>NW_004444175.1:1178837-1212816 GCF_000243295.1 Trichechus manatus latirostris
TTTATTTCCTCACAGTCAAAGTAGGCTAAAAGTCCAAATTCAAGGCGTCAGCTCCAGGGGAAGGCTTTTTCTCTCTGTCGGCCTTCTTCTCTTCGGTGTTCCCCCGGACTAGGAGCTTCTCTGCGCAGGGACCCCAGTCCAAAGGACACGCTCTGCTCCCGGCACTGCTTTCTTGATGGTATGAGGTCCCCCCAGTTTTCTCATCTTTAAAAAACGAACACCTCTTAGGCTGGTTGCAAAAATTAGCAATAACATGTGTGGTGCACCTGGCCCCTAGGCACTCCAAAATTCACTCATCACAATAAAATCTAAGATTTGTGCAAAGCATTTCCACTCTCCTTATCTTATCTGACACACTCACAACCCGGGTGAGGAAAGTCGTTGTTGTTGTTAGTTGCTGTCAAGTCAATTCCGAATCATGGCGACCCCATGTGAGCAGAGTAGAACTGTTCCATAGGGTTTTCAAAGCTGTGACCTTTCAGAAACGGATTGCCAGGCCTGTCTTCTGAAGCACCTCTGGGTGGGTTCAAAACACCAATCTTTTGGCTAGTAGTCGAGCGCTTAACCATTTGTACCACTCAGGGACTCTTGTTGAGGTAGGTAGAGCAAGTGTCATTATCCCCATTTTACAGACGGCTCAGTGAAACCATGATTCCCTAGGACCAGAGAGCTGGCAAGTGGAAAAACGTGGGCTTGAACACAGGGCTTATGACTGCTGGTCAACTTGAACCCTTCACCATATAGCCTCTCATTTAATCAAAATCTGGAGATTGCATTTAGGGATTAGGAAAAATTTGCAACCAAGAAAGTGAAAAGGGATTGAGAGAAGGGTCCTGATTAACCCTCAGTTCAAGAGAAAAATCCAGTCCATTAATATCACCTTTCCCTGAGCGTTTCTTATCACTGAGATTTTACAAGTCTTTGAAACACTTCAAGGTCAACAAAACACACACACTTACAACTGAAATAATAAAAATAATAGTATTCTCTAGGGTAAAGGAAGGGAAATTCATCATATTAGACAATCCTGAAAGAATTACATGAGAGACCAAGACCAATGCAAGTAAATGTAGAGAAAAAAAAAAACAAGAGGAAGGGCGAGAAGGAGGAAGGAAACTATTTCTGGTACATCTAATTACTCCAGAAATTCACCTCCTAATGCCCAGGGAAATTCACACTTTTATAGATCAGTATGTCAGATTACCTTTTCAGATCTCGGTAAAATAATACTGAAAGTTTCAAATGGCAAACTAACTTTACGTGAGATCATACAGCAGTTCTAAATAAAGGTTAGTTGCCAAATCTAAAATGTGAAAGCTTCCCGTTTGTATCAAATAAAAATGGTTTTAATGATTGTACGTGTTTATCTTCCAATGATTTTAATAACTAAAAAACTATTAAAACCACAGTCATGCCCTAGTATAGAAAATCCCACAGGGACAAAAATCCCACATCATCAGAACTCTGTTCAGCACCCAGAACGCTGTGAACACACAACACAGATTAAGCACCACTCTCCATTAATTCTTGTTGGTACCTAGACACGAAGATCAGGGTCAGAGGAGATGAGGAACACAGAGCTTTCCCCTAACCTCTCAACGGGCTGAGCCTCCTTGTCTATAAAGTAAAAAGCATGGATGACTTAACCTCTAAAGTCTCACCTGGCACTAAATTTCCAAGCTTTATGAACCTTCTCTCTAAGTCACTCCTTTAAATCAGGTTTAATGAGAATGTCAGGTGAGTGAACTGCTTCAAGAGTCTAGTCCATGTTGATTAAGCCTGTCTTATGTGACCCCAAAGCCTAAAGCAAGCTTAGGCTCCGAGTCAAGGGCTTGGGCTTTGGTATTTACTACCTGTGTGGCCCTGGGCAAGTGACCTAAGCTCTCTGTGCTTTAGTTTTCCCAAACATAAACTGGGATAACACCTACTTTGTAGAATTGCTGCAAGGATTTATGAGTTAATACACATAAGGTGCTTCAAAAGAGCAGAAATTAGGGCAAGAGAAAGAAATTGCTGTAGACAACCTCCAAAATGACTGCCATTGTTTCTTTCCCTCATTGTACGCACAGGCTATTCCTCACATTAAGAGGTGCAGTCTAATTCCTCTCCCTTTTAATCTGGGCTAGATTAGAGACCTTATCGATAGAATGCAACAGAAGTGACATTCTGAGTAGGTCATAAGAAGCTTTGCAACTTCCACTGGGTCTCTTGTGATGCTCACTCTTGGGATACTCTCTCTTGGAACCCATCTGCCGCATTGATAGAAGCCCAAGTCATGTGGAAAGGCTGCATGTAGGAGTCCAGTTATCACAGTACAAAGTGCCTACAACAGTGTAAATTCTCAATAATTGTTAGCTGCTCTTAGTATAAATTCCCTAAAAAAAAACGATTACCATCAAGTCAATTCCAACTCATAGCAACCCTATAGGTCAGAGTAGAACTGCCCCATAGAGTTTCCAAGGAACGCCTGGTGGATTCAAACTGTCAGGCTTTTGGTTAGCAGCCATAGGTCTTAACCACTATGCCAACAGGGTTTCCATAAGGTACCTAGGTGGAGCAAATGCTTTGCACTCAGCTGCTAAGCAAAAGGTTGGTGGTTTGAACCCACCCAGCAACACTGCGGAAGAAAAGGCCTGGTGATCCACTTCCATTAAGAAACAAAAGGAACATCCAAGAAATCCCAATGGAGCAGTTCTTCTCTGTAATATATGGGGTTGCCATGAGTGGGAATCGACTTGACAGCAATCAACAATGACAACAGCTCTTATTATTATCTTTCAGCTATGCAATACTCCTTAATATCTACAAGCACAATGTCTATGGGAGTATCTGCCACTAGGGAGAAAAGATGAAACTCAAATGTGCATAAAGAACAAGGAGAGGAATGTGTAATACATCGCTTGCTGTAGGCTGCCTCTGTTCAGCTGAGCTAAGATGAGCTGGAGGTTATTCCATGGCTGGCCTGCACCACCAGCCTTTGCTGGAAAATGGGAGCTGCTTATCATAAGGCAGGTTGGATGGAAGAGTGTGGGTGGACTGGCACAAATTCATCACTACTCCCTGGACAAAGAGCCTGGCCTTGCATTCTCTGCTGACCCTGCATAGACAGCATTGGATATTAACACTGCCGACAGGTGTTAAGGGTTCCTGAAGGTTGGGAGAAAGAACTAAAGCCCATAACAGGAGAAGCTGGCGCTCAGGGTATATCTGTGAAGTGGTCTTGAGCTGCATTTTGAAGACAGGTAGGAAGAGGGCCTGGAGAAAATTGAGCAGAGCTTTCCAGATGGGAGGAGTAGGATGTGTGTGTCTTTGGGCACAAAGTTTTTGGGGAAGCCCACATGGAAGAAGGCCAATAGTGTTGCCAGGAAGACACAGCATGAAATAAGGTGTAGCAGACAATGGGGACAGTAACAACCTGTGAAGATTTGTGCCTGTTTTGCCAATTTCCAGAGAAATAATCTCTGCAATCAGTTGTTCTTTATTGTAGGTGAGCTGCCTTTTAGGATTATATTTAGACTTTTTTTTCCTTATCTTAGAAACCTCAAATGATTGCAACTTCCACAGGATGCTTAAGTAGGTCACAAAACCCAAGGAATGCTTTTTTTTTTCTCTTTCTTTCTTTCTCTCAAATAGACCCCTGAAACTCTAGGTTCCAAAGAACTAGATGCTAATTCCCTCATGTTCCTGGGGGACAGAATGCAAACTCTACCGGCTCCACTCGCATCTCCCTCCACTTCATTTAAGGTCTTTCAGGTCACTGTTCAAGAAAAGGAAGGAGCGTTTTTCTTCTGCTCTTCTCAGAGAGAAAACAAATTCTCCACATAAAAGAAAACTGGGTGAGGATTTCTAAAGGCTACAGACTTCTCACAGAAATCAGAGCATTTTTACAACACCCTAGAGAGATAACCAAGGGGATTTCAGAGATATTACTCTAGAGAAAAACAATAATATTAAAAACTTCAGACCTCACCAAATTCCTTATATAGCAACCTATAGTGATACTCAATATCTGTTGCCATGGCCTGATAGTTAGATATAAACCTCACCTCCAAATCACAGGACTCTTTCATCCGTGCTGCTCACACACAAGAGATACAAATAATGGAAAATCTTCTAGGAAGGATTTTTTTTTTTCTTTTTAAAGTTCATCTTGGGGTTCAATCTTATTATCTGAAATAAGATTCTAATTAAGAAGAAGTTATCCTCATTGGGACAGGTACTTCCTACCATCCCCTTTCTCGAGCTATCAGCACAAGCTTAAACATTTGTGAAGTCATGGCTTCCCAGCATCTTCATCTGATTCTTGATTCCATTTCCCATGTAGGGAAATGTTGCCAGGGATTTTCACTGAGTGTCATTTTCAATGAAAAGGCCCTGATTAACTTTTTTTTTCATTCTTGGACTGGAAAACTGTCTACGCTAGTTATTCTAATCCAGGGCTTCAAAGAAATTCAGAGTGAAACAAAGAAATTGTCATAGACAGCCTCTAAGATAACCGCATCATTTCCTTCCCTCCTTGTGTGTGCAGGCTTCTCCAAGAGATAGAGCTGAATTCCCCTGCCCTTGAATCTGGGATAGCCTAGAGACTTGACCAATCGAATGCAACAGAAGTGATATTCTGGCTAAGTCATAAGAAGCTTTGCAACTTCCACTGAGTCTCTTGGGAGACTCTCTCTTGGAATTCATATGCCATGTTGAGAGAAGCCCAAGTCATGTAAAGAGGCTTCGTGTAGACCAGTTGACGACCCCAGCTGAGCTCTCAGGCAACAGCCAACATCAACTACCAGCTGTGTGAGGAAGCCATCTTGGATGTTCCAGCCCAATTAAGCTCCCAGATAACTCCAGCCCCAACCACATCATATGTGACAGAAGAACCACTCAGCTGATCTCAGTCAATCCACTGAATCATGAGATAATAAAATGCCTGCATTAAGCCATTAAGATTGATAATGGCTTGCTACACAGTAATAGAAAACTAAAACAGAAATGTTATTTGTTCATTCATTTACATTCGTACATTTAAAATTACTTACTGGGGCCCTAATATGAGCCATCTTCTAAACATTGGGGATTCAACAGTGCATAGGACAGACATGGTTCCTGTTCTCATGAATTTTGTATCCTACTGGGGAGACAGACAATAAAAAATTAACTAAACACAAGAATTTCAGATCATACAAAGCTGATAAAAAAATTATACAAGATAGTGGAATAGAAAGTTACTGAAGGGAAGGACAGGGGAGGCCTTTAAAGAGGGGGTGATATTTAAGCTGAGATTTAAGTGATGAGAGGAAATCAGCCATACAAAGATCTGGGTAGAGTCTTCCAGGCAGAGGGAATAAAAAGTGGAAAGGACTTGAAGCAGGAATGAGAATGGGATTTACAAGGTTCAGAAAGAAAGCCAGGGTGGCTGGAGTTTGGTAAGCATGGAAGAGAAGGATAGGAAATGCGAGAGTCCAGGAAAGATTATGCAGGACCTGGTGAGACCATGTAAGGAGTTGGGATTTTATTCTCCATGAGGAATAGGCTCCTTTTTCAACCTCTACTCCTGGCAAGGGACTTTCTCTGAGATGAACTGTGGGACTGGTCCACTCTGGGGTCAGAGACCAGTGCTGTCTTCCATTTGCTGTTAAGCTTAGTTGCACAATTGAACTCTACCTTCTGCCTCTACTACCTATACATCCCTTGGTCCGTCCATCTTTCCTTCCTTCCTTCCTTCATTCCTCCCTTCCTTTTCTCCTTCTTTTCTGTCACTCATTCAACAAATATTTAAAGATCATTTACTGTGTTCTAAAAACTTCACAATACTGGGGCTACTAGCGGTGAAAAAGTCAGAATATCCCATCCCTGCCCTATGGGGTTTACAGTCTGGATTACTCTTGTAATCAGCTTTAATTTCTTCATGTTAGCCAGTTTACCTCTGGAAACTTCCCCACCCATTTCTGGTTTTGCCCTTTTCCTGTGAGCTAACTGCTAAGATTCTGTTAGACACTCCAGCCAAGGTCATGGGGTTCCTGACAGCTGTCATGAACCTGACAAACAAGGAGGGAGCCAGAGAATATGCTGAAGGTACCAGTGATTGAATGATGAGTAGGAGATTAGTGAGAAGCCAAGACACAAGTTGAATCTTGTAGGGATCAAGTAGAATCTGCTATATTGTGAAGTTTTAGGCCTGGTCTCTTGATTTCACCATTTTTGGCACTTAAAGAACTTGACTTCTGCCTCTCTGACAGGTAAGCCTTTATCAGAATCTAGGCACACTTTGAACACAAAGCATGAGGGAAGAGGTGGACTGCTTCCTGTTGTCCCTGCTGTAGTTGTAATACACCTGTAGGTAGTCAATACATATAAAGGAACAAGTCATGATAAAGATAACCTTCTGTCTGCAACTCCCCCTAAGGGCAAGAGAAGCAGATGAGTCAATCACCTTATTGTCCCAGTTTATGGTTATGGTCAAAAGCTTATGGAAAACAAATGACCATGGTCAATGTTTTATGAAAAAATATAAATAATTCAAATCTATGTGCCAGCTGATAGTTTTAATAGACTCAAAATAATTTTATTTGAAAGTCATGTTGTTTGCCCATATCACTCAGCTGTCTAAAATAAGAACAACAATAATAATATACACAACTTGTAAGATACACCATTATATATAAACAGGAAAAAACCACATGATGTCAGAAGAGGCTATTTTGCAAACAGTCAACCGGAAAGGCATGGAGACCAATATGCTCCAGAGTATCTGCACCCTGGAGACACTCTAAGAATCAAAACGTTTAATAAGTTGTGCTGTTTCTCTATGCTAATCATAGATGGTCCTGCCCATTACACAGTGTGATCATTAAGGTTGTGTGTCTACTTGGCTGGGTTTGGCAATTACGATGTAGTTTGGCAGTCATATAATGATGTAATACTTCCATAATGAGATCTGATATAATGTGATCACCTCCATGATGGGATCTGCTGTGAGTAGCCAATCAGTTCCAAGGGAGTTTCCTTGAGGGTGTGGCCTGCTTCCAATATATGTGGACTTTCTGGCAAAGCTGGCTGGCTTTTACTCTGCTCTGGATCCTGCATTCGGCTTGTCGGCACCTAACCTCCAGTTCTTGGGACTTGGGCCAGCAGCCTGCCGTCTGACCTGTGGATCTTGGGTTCATCAGCCCCTGCAGTTACATGAGGCAGGAGAAGCCTCCAGCGTGACACCTGACACCTGACCCACAGACTTGGGACTTGACAGTCTCTACAACCATGTGAGCCACTTCCTTGAGATAAATATCTCTTTCTCTCTCTCTCTGTACATACATACACACACTTCACTGGTTTTGCTTTTCTAAAGAATGCAGCCTAAGACACATAGCCTCAGCAAAGCTGGGGGAAGCCAGAAAGACAAATCACTCAGGTGCAGGCTGAAGCTGCCACCAGCACAGGTGACTGGAAGAGAGCCATTGAAAAGGATTTAAGCTCTGACAGAACCCTCTGGGGTCCCTGGGTGGTGCAAATGGTTAATGTGCTCGACTGCTAACCGAAAGGCTGAAAGTTCAAGTCCACTCAGAAGTGCCTGGGACAAAAGGCCTGGTGATCTACTTGCAAAATATCAATCATTGAAAACTCTATGGAGTACAGTTCTACTCAGACACACACATGGATGGGGTCGGCATGAGTCAAAATCAACTCAACAGCAACTGGTTTAAAGGAATCTTCTAATACTAAGAGT
Organism: Trichechus manatus latirostris; assembly: GCF_000243295.1. Lineage (NCBI taxonomy): Eukaryota > Metazoa > Chordata > Mammalia > Sirenia > Trichechidae > Trichechus > Trichechus manatus. Next base: position 1,186,555 of record NW_004444175.1, read on the forward strand.
CTTTGCCTTTTAGAGTACTCTGAGAGTTCTGCTGAAAAGAAATAAACACAGCAAAAACGAATAGTGGTGATATCAATGATCTTGGGGACTGGATGAAACCCCAAGACTAAGGCCCTTAGACACCCTTCTAACTTGGAACTGAAACTACTCCCAGAGATCACCTTTCCACAGAATAATAGACAGGCCTATAAAATAAACAATAACACCTGTGAAGAAAGTGCTCCTTAGAACAATCATCTATACGAGACCAAACGGGCAATATCGGCCCAAAAGCAAAGATGAGAAGGCAGGAAGGTGCAGGAAAACTGGACGAATGAAAATGGGGACTTCAGGGTGGTAATGAGGAGAGTGCTGACACGTTGTGGGGATTGTAATCAATGTCACTCAACAATTTGTGTATAAACTATTGAATGGGAAACTAATTTACTCTGTAAACTTTTCCCCTAAAGCAAAATTTTAAAAAGTAAATAAAAATAATAATATTGGGGATAATAGCAGATCCTGAGGAGAGGTTTTTCCACACTGCAACTGACCAAAACCAAAAAAAAACAAACCCATTGTTGTTGAGTCAATTCCAACTCATAGTAACCCTATAGGACAGAGTAGAACTGTCCCATAGGCTTTCCAAGAAGCAGCTGGTGAATTTGAAGTGCTGACCCTTTGGTTCTCAGCCATGTTCTTAACCACTGTGCCACCAGGGATCCGCAACTGACCAAGGGGGATCTTAAAGCCTTTTGAGGAGACAGGGGTTAAGGTCCTACTGTGAGCACAATGATCTTCACTTGGGTTCCACCTGAGAATAAAACTTAGCACCAAACTCCACATTATAAAGGATTTCCTAATCCCTCAGGGTTTTCATGCAACTCAAAAAAAAAAAAAAACAAACAATTTTGTTGCAACACTTGGTAGGCTCCTGATGTCAAGGACTGAGGTCTAGGTTCTTTTATGGTTTAATATCAGTTTTCCATCCTCTTCACGCCAGACTCTGTGTTGTTTTTGTAATTCAACAATAAAATGTTGTCTGTTCAAAGGGGAAGATCATTAGAGGGTTTGTAGCAGCCCCTCAAATACTCCATTCATTTTTAATGAGGCACTTGACATCCTGCAAAGTTCACATACGTGAGGAAGAGATTGTACAGCATGAACTGGCGGGGGAAAGAAACCCACTGCCTATTCCTCCAGGAGGATGCTGATCATGTGAGGCAAGAAGTACATAACATGCTTTATGGGACACCTCTGTAAATGGTCATGCCTTTCAGCACAAAACAAACTAAAACATAATCATAACCCCAGTACCTCTCCTACCACGGGGTGGCATTCTCTGTGATTAAATATATATCGTATTGTTTCCAGGCCTGCCAGTATGCAAACTGCGGAATTCAGAATTGCAATTTACTTCAAGTCTTGAAAATAAAAGTGATATACCAAAAAAAAAAAAAAAAAAATTTGTTTTTAATTACACTTTACTTTCAATTATAAGTCAAACAATTATGATGAATATCAAAGGGGTGACTAAATACCTTCCCAATACTGTAATTTCACAGTGTTGAATATTGTTCAAAATAAGTAGGCCATTTGGTAAATATTTTGAAATATTGTCTTAAAAGTGGAGGCCTGGTAGTGCAGTGATTAAGAGCTCAGCTGCTAACCAAAATGTTGGCAGTTGGAATCTACCAGCTGCTCCTTGGAAACCCTACGGGACAGTTCTACTCTGTCCTATTGGGTCTCTATGAGTCAGAATCAACTCGATGGCAATAAGTTTTGGTTTGGTCTTAAAACTTTCAATTATAAAGAAACCTAAGTTATGAAAAGTCAGATTTACAGAAAAGATAAATTGAAGATGGGTTGTTATTTACATTTTCTTAAAGAGTTCACCACAAGATTCCTTCATAGCAAACCCCTGTGATAAAATGGAGAACCCACAACTCTCAGGTGAATTCCTGCCCCTGTGTGCTCTGGGTAATTATCTCCTGTTGACATATGGGAGGTGGGAGGGAAGAGTTTTATTTCTCCTTCAAAGAGTAAACTTTTACCAGCCTCTTCTTTTCTGACTACCAAGGCCCCCATATGAGAGCACATCGCAGAGTCTGGAGCAAGTGGGCCACCAATCATTGTAGCCTGTGTGAGGAAGGGTGCGATTATCAGTTCTCCACAACCTTAGGTCTTCTGTTCTCCACCTTGGGTCAAAATTAACTCTCTTCTCAGCCACTGGCCCCACCAACATTGCCAAGGTCCCTCTGGCAAGACCTTCTCATGGTCCTGGCCACTTACGCTCTTAACCTATAGAGTCTACACCTCATGGAAAGAACTTGGGTGTTAGCTTCTGAATCCCAATTCTGATCTACCCATATTAATAGCCAGGCAACCGCAATATCCTGGAGCTTCAGTTTTCCCATCAATAGTGGTGGTAAGGATATCTAATTTATTGGACAGTGAGAGGATTATGCTAAATGTCAATAAAGCATCCAGCCCTGTGCCTGTCACATACCAAAACCCAAACCCACTGCCGTTGAATCGATTCCAACTCATAGGACCCTATAGGACAGAGGAGAACTTCCCCATAGGGTTTCCAAGGAGCTGCTGGTGGATTCAGACTACTGACCTTTTGGCTAGCAGCCAAACACTTGACCACTGTGCCACCAGGGCTCCATAGCAGGTGCTTAAAAAATGGGCGCTTTCTTGATGACAACTATTACCCTGGGTGTTTCCTGTCTCTTTTCTTTCTGTTGTCTGTGTTTAATATTCTTCCGGCAGGCTCTCAGTTGACACAGAGTTCCTTTCTTCTAACCTGTATTTCTTCCCATAAACGCCTCATCTCTTACTCTCCTCTCCTCATCTGCTAGCTCTGTCGGCCAGAACTCCCATCCCCCTCAACAGGAATCATCATTCCCTTCTCCTAACCCCCACTAGGAGCCACACACTATTTCCATACAACAATGGTACATCTGCATGTCATTACAGTTCAACTCCCCTGGCTCCGGCCAGGCTGATCGGGATGCCAAATCCACAATGGTTTTTAGGGAAGAGAGATTCTGTCAAAAAGCTCCTCAGTACATTTAAAATAGAATTTGACTCATAAAATCTTTAGTGTACAGGTAACTTTCAGGAACAAGTATGTGGTTCATGAGAAGTGAGGTTCATGGGTTTAAAAAAAAAAAAAAAAGTTCTATATGATTATTTGCCCTTATATTGAGCCTTCTCCAGCACTGGAAAGGGAAAGGAATAAAGTGAACTAAAGTTTGTTTTCTTTTTTTCCATAGTCAATGTCCTTTTTTTTTTTACTTGTACTTTAGATGAAAGTTTACAGAACAAACTAGCTTCTTATCAAACAATTAGCACACATACTGTTTGTGACACTGGTTACCAACCCCACGTCATGTCAACACTCTCCATTCTCAACTCTGGGTTCGCTATTACCAGCCTTCCTGTCCCCTCCTGCCTCCTCGTCCTTGCCCCTGGGCTGGTGTGCCCCTATAGTCTTGTTTTGTTTTATGGGCCTGTCCAATCCCTGGCTGAAGGGTGAACCTCAGGAGTGACTTCATTACTGAGATAAAAGGGTGTCCGAGAGCCATACTCTCAGGGTTTAAAATTTGTTTTGAGTATCTAATTTGTGCTAGGCACAGTACTAGGTATTTCACAACCATTATGTTATTTAATTTTCATAATTAACCTCATGAAATGGGTATTATTATCTTCATTTTACAAATAAGAACTAAGATTCCAAGGGGTCAAGTGACTTGGGTTAGAAATACAGCTAGTAAGTGGCACAGCTGGGATATAAATCCAAGCCTGTCTTATCATTTATGGTAGAGAATGCTTTATAACATGTAAGACCCAATAAAACATGTCCTTCTGGTTGGCTTAAATATTTAACCCAGTACTTTGGATCATCAAAGTCAAAAGACTCTTCTACATTAGGTAGGAGAACTCTTGACACCTCCAGAACATGGGTGGTAGCAACACTCTCAGGTTGCAGGAAATCTTAAGGGCCAATTGATTCCTTTTTCATTTCAGGGTTTCCAGAAAGCCCTAATCATCTGGTGGGAATTTTCTATCCAGCTCTCACAGTTATACAAAAAGCACTAAATCTTCTGACTACAAATTAATCCTCTTTCCTTAGAGCTGTGTAGAGACAAAGATATGGACAGACTGTGACCTCTTCCATTCAGAGATGGACAAGCGACAGGTCAGCTGGGCAGGTGCTCAGGACTCCAGTATTTATTAAGCACTACAACATCACTGGGAGCTTAAATTCTACTGGAAATATAACCCAAGTGTAGAAAATTATATTTATCAGGACTCCTCTGAGGAAGTATAGGGAATGTGGTAGAAAGAAATGTTCTAATCAGTGTTTGGGGTGAGAGAAAGACTTTTAAGGAGTATGATAAAGTCATGGCTGATGAGCTCTCAATTGTGATCTAAGGAGGTTAGGTCAGATGACTACAGGGCTCTTGTTTTGGGGACTGGGGGTTATATATTTGGATTCAGAGCTGGATTCCCCAGGAAAGGCTGAGCCCTGTGACCCAGCATTTATTCATCCATTCATTCAACATATATGTATTGATTGCTTATTATATGCTGTGTTCTGTCTGAAGTGCTGGGGATAAACCAGTGAATAAGATGTCAAACTAAAAAGACCCCAGCCCTTCTTAAAAGCTTGTGAGTGGCCATCTAAGATACTCCACTGGTCCCAACCTGCCTGGAGCAAGGGAGAATGAAGAAAACCAAAGACACAAGGGAAAAATCTGTCCAAAGGACTAATGGACCACAACTACTACAGCCTCCACCAGACTGAGTCTAGCACAACTAGACGGTGCCCAGCTACGACCACTGACTGCTCTAACAAGGATCACAATAGAGGGTCCTGGACAGAGCTGGAGAAAAATGTAGAAGAAAATTCAAACTCACCGAAAAGGACCAGACTTAAACTGGACTAATAAATACTGGAGAAACCCTGAGAGTATGGCCCCTGGAGACCCTTTTAACTCAGTACTGTGGTCACTCCTGAGGTTCACCCTTCAGCCAAAGATTAGACAGGCTCAAAAAACAAACAATAGTACATGTAGCTCAACCATATATATGAGACTAAATGGGCACACTAGCCCAGGGGCAAAGATGAGAAGGCAGGAGGGGACAGGAAAGCTGGACAAATAGAAATGGGGAACCCAAGGTCGGAAAGGGGAGAGTGTTGACACATCGTGGGGCTGGCAACCAATGTCACAAAACAATATGTGTATTAATTGTTTAATGAGAAACTAATTTGCTCTGTAAACTTTCATCTAAAGCACAATAAAAATAAATAAGTAAAATAATAAAAATACCCCAGCCTTTCTGCTAAATAAATATTGAGATAAAACAATCTGAAAAATAATATAAAATAGGAATGTAAAAAGACTAAAGAGAAGAATGAATTGAAACCATAAGAAAAGACTTGGGCACTATGACAAAAATATTTAAGAATATCAATTTGTTGATGTGCCCAATAAGTAACCTGCCATGAATATTGAGGTATTAACCTACATTAAGTGTCCATATGTCCAAGTCTAACTCTGCTTCCATTTTATGATTCTGTGATTCTTCATCACATTTAGAGAACAAACATTCACTAAAGCAAAGACCAGAATTGGGAGTATTATTTTATTAGTGCTTCAAGAACCTCTCAATTCAATGTATTCATCTTTAGTATGAATAACTAGTGACATTAAGGAACAAAGACAACAACTGAGTTTACCTGTTGTATTAATTAGGATGAAGGCTAAGTTTTTACCAAAAAAAAAAAACCTAAAACAGACGTTTAAAGAAGATAGACATTCATTTCTCTCCCAAGTAACAGTCAGGCCAATCTATCCTGGCAGGGCAGCTCTGCTCCCCCTAAGTCATTAATGACCCAGGCTCTCCACCATCCCTCAGGGCACTTTACTTAATCTGCATGATCAAATCTGGGTCATGGCAGAGCCCTGTTTCACTTCAGGGGTAAGGAGCCAGACCAAATGGGAGCATAGGCCTGTGGTTTTAAGGCCAAGGTCTGGGTATGGCACAAATCACATCCACTCTCATCCCTAGGCCTGAACTCAGTGACATGGGCCTCATCCAATTCCAAGGGTGGCTGGGAAATATAGCTTCCAGCTGTGACCATATATCCAGCAAAAATTCTATTACTCTAGAAGAAGTGAAAAATAGATTTAGAAGATTATCTAGCAGTATGTCACACCTGTAATTCTAGCAAATATGGGGAGGGGTAGTGTCTTAGTTATCTAGTGCTGCTATGAGGGTGGTTTTGGCAAACAGAAATTTATTCTCTCACAGTTTAGGAGGTTAGAAGTCCAAATTCAGAGTACCAGCTCCAGGGGAAGGCTTTTTCTCTCTGTGATGGCTCTGGGGTAAGGTCCTTGTCATCCATCTTCCCCTGGTTTAGGAGCCTCTTAGCACAGGGACCCTGGGTCCAAAGATGCACTCCACTCCTGGCTCTTCTTTGTTGGTGGTATAAGGTCCCTCCCCTCTCTGCTTGATTCTCTCTTTTATATCTCATGATACAACCTAATCCTGTAGATTGCGTCCTGCCTCATTAACATAACTGCATCTAATCCTGCCTCATTAACATCATAGAGGTTAGGATTTACAACACATAGGATAATCACATCAAATCACAAAATGGTGGACAACCACACAACACTGAGAATAATGGCCTAGCCAAGTTGACATACCTTTTTAGGGGACACAATTTGATCCATAACAGGTAGTTAGCTAAGCTTTTTGGGGGAAAAAAATATACTTCAGTATGTTAGTCAACCAAAAGTATTTGTCATAGTTCTGCTATTAGCTTACCACTGTGGGTAGAAGAAACAAAAAAAAGGAGGTGACAACTTAGAAAAGACCGTTCAGATATAATAATTGAAATATGATTTTTAAAAGCATGCAAGTAAGTACTTAATTGTAAAGACTAATTTCTAATTTCAGATCTATATTTTATGCTATACTCTTCCAACTTGATACTCTCACATTTAATGCATTTAAAATAGAGCTACTTTTCCTAAAACTTGTTCTATATGACATCCGCTACATTTACCCATACTAAAAACCTGAAAGTCTTCAGTGACTTCTCACTCTCTTTGTTTCTTTCTCTTTCTCTCTCTTCCCTCCAGTAACCAGACTGCCATCCATTTATATTGGTTAGAACCAAATACCTACCCATCTCCCTTCTTGCCTCTGTTGTAGCTCAGGCTCTCATCATTTCTTGCAAGGAGAGAGCTTCCATTCTCTCTCTTCCCTCAAACCATCCTCTATATTGCTTTCTGAGTGGTCTTTCTAAAACATAGACTCTTATTTTCAAGAAGTATTTTATTGAATGCCTGATATGGCCAGACACTGTCCTAGGTGTTTGAGACTCAGTAGTGAAGAAGACAGATAAAGATGCTCTCATGAACCTTGCATTTTAGCAGCGGGGAGGTGGGGGGGAGGACAAAGAATAAGTGATATACAAAATAAGTGAGTAAAGTATAAAGTATGCTGGAAGGTGATAAATACTAAGAGCAAAAAAGTAGAGTGGAATAAGGGAGATTGGGTATTGGAGGTGGGGGTGGGATGCTTGGCCAGGATCGAAGCTTAAGAAGGGTGGCCATTAAATGAGAAAGTGACATTTATGCAAAGACAAAAGGAGATGAAGGAGTTAGCCTCGAAGATCTGGCCAAAAAGAATTTCAAGAAGAGGGATGGCTGAGTTGTAAAAACCTAACGTGAGAGCCTGCTGGCGTGTTCAAGGAACAAAAAGGAGGCCAGCAAGGCTGAGCAAAACAATTGACTATAGACAGAGAGGGATCAGAGAGGATAGTAAGGACTTTAGTGCTCACTTTGAATGACATGAGAAGTTACTGAGGGTTTTGAGCAGAGGAGTGACATGATCTGATTCAAGGACCACTCTGATTGCTGTGTTGCAAGTAGAGAGTTGAGGGAAAGGTTAGAGAAGGCAAGGGTAGAAGCAGGCAGACCATTTAGGGAGCTACTGCAGTATTCCAGGCAAGAGATGATGGAGGCTTCTATAAGCATTATAATGGTGAAGGGCACTGGATATACCCTGAAGCAGAGCCCACAGGATTTGATGTGAGACATGAGAGAAAGAGACAAGTCAAGGATGACACCACTGCGTTTGGGACTAAGCAAATGGAAAGGTGAGATGCCATTAACTGAGACGAGAAAGACTGAGGGAGGAGCTGTTGGGGGTTTGAGAGGAGATCAGGAGTTTGGTTTTAGAATGATAAGCTTGAGATGTATATTTGACATCTACGTGAGGATGCTAAGTATGCAGTTGGATATGCAAGCCTGGATTCAAGCAGGAGGTCCTGGCCTGGAGATAAATAATAAAAGCCAACACCTGTATATGTGCAGACACTGCATTAAACATTTTACATATGCTAATTCATCTATTCCTCACAACAATCCCAAGAGATAGTAGGAAATATCACCAGCTCTCATTTCACAGATGAGTAAACTGAGGCACACAGAAGTTAAGTAATCATAAAGGTAATTTGTGGAAAAGTTGTAATTTGAATCCAGGTGTATAAGCACCAAAGGAGCCCTGGTAGTGGTTAAGAGCTCTGCTGCGTACCAAAAGGTAGGTGGTTCGAATCCACCAGCTGCTCTGCAGGAGAAAGATGTGGCAGTCTGCTTCCATAAAGCTTTAGCAATCCTATGGGGGCAGTTCTACCCTGTCCTATAGGGTCTCTATAGTGTCACTATGAGTTAGCATCGACTTGACAGCAACGGGTTATATAAGCACCAGAATCCATGCTTTGAGCCATAATGCTACAGTACAGGTAATAAATTTGGGAGTCTTCAGCATATGAATGATATTTAAAGTTATGAGGCAAGGTGAGATCCCCAAGGGGATATAATAGGGAAAAGAGGTCTGATAAATTTGCTTCAAAATAGGCTGGGTTCTCTAGAGAAGCAAAACTAGTAAAGCGTATAAATATATATAGAAAGATATTTGTATCAAGGAAACAACTCATACGATTGTAGAGGCTAGAATGTCCCAAGTCCGTGGATCAGGGTAGAGGCCTCTCCCAATTCACGCAGCCGCAGAAGCTGGTTAGCCCAAGATTGGAAGGTTAGAGAGCAGGGCTCCTGCTCACAGGCTGTGAAGGTCGACAAACTCCAAAATCAGCAGGCAAGACCACAAGTGTTCTCCTGATTCACACAGCCACAGAAGCTGGTGAGCCCAAGATCAGCAGGTCAGAGAACAGGGCTCCACTCATAGGCTGTGAAGATCGACAAATCCCAAGTTCAGCAGATAAGCTGAGAGCTCAAGTCCCAAGAACCGGAGGTGAGACGACACGAGGCAGCCGCAGGATCCAGAGTGAGCAAAAAGCCAGAATGTCTGCTTATATTCAGATGTAGGCCACACCCCCAAGGAAACTCCCTTTCATCTGACTGGCTATTCACAGCATATTAAACCATGGGATTGATCACATATAAACACTGAGAATCACGGCCCAGCCAAGTTGACACACAATCTTAACCATCACAGGTGGAGTCGAAGGAAGCAAGTGAGAGTATAGATGAAATAAGATTGCCACAGAGTAGATAAATGTTGAAACTGGGTAATGGGCACATGGGGTTCATTACACCTTGCTGTCTGTGGCACAGCGGTTAAGAGCTCAGCTGCTAACCAAAAGGTCGGCAGTTTGAATCCACCAGCCACTCCTTGGAAACCCTATGGGGCACTTTTACTCTGTCCTACAGGGTCGCTATGAGTTGAAATGGACTCGATAGCAATGGGTTTGTGTCTACTTTGTATATGACTAAAATTTTCCATAAAAAAAGTGAAAAACAAAGACAGAGACAAGGAAGAATTATCAAAGGAAATCAAGAAAGAGTTATAGTGAGGTAGGAAGAAAACCAGGAACGTGATATCCTGGAAATCAAGTGTTCTAATTGTCTATCACTGCATAAAAGACCACCCCAAAACTGGATGGCTTAAAACAAAAATGGCTTAAAAAAACAACAAGCATTGATTTTACTCACAATCTGCAATCGGGGCGGGGTTGTTTTCACCTTTTGGCTGCTATGAATAGTACTGCAATGAACATTGGTGTACGAGCATCTGTTTGTGTTCCTGCTTTTAGTTCTACTGAGTATCTACCTAGGAGTGGAAAAACGGAAACCAACAAGTGTTGACAAGGATGTGGAGAAATTGCAACCCTCAGCCACTGCTAGTGGGATTGTAAAATGGTACAGCTCTTGTGGAACCATTGTCATTCCTCAAAAAGTTCAGCGTAGAGTTGCCATATGATCTAGCAGTTGCACTCACTGAGATCTGATTTCCTAACACAGATCTGATTTCCAAAATGCTCTGACACTTGAAAGCAGGGAAGACGTGGGAGTGCCAACACTGTATCTCTCCCCAAGTACAACCAGCAAGTAGAGGGGACAACTGTTCTCGACTCCCCTCCAGATCCTGAGAATAGCGTGGGTCACTCCACACGCCACTGAACATATGCCACGGCGGCCCTGCGCTGTTGCAGAGGAGCTGAAGAGGAAACAAACGAACAACAACAAAAAAAACACACGAGAACTGAAAGGCAAATTTTGTCTTCACTTCCCCATTTCTGCTAACTTGAAAGCACAAAGGGTGTCTGAAACCGTCAGACATGACTTTGTACGTGTTTTGATCATGATGCAGTATTTTTGCTAGTAATAGCTTAGTTTTACTGTCTTTATAAAAGAGTCATTTGAAGAGAGAACACTTAAATAGTGGGCTTTTCTTTGAGGTGAAACCTCTAAGGACATCATTTTCATTATCCCATATCCTCGGTGAAGAGTTGAAGTGCTTCTCAAACACTCCAAGAATTGAAGTAACTCTCAAGAGCAGGTATTAACCCTTTCATCCTCTGCCTTCAACTAACATAATTTAGTCAAATCACAGTATGTTAACAAAGCATTTGGAGAGCAAACTCTGCTTCGCTACAAATATAAATACACTTTTGAGTTGTTCTCTTCCTTCACCTCTCCTCATCATTTTTTGGTGCTCACCACCCCCGTCCTTGGTGGAGTCCTCTCCTTGGATTCTATGAGATACCTGTCTCCTGATTTTTTTGTACTTCTCATGTTGCCCTTCCTTAGTCTTCTCACAGACTCTTCTTCAGCTTCTGACACCTCCTCCTCCTCAGTTCACTTCTCTCTTCATTGTAGGAGCTCTCAGTGGCCTCATCCTGACTCATGGTCTTAGATGCTACTGCCCCCTTGGTGTTTCTGTGGTAGTAGTGGTGGTAGAAAAAGTCCCTGCATAGTGCAAACTATGCTCAGCTGATAACCAAAGTTTGGAGGTCCAAGTTCACCCAGAGGCATCTCAGAAGAAAGCCCCAGTGATCTACTTCTGAAAAATCAGCCACTGAAAACCCTGTGGAGCACAGTTCTACTCTGACACACATAGGGTTGCCGTGAGTCAGAATTCACTCAACGGCAACTGGTAGCGGCGGTGGTCATAACAGCAGTAGCATTAGTACAGCCACTCCTCACTTACTGACATGGTTAGGTTCCAAAGACCAGGTCATTATGAGAAAATTGGCATTATGCAAAAATGGAGGATGACCATATCAGATTACAAAATGGAGGATGACTACATCATTCCATAATTGCCAGATTACATAATTCCATAACTGCCAAATTACATCATTCCATAACTGCCAAGTTACATTATTATGTATGTGCCAAACTGAGAATCATGGCACAGCAAAGTCGACACATAACCTTAACCATCATAGCCAGCATTACTCTCACCTTGTACCTCAGCGTTCATTACTGCCAGATGTATGTCATTAATGCACCAAATAGTTGGATAGTAGATTTTTCACTATTGTTGTAAATGCAAAATGTCGGATAACAAGATAGTCGATAAGCGAGGAGTTGGTATAGTTAGAGTAACGGCACTACCCCGTAATGGCTGTGATAGTAGCAGGAACACTAACAGCACAGGAGTATTATTTTTCATCTCTGTTATTGCTGTAGCCTTCTAAAAATTCTCCCTGTCCTTGATCTTGCCCCTTCTTATAGCATCCTTCACATTGCTACCAGTGTAATTCCTCCAAAATAGAAATTCAATCACATCACTCTCTACTTTCAATCTTCTAATGGCCCCAATGGCCTTGAGGATAAATCTAAACTCTTAGTATGGTATAAAGGGCCTGTCATCACCTGACTCTGTCTACCTCAGCCTTGCCATGTCCGCATATAACCATCCCAAACAACTTGCATTTCACCACATACGCCATGTTATGTCCCTCCACTATTCCTGGAATGCCCTTCCTCTTGCCTCCTGCTCCACCCCAAATTTTGCTAATTTCCACGTGTCCTTCTGGTTGCAGCTAAGGTGACAATTCCTTTCTGGGAAAATAACCTCGACCCTTCAGATTCATTAGGTGTCCATCCTATGCGTTTCCACTATCACAGCACTTTACAGTAATGATTATTCTTATTTTGCTGTTTGTTGTTTGTATCCCTCTTTGCTCTATACCTAGTACTCAACTGCAAGCACATTAGAGATACTCAATAAATGTTGAATGGGCTCTTCTCCTGGTTCCATCTTGCTGCACCCCCTTAGGTGGCTCATAGTCTAGCAAGGGAGGCAGCAATATCAGTGGATAATCATAATATAATTTCAGAGGATTCATGGACCCCCTTAAGTTCATCCAGAAATCCCAGGTGAATAACCAGTTAAGCAAATGAGGAAACAGACATGCAGAGAGGACAAATGAGAGAATACCACTACTCAGTGACCTATCATCTCAGAGTCTTGTGAGAGTATTTGTTTTTTAAAGTAAGGGTTGAAGAGCGTAGGACCCCACTTGCCCTCCAGGCCGACGGTAACCCACTAACCAGCACCTTTGGATAGGGTCACTCCACTAGTTTGGAATCCACCTAGTCAAAGGCATGGGAGAGAATTTGTAAAATGCTTTGTGGTAATTCTTTGCTTTGCTCTGATCCACCACCTCACAGTCTTTACAAAAAAATAAATACACACTGGTTTTTTTATTCCTCTGGACTCTGTCCACATAAAGCCTCAAGGGTTTCTTTCCTAGACTCTCCAAGCTTGGGCCATTTTCCATGGAAGTTTCCATTCCAGCTCTCTCATCTTGCCTCCCCCAGTCAGTTTCTCTTCTACTTCCCCTGCCCGCCTTCAGCTGTCTAACTCCCAGCACACAGCTCCTCATGTCAGCACCTGCCCTTGGCTCTATTCAGCCCGTTTTTAAAACCGCAAACCTTTTCTTCCACATCTTGTACCTTTTCTTACCTCAACACCCTTCCTCTCCCCTCGACTACACCCTACAACTGGGTCCCATTTTCCACCTTCCACTTTAACAGTTCTCCGTCTGGTCTCAACATCCTTCAGTTTCACCCAGCAGCAGTTTCTAGCCTAAAGTCCACATTTATTTCACATCTGTTACCTCTGTCTAAGTAAGAAAGAGTCTTACAGCAACACAGCATCGGAGTTAGGGTTTCTACATCCCATTTCCCTTTGCAACTGGTATGACCCATCTGGGCCAACTGACTCCAGTGGTTAGAGCTGTCATTTTCTAGCTACTGTGAGCTGCAGAATCCCTTATTCAAATAAAGTCTTAAAGTGTTAGCAAGAAACACTTAAAACATTGGCTTGCTCTGGCTAAAGTGGGTATGAAAGTCTGGAGCCCCCTTTGCTTCTCATTCTCGTGACCCTAGAGGAGTCTGCAGAACCCCAGGTTCAAAAACCACTGGGTGAGAGCGTGTTCTAATGCAGCCCACATGGCGAACTCCACACTAGCAGGCCGGGTTTTGCCATGGGCTATGCAACATCCCAAAAAGCACCTACCTACAATGGTTATGTGGGCAACCCTGGAGAGTGGGACAACTGACGGGGTTCAATCGCAACTCCCCCACTTACTAGCTGAGGATCATTAGACAATCTACTTAACCTCTCTGTGCCTGAGATTTCTCATCTGTGAGGCAGGGATAATAATCGTTCCTATCAGTTCAGTGGTGGAATTCTGCTTCCCATGTGGGAGACCTGGTTTGATTCCAGCCAGTATACCTCATGCACAGCCACCACCTATATTCCAGTGAAGGCTTTTGTGTTGCTATGATGCTGAATAGGTTTTATCAGTGCTTCCAGACTAAGACGGACTAGGAAGAAAGGCCTGGACCTATTTTGAAAATCGGCCAATGAAAATCCTATGCATCACAATGGTCTGATCCTCAACCTATCATGTGCATAGGGCAGGACCGGGCAGTGTTTTGTTCCATTGTGCATGAGGTTGCCATGAGTCAAGGGCTAACTTGACAGCAGCTGACAACAATATCTCTTAGTCTAAGAGAATTAAATGAGTTCAGACCTAGAGAAGGCTTAGAAGAATGTCTGGCTGACCAAGCATAGGTGGTAGATAATTGTTTGCTATTGCTATCTTCCAAAATCATATCACTGTTTCCAAGGGAGACCTGGGATGGTAGTGTAAGTGACTCAGCACAGTTCTATCACAGGACACACCTTGTGGACAGTGGTCAGCACTGTCCTCCTCTTACGTAAGGTACCAAGGACTGTCCTTTTGCAAACCACCCTCTTGAAGTACAGGAAATGGCAGCTAAGTGCCCTAAAAGGGGACACTGGCTTCATCCAACACAGCAACTGACTCCACAAAGGAGTGTACTTCTCAAGGTTTACTACAGATTTAGGTCAAGTAACAGATCATAGTCATTGCTTAGCGTTTCAATGGAAACGACCTGGGCCATTTGATAAGACTTGTAAATCTAAGGTTAATTGAGACTTGAGTATTGCAATTCTAGGAAGCAGGGTACTTGGCAAGTTTGTATATTTCTGAATCTGTCCCCTGTTTATAACTACAAACATATGCCATTAATTTATGATTTTCCTTCTATAGGCTTCACCAGGGCAACACAAATAAAGAGATTAGTCATTAAACCCAGAAGGAATTTGAGAACAGGACATAAACTTTAAAGAAGGCTATACACTGGGAGAAAAAAAGATGTAAGAAGTACAGGCAATAGAAAATTAGCTGCTAAATCTTTGGGATAATGCATTTTTACAGTTTGTTTTTAATAATACTCGCTATATTGTACTTTAATCTCTGGTCCTCCAAACTAAGCCAGGTAACTCTCAGGGGAAGAAAAGTAGAGGCTTTTCTAAGTAGTATGAATAGGTGTTTCAAACAAACAAAATCCAAATCTTTTCTTTCCTGAGTGTGTAATTTCCATATTATATTTTGCCCACCATGCTGCTATATAAGATGGACAGTGGAGATATACTGACTCCGCTTCCTGAGTGCCTACTTTCCCAACAAAGAATGAGAAGATGGCCCCACAGTCGTTCTTAAAGCTCGGCCTGCGTTAGATGCCTTCCTAGCCAGCTGTGGGGAATGCAGGAATAGCTTTGTTAGCATCTTTGGCCTCATGTCTCTGATTAGAATGAAAGGAATTGATGCTGATACAGGCCCCAAATCCCTTATCATCAATTCCAAAATCCCCAAATCCCTGCAACCAAAAGTTTTTTTTCATGGAACTTTTTCAAAATAAAGTCCTTCCACGGCAAAGCCTGACCTACTTGACATGAGGCTTTTTGTAGTCATTATTTATTCTATTTGGAGTCGCTGGATGGTGCAAACAGTTAACGAGCTTGGTTGCTAAGAGAAAGGTTGGCAGTTCGAGTCCACCCAGAGGTGCCTCGGAAGAAAGGCCTGGTGAACTATTTCTGAAAGATCACAGCCATTGAGAACCCTGTGGAATACAATTGTATTCTGACAGTCATGGGTTTGCATGAGTCGAAATTGACTTGATGGCAACTGATATTTATCCCACTTAGGGTGATGATGCACACATTTTGCTGTAAAATATGATTGTGTTTGCATCTGCTGACCCAGACCCCACTAAAAATGTTACACAATATATGGAATATATGCCATTTTACCTTCTAAAATCTGAAAAATTCCAGATTCTGAAACATGTCTGACCCTTTGGGCTTTAAAGGTCGATGGGCCTGTCCTAAACATTCTGATGTGGAAAGAGGTCTGCAAAGAAAGGATACCATCTGACTCTGCGGAAGAAAAATGGAGTGCAAATCTAGAGCGTGGTGTGGGCCTGCTTCAGAAGGATGGGGACTCAAAGGGAGATCCCTGCGTGGTCTTGAAAGTCTACAAGTGGCCATCTAAGATACTCCACTGGTCAGGAGCAAGGGAGAAAGAAGAGAACCAAAGACACAAGAGAAAGATTAGTCCAAAGGACTGATGGGCCACAACTACCACAGCCTCCACCAGACTGAGTCCAGCACAACTAGAATGTGCCTGGCTACCTACCACAACCGACTGCTCTGACAGGGGTCACAACAGAGGGCCCCAGACAGAGCTGGAGAAAAATGTAGCACAAAATTCTAACTCACAAAAACAGACCAGATTTACTGATCTGATAGAGACGGGAGAAACCTTGAGTGTATGGCCCCCAGACACCCTTTTAACTCAGTACTGAAGTCTCTCCTGAGGTTGACCCTTCGGTCAACAATTAGACAGGCCCATAAAACAAAACGAGACTAAAGGGACACACCAGCCCAGGGGCAAGGACTAGAAGGCAGGAGGGACACGAAAGCTGGTAATAGGGAACCCAGGGTTGAGAAGGGGAGAGTGTTGACACGTTTTGGGGTTGGCAACCAATGTCATAAAACAATACGTGTATTAATCGTTCATTGAGAAACTAATTTGCTCTGTAAACCTTCATCTAAGGTACAATTAAAAAAATTTTTTTAAAAAGGCGGGGGGTGGGAGTGGGGTAGCTCCTGGGATCATCTATCTCAGCATGAGGACAGGAAGCCAGTGCAGGGAGCGATGAAATCCATCACCAGCCATGCTCCTTGACTGACTTCCCACCACTGCCTTCAAGTACAGGCTGATGCCCAGGTGAGCAGAGGACAACACCACACCCACCCCAGCCTCCGAGCACTCTTATCTTAGGACCTTTCCAGGACTTTTGCCAGCATTTTTCTTCATTTTCACTCTCTTTACCATCGCTCTACTCTAAAAGATTTCTCTTCTTTTAAATTCCATGCTGATAGCTACTCAAACTCCACTGGTGACAATGGTTTAAGTCGTTCGTTGTCGTTGTAGCTACCATCGAGCTGGCCCCCAGCTCATGGTGACTGAACACACAAGGGAACGAAGCACTGCCATGTCCTGCACCATCCCTATGAGGGGTTGTGGATTGAACCATTGTGATCCACAGGGTTTTCACTGGCTGATTTTTGGAAGTAGACCACCAGGCCTTTCTTCCTACTCTGTCTTAGTCTGGAAGCTCCAGTGAAACCTGTTCAGCAGCATAGCAACTTGCAAGCTCCCCTGAAAACAGGTGGTGACTGCTCTTGAGGTACGTTGGCCAGGAATCGAACTCAGGTCTCCCACACGGAAGGCGAGAATTCTATCACTGAACTACCACTGCCCCCAGGGGTAAGTTTAGGAAACTTAAAAACGAACCAAATTAGTTTCATTCTGTGTATACGTATTTTTTATGCTGGATTCAGACTGCCTGGGTTCAAATAGTGACACCACCACTTCCTAGCTATGCAACTGTAGACAAATTACTTAATCTCCTTGTGCCTCAGTTTCCTCATTCATAAAATAGGAATAATACTGTCTATCTTACACAGTTGGTGAGAGGATGAAGTGAGCTAATACTATGTGAAGCACTTAACACAGTGCTTGGCTTATAGTGATTGCTCCACAAATATACGCTAGCATTACTAGTGCATGTGTTTGCAACTGGAGCCCTGGTGGCACAGTGGTTAAGAGCTACTGCTGCTAACCCAAAAGGTTGGCAGTTCAAATCCACCAGCCGCTCCTTGGAAATCCTATGGGACAGTTCTACTCTCTCCTGTAGGGTCACTATGAGTCAGAACCAACTCGACGGCAAGGGCTTTGGTGTTTTGGTTTGGTGTCTGCAACTCTTTCCTAAATGAGCTTCATACACTGGTAATATGCTTTTTTTTCTTGTAGGATTTCTCACATCCAATTTACAAAGTGGGTACCATCAGGACATTTGGTAGTCAATGATCATTTGCTAGAGATAAAGAAAAAGACAACAAAAAATAGATGCATGATTAAAAGTGTGAAGTTACAACCTGTTTTCGTGGTAACTGTTGACTATAACTTTGTGGTGGTGTGTGCAGTTCCTCCCTCCAGCTCTTTCCTCCTCTTGCTAATTTGCTTTGAAACCTAAAAAACAAAATAAAAAGAGGGCAATGAAACTTTTGATATACACATTTCAAAATGAAACTGTCACACAGAACAGATCTTTGAGCAAGTCTTTCATAATGCATTCACATTTTGGTTTTCAGATTACCCATTCTTGAAGCATTATTTCAAATAATATTAATCACATTGTCCAACTAATAATGCATTCTAAACCAAATCAAACCCATTGCCGTCGAGTTGATTCAGACTCATAGTGATCCTATAGGACAGAATAGAACTGCCCCATAGGGTTTCCAAGCAGCTGGTGGATTTGAACTGCTAACCGTTTGGTTATTAGCCAAGCTCTTAACACAATGTCACCAGGGCCCCAATAATCATGCACTAAGAACAGTTAATTCTGCATTAACTGAAATCCAATTGCTTAAGCATTGCAACTAGAAAAATAACCTTTCCAATGATAAACCATTCCCTGATACCCCACAAATCTGTACCATTCAAATGGTCAAACAGACCAAAAAATAGATGCCCCTAACCTTCCTCAGACTTCAACAGTAACATCTGTCCAAACGGGCATCGTGGGTCATCTCTATCCATGTGTTCATAACCTTTGAGTGCATTTTCAGTGCCCCCAACGCTGAGTCCATGGTTTTAAATGGAGAAGCTGGGAAGCCCACATACTCTTACCTCCCGCTCTGCTATAGAATTAAGATTGAGAATCAAGCTTGACTCTTTTTTCTAGGACTGACCGTAACTGGACCAACCCATATCTGTCTCCGTTGAATTTACCTTCACTCTATTTTATTTGTCCAAAAAGAATTCACCAAAAAGAATGTCCAACTTAAGAAGGGAAAAAAAGAAAGAAAAAAAAATCGCAGCTAAATGTGGGTTTAAAGCTGAAGAGACTTGAGATTGAAAAACTGCCAGTTCTTACTGCTCACTTACTCATATGAGGGTTTACAGCTCCTGAAATCATGCCAGGGCTTTGAAAATGAAAGCTTGCAGTTAGAAAGCGATGGCTCATGACAGCAACTATCCGTCATGTGATACGCCAGGCATTTTCCGTCACTGCCTTCCTCAATCAGACAGGGCTCAGAAACGGAGGTTAATCGGTCAGATAGCACGCGGGGAGGCTGAGGGCAGCAGAACCTGGCTGCGGCAATTAATCATTTAATTGCGTTCCGATTCACTTTAAATGTCTTTTAAAAAGATATTAAAGAAGAACATTATTGAAAGGACATTTTAGACTATTCAATAAAGATCCAATATACCTTTTGTGAACCAGAAAATAAATGGATCTCTAGCCCAGCTCTAGCTCATTGTTTTCTTGGGTAACATTTATTTATATAGAGGAAGGAGTAGAGTCTGCTCCAGGCAGGAGAAACAGCATGTATAAAAGCCCAAAGGAAAGAAAGCATGGGTATGTTCAGTAAATAAAAATAAGTTGTTCAGCTAAAGGGTAGGGTGTGTGAGGGCTAGAGAGGAATACCTGAAAGCATAGTGGACTCCATTGTAGAGGGCCTCAAATGCCAAGCTAAGGGGCCTGGACTGGATCTATCAGGCAATGGGAGCCACTGAAGGTTCATGAGCAGAGAAAATAACGTCATTAGGGAACAGCATGGACTTTGGAGCCCACCACCCCTGGGTTATAATTCTAACCTTGCTCCTCATGTTGGGCACATTATGTACCTTTTTGGAATCTCCGAAATGATACAACTGAGTAATAACACAATTTACAGGATTATTGCAAACATTAGAAATAACATACATTACATACCAACCCAGGGCCTGGCACAGACAAATAATGATGGCTGTTACTACCGCTGTGCAATGGACGGGAAGAAACTTCATGTAAGAGGCCATAGAGATCCAGGTGAGAGGTAGAGAGGGTAAAGCCTAGATAAAGCATAGGCAAGGAGAGTGGCAAAGAGAAAACGGGATAGAAAGCACGGGACACCACAAAGGTGGAATCCAGGATTTGACAATGATTGGACATGAGCAAGAGGAGAAACCACGGAGACTCTAAGATAAGCATAACAGGAGTTGGAGAGACGCAAACTTCTATGGTGATCCAAAATAAATAAAAAACGTAAATAAATGCCAAACACCAAGCTTGGATTTCTGGAATGACTATGAAAATAACCAAAACCATATTTCTTTCTACAGTGATCCCATCTGAACTCTTACTAATAAGAGCTGCCCTGAAGAGCAATTTTCAGCTCCACAGGGTCAGATGCTTTGGATTATGTTACCCAGCGCAGTATACCAGGCAGGGTCTTCTTCCCACACACCCTCACCACAGACGTCCTCAGGCACCTCCACTAGGCTTCATAGCCATCACTCACTCTATGGGCCTCTCAGCACAAATAACTGCTGATGCCCTTCTCACACTGCAGCTGCCTTCCCCAGAGACCCACGCTCACGGATATCAGGTAGAGAAATACCTGGCACTTCAGAGTAGCAGGGCAGCAACGAATAACTCATTGCGCCCTGACATTTTCATTAGGCACTACATTATAAGTTTCTTCAGGAACCAGCCTTCATAATTTTGTACCACTCTGCTCAGAAGGGATTAATATGACTTTCTTACACGTACCGGCTGCAGGCCCTCATACGGCACAAGCTTCCGCTCCCGTCTACTTGGGCTGTGGATTTCAGCCGTCTCAGCTCCACATAATTCACAAAGGAATCAGCCCACAGACACTTCCCAGCCACGTGTACCTGCCAGCACACACAGGGGAAACTTTATAGCATATATAAATGGACTTTAATATTGCAGTATACCTTTTGGGATGTATGTCTAATTTGTTAGAACGTGCGGAAAAGCTGACAAGCCACTTTGCGTCTTTTTGGAGGCCTGTGCCTCGCACTTGCTGCCCTGGCAAAGTGCTGGAGAGGGTCATCTCCCCTACTCTCGGCCCTCTTCCTCTCCCTACAGCCTACAGGAGCGTTCTCACCCACGCTCCAGCACTTCCTAGAAGACTTGGAGTGATTTTTGTTCCTTCATAGCTCTCCCCGTCTTCCACCAAGCTAAAGGGGTTGTGTTTCTTGAATATCTCTGAGAAAACCTTGAATATGGTTTCACTTTATTTCATCATTTTCTTTCACTTTATTTCATCATTTTCAGGCCAAATGTCACACTGACTTATCTCCAGTTAACAACTTGGTACTTCTTTTACAACCTGACCAGCTCCTGAATAACAAAACTCAAAAAGCAGTGCAGAGTCTGTATTAAGGAGTACCTGGGTGGTGAAAAGGTTACCATGCTCGGCTGCTAATCAAAAGGTTGGCAGTTTAAGTCCACCCCGAGGTGCCTTGAAGAAAGTCCTGGTGATCTACTTCTGAAAAATCAGCCATCGAAAACTTTTGGGACCACAGTTCTACTCTGACACAGATGGGGTCGCTATGAGTCAGAGCCGATTCCACGGCAACTGGTTGTTTTTTTGCTCTGCAAAGAGAAATGGGACTTGGGGAAGAGATGGGTGATAATGTGAGGCCAAAGGTTATTTAGAAGTAAACTCCCCATAGATGGGAAAATGTTCCTTCTGGATTCTTCACAGTATTCTTAATCCAGGGCACTTGGCACTGTGTGTTAAAACGGCCAGTTGTTTGCTTGGCAGATCCTCCGATGGTGTGCAAGTGATTCTTTTTATCCAAATTAGTCTTGGATCAGAGAATTGGAGACTGAGATCCATGGTTAGAGTTTCTGCTTTTTATCTCTGTGTATCAGAATGATATCAGTGATACCAAAGAAGGAGAGCAGTGCCAGGCAGGGAAGTGCAGAGCATGTGCCAGGGCCTTGATACAACAAAAGCCTACACAGCTCTTACGGTTGCCAAAATCTGAATTAACCACAAGGAAACTGAACCAGGTATAACAAGGCTTATTTTTCACCTCAGAATTTTATTTTTGTATGTTTTAATTAAAACTTTTTCATCTTATTAGACAGACTCATAGGACAAAACGAGACTAAAGGGGCACACCAGCCCAGGAGCAACGACTAGAAGGCAGTAGGGGACAGGAAAGTTGGTAATAGGGAACCCAAGGTTGAGAAGGGAGACTATTGACATGTCGTGGGGTTGGTAACCAATGTCATAAAACAATATGTGTAATAACTGTTTAATGAGAAGCTACTTTGTTCTGTAAACCTTAATCTAAAGTACAATTGAAAAAAAAAAAAACCTTTCCATTTTCAAATTAAGATGCCAGGAGATTTTTTTATTTTTATTTTTTATTTTTGCTTTTGCTAATGAAAATTTATTTTCTCACAATTAAGGAGGCTGAAAGTCCAAATTCAGGGCACAGGCTCTAAGGTGAAGCTCTCTCTATCCACTTTGGGAAAAAACCCATCTCAGCTTCTTGGAATTCCTTGAGATCTCCATGCGGCATCTATCTGTGCTTTCTTGCTTCTGTGCCTAATCTGCTTTTTATATCTCAAAGGTGATTAGTTTAAAACACATCTACACTGATATGGCCTCATTAACATAACAAAGAAAATCCTATTCCCAAATGGGATTACATCCACAAGTATAAGGGTTAGGATTCCAACACGTAATTTTGGGGAACAAAATTCAATCCATAACATTCCGATCTTTAATAACCCATTGCCCTTGAGTCGATTCCAACTAATAACGACCCTGTAGGAAAGAGTAGAACTGCCCCACAGGGTTTCCAAGGAGTGCCTGGTGAATTTGAACTGCCAACCTTTTGGTTAGAAGCAGTAGCACTTAACCACTACGCCACCCTTAAGATGCACCCCAGCCTAATCTTGCCTCAGAGAGGTTTTAGGATTTACAACACATAATTACATCAGATCACCAAATGGAGGATAACTACACCATTACATAACTGCCAAACCTCTGAGAATCATGGCCTAGCCAAGTAGACACATATTTTGGGGGGACACAATTCGATCCATGACAATCATGTAGGTAAGCTTTTAGGCACAGTATGTGGCCTATAATTGGCGTTTGATAAACACATACTATTAAGTTATGAGATCACTTTGTTGCAGTGCATTGTGTGGATGGTACACTATTAGGCCCCAGCGGAGGCCTATGTGTGCAGGGCTGATGCAAGGGGTCTTTTGTCTCACCTCATAGGTGGTCTCCAGCAATCCCTATCTCCAACATCATGGGTAAGAAAAGACCAACGGTTTCCTGATACACCTGATTTGCACATTCACTCCGACCTTGCTAAGGCTGACTCTCTGAGTGGAGAGTCACGATTTCTTGAAGACTGGTAATCCCCAAGAATCCAAAAGCATCACATATAAACCAATGCTCCAGTGACTCGGATTGCTGTGGGTAAGATGCACTAGGAAAAGACACAGGAAGTAAACGTTTATGCACTGGGAAGAGTCATAGCTCCTTTGATGGGTTAATTTTCCCTCGGTGTAAATAAATGATGAGGCACTCATTAAGCCCGAAGTGGTCAGAAAAGGAATATAGGCATGATCTGTTTATATGTTTATATCCTGTACTTCTGGAAGTTCTGTTTAGGTCAGTGTATTTGACTTTTGCCCACTGGAGGAAGTTTGTTTAAAAACAATATCATCAAGAAAAATCATACAACGAAATTGTTGGACTTTGAAGACAAAATAGGTAATTTTATACATATAGAAACTGTGATGTGTTTTAAAAAAGAAAATTTCCTGGTGTCTGCTTTGTATGTGGGAAAGATATAAATCTGGGGGGACCAAGGAGTGTACAGACCTGGGAGTCAGCGTAGGGCTGCTTGGCTCCAAAGTCCTGTGTCTTCCATTGTACTGTTTGAGTAGAACGAAGCATGAACCTGGACATTTAAAGCACCGTGACACCGCTTTAGCTATTTCGTGTATCACTTCCCCACACTAGCTGGACCTGCCACTCTTCCTCTATGCTACCCTTGATCCTCTCTTGTTGTTGTTATTAGGTGTCATCAAGTCAATTCTGACTCATAGCGACTCCAGGTGACAGAGGAGAACTTCCTTATAAAGTTTTCTTGGCTGTAATCTTTATGGAAGTAAATCTCCAAGTCTTTCTCCTGTGGAGCTGCTGGGTGGGTTCAAACAGGTAACCTTTTGGTTAGCAGTCAAGCACTCAACTATTTGTGCCACCAGGGCTCCTTCTACCTCTCTTAGAGTACTTAAACCTGGAGTAGCAGGTTTCTAAACTAGCAGGCTGTTGCATTTGTTATTATGAAGTCTTCTGTTAGAGCGTGTGGGTCTCAGAAACAAGCTAAAGATGATCTAAGCCAGTGCGTTTCAAATTCCCTATGGCAAAGAACCAGTTTTCCTCCATTCCTTCGTTGACAGACACATGATCTACTGTGCATGTCTGGTAGACAGTTCAGGCCACAAGCAACTCACCATGCAAGTTTAACAACACCCTACTTAATAATAGGGAGCCCTGGTGGCATAGTGGTTAAGACCTCGGCTGCTAAGCAAAAGGTCAGCAGTTTGAATCCACTAGCCACTGCTTGGAAACCCTATAGCACAGTTCTACTCTGGCCTATAGGGTCGCTATGAGTTGGAATTGACTCCATGGCAACAGGTTTGGTTTATTCAATAAGAGGAGTCCCTGAGTGGTGCAAGTGGTTAACGTGCTCAGCTGCTAACAAAAATTTGGTGGTTTGAGTCCACACAGAGGCACCTTGGAAGAAAGCCTGGTGAGTTCCTTCTAAAAAATCAGCCACTAAAAGACCTATGGAGCAAATAGAATTCAGAGCCCAGAAATAAACCCACACATCATGGTCAACTGATTTTTGACAAGGATGCTAACTCCATTTGATGGGGAAAGAAGAGTCTCTTCAATAAATGGTGTTGGGAAAATTGGATTTCCACATGCAGAAAAATGAAACAGGATCCAGGCCTCACACCATACACAAAAACAAACTCAAAATGGATTAAGGGCCTAAATGTGAAAACTAAAACCATAATTCTTAGAAGAAAATGCAGGGGCAATGCTGTCTAACCTAGCTTTTAACAATGGATTATCTAATATCATAACAAAAGCACAAACAGCAAAAGACAAAATAAATGAATGAGGCCTCATAAAAATTAAAAACCTTTTTCCATCAAAAGACTTTACCAAAAAAATAAAAAGACAAGCTACAGACTGGAAGAATATCTTTGGAAACCATATATCTGATAAGAATCTAATAATCAAAATATATATAACACTTCGACAACTTAACAACAAAAAGATAAATAACCTAATCATAAAATGGACAAAAAACCTGAACAGACATTTCACCAAGGAGGACATTCAAACAGCCACCAAACACACGAAAACATGCTCAGTGTCATTAGCCATCAGAAACGTAATCAAAACCACAATGAGATACCATTTCACTCCAACTAGGTTTGCTAAGATTTTTAAAAAATAAAAACAGAAAATAACAAATGTTGGTGAGAATGTGGGGAAATTGGAACCCTTATCCATTGCTGATGGGAATGCAAAAATGGTACGGCTGTTGCGGAAAAACGTGTGGTGGTTCCTCAAAAAACTAAAAATAGAACTACCATATAACCCAGAAATTCTACTCCTAGATATACATCCAAATGACTTAAAAGCAGAGACTTGTACACCAATGTTCATTGCGGCACTATTCACAATAGCCAAAAGGTGGAAAAAACCTAAATGACCATCAACAGATGAATGCATAAACAAAATGTGGTACGTTCATACAATGAAATACTACTTATCCAGTAAGAGAAGTGAAGTCTTGACACATGCTACAATATGGATAGAGCTTGAAATAAGGTTTTATCAATCACAAAAAGATAACTACTGTATGACCTTACTTATATAAAAAGACAGGAAAAGGCAAATGTATAGAGACCAAGGTTTATTAGTGGTTACCACGGATGGGAGGGAGGGAGGATAAGGGGGATTATTGCTTATGAAGTACTGAGTTTCAGTTTACAGTGATAGCAAAATAGCATTTATTAAGGGCAGGATTGCACAGCCAATTATTGTAATTGCTGTCAGTAAGTTCTACACCTGTAAAAAGTTGAATGGGAAAAGTTGCGTGCTAGACATATTTACAACAATGACAAAAAAAAAAAAAAA
>NW_004444175.1:1212916-1246717 GCF_000243295.1 Trichechus manatus latirostris
TCCTTGGTTTGAAGGTTTAGGGTCATGGTTTCATGGGACTTCCCAGTTAATTGGCCTAATAATGTGTTTAGTGCTTCTGTTCTACCTCCTAGTTCGTTGCATTGGGCCTGGGATCTTAAAAGCTTACAAGCAGCCATCCAAGACACAACAATTGGTCTCTATTTGCCTGGAGCAACAGAGGAAGTAGAAGAGTCAGGAATAAGAGGAGGAAATGGAATGTGTGGCTAATCACCTCCGTGAACAATTGCCTCCTTTGCCATGAGACCAGAGGAACTGCATGGTGCCCAGCTACCATTACTGAACTTTTTGATCAAAGATTCTATAGAAGAATCCTGATCAGAAAGGGGGAAATGTGCAACAAAATTTCAAATTATCATAGATTCCAGACTTTCTGGAGCCATGGAGGCTGGATGAACCCCTGAAACTATTGCCCTGAGATAATCTTTAAACCTTAAACCAAAAATATCCTCTGAAATCTTCTTAAAATCAAACAATAGCTTAGCTTAACTAGTAAAAAATGTGTGCCTTAAGCATTATGCTCTTTTAAGAACTATTTATATAGGATCAAATTGACAGCAGCAACTGAAAGATTAGATAGGAAACTTCGGGGGCAGTGAGTTTGTTAATGGGGGAAGCTCAACTCAGAAAAGGAGGGTGAGTATGGTTGCACAACGCAAAGAAAGTAATCAATGTCACTGAATGGTACAAGTAGAAACTGTTGGTGTATGTTTTGCTATGTATATTTTCAATCACAACAAAATAAAGTAAATAAACAAACCCTCTGGAGCACAGTTCTACTCTGACACAATGGGGTCACCAAGAGTTGGAAATGACTCAACAGAAATTGGTGTTTTTTTCAATAAGAATCCTCTGATCAGATGCTTGGACATGGCAGCACAGGAGTGGTATGCCGGTAAATGTTTAGCAACTGCCTCTTGGGGATGAGAGGAGTCCGGATTGGTAGCATTTGCCAATTGCGTAATAAAAATACCTCCCACAATGGCTGATTTCAAGCTATCAATGTGAGGTCACTGAACACAGAGACGGGAAGAAATGTGTGCAATCAGTTCTCTTGAACCAGCATCACCAACTCCACCATATAAAACCAAAAACCAAATCCACTGCTGTCAGGTTGATTCCGACTCATGGCAACCCTATAGGACAGAGTAGAACTGCCTCAAAGGGTTTCCAAGGTTGTAATCTTTACAGAAGCAGACTGCCACATCTTTCTCTTGCAGAAAGACTGGTGGGTTCGAACTACTGATTTTTCAGTTAGCAGCCAAGTGCTTTGACCTCTGTGCCACCAGGGCTCCTCTCCACCACTGGAGCTATATTCAAGTGCTATAAAGTTTCTACACAGTAACCGTCAATTTCTGTTTTTACCTCCTTGCAGATGACGGCTCACACTTTGCAGAATACTGATATAAATTTCTTACACTTAAGAGTCCACAAAAAAGTCCCCGAAAGTCTATTGGCTCATTATTTTATTAGGATAAATTCTGGGCCCACAAAGTTCTAAGAAAACATTTTCAGAAAAGGTCCATTTACCCATTCTTTGCTATGAAAAAACAGGTCTCTGGGACAGTGCTTTCTCAGCTCACTCCTCTACTTCTCTGCAGCAAATTAAAGATTTTTATTACTTAAAGATTGCCTCTGAGTTCCTATGAAAAATGAAACTTAGACATTAGCAAAGTACAGTAATACAGTAAATTTATAGATGTTTGTCTGTATAATATTAGCTTCAGCCCCAACGCCCCATGACGGTACACTCAGGATTATGGTGAAACTAGAGAAATGCTTGGCTTACAGTTGTGATCCCTTCTGAGTTTTCACTAGGGAAATAGGTATCCAGGATAAAACCGTAGACTAAGATTAAATTTTATTTAGAGCTCAGAATCTTAAAAACAGTCTATCCATCCATTACCTATATAGTTATCCATCTCTATCTTTCTCATTCACTCTTTCTAAAAATACATTAAGAGGGACCTGCCTTTCTGGCCTAGTAATGTCAGACAAAAGCAGATCCTCTTGATCACCCTTAGAAATAGGCTTTGCACTAAAAGAGCTCCAGAGGAGCAGAGACACCGTTTAGTGAGGGCCAGTGATACATCATCAAGCCCAGTGGCCCAGAAGCCATAAGTTACAAACTATGAACAGAGAAACATCTCCGCAGTTCAGGCAGAGGCTCAGCTCTCTATCCTTCTCTTTTCCTTCCCTCCATCTAGAAGTATTATCTCAAAGGCCTCCCTGTCTCCTCTTTTACTTTTTCCCTTTTCCTGTTCTCCCTTCCCTGACGGAGTGTTCTTCCATTTCCTTTGCCTCTCTCCAACATCATAGTCAAGTACAGACTTTCCAATGATCCCCTTTCTTTCTCCTACAACTTAGCTTTATTGTGAACATGGGATCCTAGTCTTTGTTATAAGGAGCAATGAGGGGATAACACATTCAGGCAACTTAAGGGTAAAACCCAAAGCAGCCAGCAGACTTAAGGGCCTGCAGGATTGCAGGCAGACAATGGGGAGTTACATTAGCCCTCTTCATCCTTGCTTTCCCAGAACTAATTCACCTTTGTTCTTTTCTTTCAAAAACAGAGCCAGCCATTAGTAAAATAGCCAAAGCCTGTGGCATACAGAAAAGGGATAAACAGTGACTGGAGTGGGGAGTAACCAGCCCTGGAGTCCAGACAAGAGGTAATTAGGCTGACCTTGGGAGGTGACTGTGAGAACAGAAACGAAAACACGGATACAAGCCATATTTTGAAAGCAAAATCAACAAGATCTGACCACTGATTAGAGATGGGACAGCAAAGGCGAGGGAGAAAGATGGCACAAGTTCTTGAATGCTAACTGCAGCCAGATGAGTCATCTTGGAGCTCAGCTCCAACTGAGTTACCCAAATGAGAAAATGCCTTCGGTGGCTCCAAGCCCACCACATACAGAATGAAGTCTAAATTCCTATAGAAGGACTGCCACAATTTTGCACCAACTTATCATCAAGCCTGGACTTACTCATTTATTCATTCATGTACTTAACAAACACTTATTAAATCACTACTATGTCTATGCTGGATCATGGAATCAAAAATGGGGAACAGACAGTTTTTGACCTTGAGGAATTCAGTAGGGTGACCTTCAAATAAATCAAGAAACATACGTCCAGTTCTCTTCATCTGAAATACCTTGTTGTTGTTGTTTAATTGAGTTCCCACTATATGTCAGAGACTGCTCTTGGCATTGCGGGACCCAGTAAAGTTACTTTTATTCATTTCCCAATCAGACCTGTAAATAAATCAATTTGGAATTGTCTGTATAAAAAGCTGAGATCATAGGAACCACAGAGGGAAGAGACTGAAGAAGGAGAAGAGAGTCCAAACCAGACTCTGGGAGTCATGCCTATATTTCAAGAATTGGGAAAAGGAAGAAGAGCCAGAAATGGCTAGAAGAGTAATCAGAAAAGGAAGAGAAAAACAAGAGAGTCACAGAATCTGGGGAGCAGAGAGTTTCAAGAATAAAGGAGAATCTGAACTGTGTTCAGTGCAGCAGAGAGGCTAAGAGAGAGACACCGCCAAAACAGGCCACCACTCATTTCAATTGATAGCAAAGATTTAATGAACAGAGGGGAGGAAGTACATGGAGAGGGAAAGATTACAGATGCACAACAGAGCAAAACCAAAAGCCAAACTCGTTGCCCTTGAGTTGATTCCGACTCATGGCGACCCCATGTGTTACAGGGTAGAACTGCTCCATAGGGTTTTCTTGGCTGTAATCTTTACAGAAGTAGATCGCCAGGACTTTGTTTTGCAATGCCACTGAGTGGGTTCAAATCGCCAACCTTTCAGTAAGTCGCCAAGAGCAAACCATTTGTACCACCTAGGAACATACAACAGAGCAAGGAGATGCTTAATAAAGACTCTGGAGCAGGAATTGGGAAGGCACAGAATTCATGAGCATGGGGAGGGCTTGGCCTTGGAAGAGAGGAAAGACAATTCTTCTCCCAAGTTTAGAAAGAAGGAAAGGATAGACAAATATGCAGAGACACAAGCAGAAGGGAGGTCATGGAGGTCCATGGTGGGCTTGGAGACAAACAGCTCTGTTTGAATCCCAGCTGCCACATACTCTCTGTATGATTTCCAGCAAGTTACTTAAGCACTCTGAATCTTAGTTTCTTCATCTAAAAATGGGCATAATAATGACTTTCTCAGAGGGTGGTTGTGAGGAGAAATTGAGGAAATATAGGCGCAACTGGGAAACCCTGGTTGCCTAGTGGTTAAGCGTTATGGCTGCTAACCAAAAGGTCAGCAGTTTGAATCCACCAGGCGCTACTTGGAAACTCGATGGGGCAGTGCTACTCTGTCCTATAGGGTCACTATGAGTCAGAATCGACTCAACAGCAATGGATAATGGATAGGTACAACCAGTATCCCCCTTGCCTTACCAGTCTGAGGTATCTATGGGATCACATAAATTCTACTGGCCCTTGCTCATATCTGCTCACAGAGAACTGTGGCCCTCTTCAAAGTTCTCTTGTAAAAGTACTCACAAACAAGCCCTTTTCACTGAGCCTCAGTGCATCAGCCACGTCCCTGATGTCCCTGGACATAGAGTATCTCTGCTCAGCAGAGGCCCTGGAACAAACAAGATTTCAATCCAAACAATGCCAGCAGGTACTATAGAGCTTTCCTGAAGCAGCCTTCTTAGTTTTTACTTAGAGATCTCCCCCTACCTACCCATCCACAAGTCTCAGCTAGGGTCTGGACTGAAACCCAAGTGACATGACAAGCAGTGTGCCCTACCTAGCAATATCCCTCTGCTCCAATGACCAGTTTTGAGTCAGGCTCCTGGAAGGCTCCCTATGCTTCTTATGAACACATTTCTGGCAGGCTCACCCCAATAATTTGCTAGATACCTCCCGACGTGTGTCAGTCCCAGCCTGGGCTGGCATAGACCCTGCCACAGGGCAGGGACAAAAGAAAAATTAGTTCTCCTTCTCCGCTAATCCAGCACCATAGTTTTATTTCTACTTCTGGTTTGGGATGTCCCTTCCCTCATACTCAGTTGCATCTGGGTTTGATCCAGGTGCACAAAGACATGGGTATACTCTACAGTGTGGGGGTGGTAATGTTCAGCAACTTTTCTCTGGAGGAAAAGCCTGATTTGTAGTGTTTGCTAATTTCCATGGTGTAAATACTCCCACAACAGCTGATTTCAAGCTACTAACATGATATTAGCCAGTTTGCAAAATTCCAGAAAATTTAGCCATCAGTTCTCAAAAGTTGGTATGAGCTGGCTCCAGCACACCACTGGGCGGGTTGACTGGGAAGTCTTGCCTAGCAGCTTATTGAAGCCACTCTGAAGTTTATGTCCATTTAATAAAGCCCCACACATGTACAGTGACTGCTCTGTAAAGACAACATCCAACCCCAACTGCATTGCAAATGGGGATGAACTGCAAAGGTGCCAAGTCTCACTTAGAGACGTTCACTATTTTTGTGCAGTTTGGGAAAGGATTGTATTTAAATGAAGTTTTCGCATTTTGAGGGAAGCAGACACACCCTGATGGGTGAAATCTCAGGAATGATCACTGAACAAAAACACTGTCACCAAAAAAGTAAATAGTGACAAGTTTATAAGATGCTGTTGGCAGTAGCTGGATTTCTCAGTGCTGAACACAAGAGTTGGGCATGGTGGGAGCGGCTGGTTAGCCATTTGTCAGGCAAAGTCAAAACAGCCCTCCAGCTACAGCACAGACGGCAGACTGCAGCTCGTCAGCATTTTATTTATGACTCTTAATTAGCAAGCAAAAAAGGAGGGAAGTAGTTCCCAGCTTGGGATATATAGACTTATACATATATATTTTGCCCAGAAATTATCTTAGTCAAAATAATTTAAATCCTTACAATCTTGAGAGGTGTTATAATTTACATTTTATTAACAGAAAACTCCTTCCTGGGAGGTGTAATTATTCTAATTTTATCAATGAAAGGTCAGAGAGGCCAAGTGATTTTTCTAAGGTAACACAGCTGGAACATGGCAGAGTTGAGACTTGAACCAGTCTTTTGAATCTAATTCAAAGGCTTTTTCAATCATGCAATGTTGGCTCTTACCTGGCATGTCAGAGTAACAGTCCATTGACTTTTGTTAAAAGAGAGTTGACTACCAAATTCATGACATTTGTGAATGAACTTCACATTCTTATGGTTAGAATTAATTATTTGAAGGTAAAGGGGTGATTGAGTAGGATGACCTTTGCTGAGGAACTACCTGCCTGCTTTTGAAAAACTTGAGGTCTTGCTTTGTGATGGACAGAGTCAAATCAGCCACAGGGCAGGGAATATGAAGAGCAGATCCCCACAGCCCAGCAGAGAATGGCTCTGAAATTAAAGCCTGAGTGACCGTGCTCCATCAAGATGGGGTGTCTTTTAAGTTGTTGGACCTTTGAGTGCTTGTGATGTGTAGGAAGCATCAGAATCATGAGCAGCCTGGCAACTGTAAACATGTCAAATTGCTTACATCAGCCCTCTATTTGAAGACAGCATTAAGTGCTGCAACAGATTATTCTGATCACTGATTTGAGGGGAAACAAAAGAAAGAAAACCTGGTATTCATATAATATAGAAAAACCATTGTTATTGAAGTAAATCATCCTTGTTGTTAGCTGTGGTCAAATCAGCCCTCAAGTCATAGTGACCCCATATACAATGGAACAAAACACTGCTTGGTCCTACGCCATATCCATGATCGGTTTCAGATTGGACCATTGTGATTCATAGGGTTTTCCTTGGTTGATTTTCAAAAGTAGATTGCCAGGGCTTTCTTCCTAGTCCATCATAGTGTGGAAGCTCCACTGAAACCTGTTCAGCATCATAGCAACCTGCAAGCCTCCACTGGCTGACGGGTGTTGGCTGCACATGAGATGCGTTGGCCAGAAATCAAACCCAGGTTTCCTGTCTGGAAGGCAAGAATTTTACCACTGAACCATCAACGTCCCCAGTAAATCATCCTTATTATAAGTTTATTTTGTTTTTTAATTGCTGTGAACCCCAAAGGGTAAAGTGTCTATATTTAGTCCAAGGGTTCCATGTTTCACGAAAGAACTAGAAGGCAGCAACTTCCAAGCTCTCTGCGGAGGTGTGGTCAAAATATGATGGTCCCTTCTCCTGTCTTCCCAGGCACACAGAAGAATTGCACTTTTCCATCCCCTTCAGGTGAAGCATGGCCATGTGACTTACTTTGACCAATGACATATGATTAGATGTAATGTGTACCCCTTCTAGGTGGAAGCATTTAAGAGACGGTGCCCAGTTATTGATGCTCTTCTCAACAGTTCCATAGCACACGTTGAGATGGCAGACTGCTTGTCAGCTGGGTCCCAGAGTCACTCTGTCAAGCAGAATCCCCACTGAGTTTTAGAAGCTGTTGTTACCATAGTATAGCTTCGCATATTCTAACTGATATAAAACCAAAAAAAACCAAACACGTTGACATTGAGTCAATTCCGACTCATAGCGACCCTATATGACAGAGTAGAACTACCCCATAGGGTTTCCAAGGAGTGGTTGCTGGATTTGAACTGCCGACCTTTTGGTTAGCAGCCAAACACTTAACCACTGTGCCACAGGGGATGTCTTAGTTATCTAATGCTGCTATAATAGAAATACCACAAGTGGATGGCTTTAACAAACAGAAATTTATTCTCTCACAGTCTAGGAAGCTAGAAGTCCGAATTCAGGGTGCCAGCTCCAGAGGAAGGCTTTCTCTCTCTGTCAGCTCTGGGAGAAAGTCTTTGTCATTAGTCTTCCCCTGGTCTAGGAGCTTCTCGCTGCAGGGACCCCAGGTCCAAAGAACGCACTCTGCTCCTGGCTCTTCTTGCTTAGTGATAATGAGCTCCCTCTCTTCTCTGCTCACTTCTCTCTTTTTTATCTCAAAAGAGATTGACTCAAGACACTGTCCTGTAGATTGTGTCCTGCCTCATTAACATAACTATCACTAATCCTGCCTCATGAACATCATAGAGTTAAGATTTACAACACACAGGATAATTATATCAGATCATGAAATGGAGAATGACTACACAATACTGGGAATAATGGCCTAACCAAGTTGACACACATTTTTGGGAGACACAATGCAATCCATAACAGTGGAGGAGGGGGTTAACTAGAAGACAAAGTGAAAGTCTAAGTTAAAAGCTGAAAAATTCTAGACATTTGGAATCCTATCATAAATCTGAGTCTCTGAAAAATCAGTGCCTGGGGTTATATTCTTCGTGGAGTGAGCAAAGGAAGGTTAAAATTGGAAAATTGCTCAAAATTAATCTATTCATTCAGATTTACAATAGATTACTGGAAAGTACCTAGATTCATTACAGTCCATAAGACATCTTCTGAACTGAACATAAAATTGAGATTGAGTCAAATCAACTTAAGAAATATCCATTGCTTGCCTACTCCTTTGTTATGTGGAAGCCCCTTCTTTCTTTCAAGGAACTTACAGTGTAATTAGTGAGCTTAAACTTAACATCAGGAAAGTCAAATAAAATCTGAAAATAAAAGTTTAGGATAATGATAAATGTGATGCATAAATCAGCATAATAAGTGCCCAAAATCACCATGCAGAGAAATCCCTATAGGTGCACCAAGGTGACTCAATCGCCTCTGAAAACCTAGCCATTCTTTGTACCCTGCTTCATCCTATCAGTTAATATATTCCTATCAGTTCCTTATGGCTGAGACTGGCTGCAAGTAGAAGAGATGGAGGTGAAGTCCATGCTCTCAGGGCAAACACCTGAAGGAGAAAGATCTCAAGTTCTTGGTGGCTAAATTGGAAGTGGCCAAAAGCCAATAAGCTACCTCGTGGGTCTTGTCTTGTTTTGCCAACATGCCTTCCGTGTAATGGTGGAAGGACTAGAGGAAGGCGAAGGCAAAGGCAAAGGCCAAGGCCAAGAAACTGCAGAAGCTATCAGGCCATCATATCCCACAGGCCCCCCTCACCCCTGCTCCAGATGGCCTGACTGTAGCAACCAGGGATGCTGCCAACCCATTGGACAACAAGTGAGAGGCTCATTGCTGCATATGTCAGGGCACCTAGAGGTAGCACACTGGGAATTTGTCTTTGTATTAAAACATAAGTTTGAGATCTTATTAAGGAAGACTTGATTATCACGAAGATTTTGGTATCAATTCCCACCACCTTCCTCCCCAAGTCAGGCCCAAACAAACCCGTTCTATACAAAATGCCACAACTTCATGGTTCAAATGGAAGTTCTGTACCCTTCTCTCCAAGTTTCTGGAATCATCGAAGGTTAGGTGTAAATTATCAACATTCAGTGCATTCTCCAAGCTGCGTGATTGAACTCCTGCAAAGAAGGAGAGAGGTTAAGAATTCATCTCTTACCAGAGTTTGAGGAACCCCCCAGGGTAGCCTCTGGTGGTACAAACAACTTGTGTTTGGCTACTAACCAAAAGGTTCGCCGTTCAAACCCACCCAGCAGAAAGGCCTATCGATCTGCCTCCATAAAGATTACAGCCAAGAAAACCCTATGAAACTTAGTTCTACTCTAACACATGGGGTCACCATGAGTAGGAATCAACTTGACAGCAGCGGGTTTAGTTTGCCAGGGTAGAAGTACCCTGACACCAGGATACCCAGCAGCACTGAGCCTGAAACAACACTGCTGCTCCTTCCCTTGTATGAAGAAAGGGGTGAAATATCAAAGTCGGTGGCTACCTCATCCACAGTCCTCCCAAATGGAGTGGTCATTCCCTCAGTCCAGGCTGGGGAGCAGCTCTGGGCAAGTCTTTGGTAAAGATGACTCAAGGGCAGCCAGTCATAGCCTAGCTCATCCCCTGGGAGGTGGCCTCACCTCCAAAGTTCTGTCCAGCTAGGGACATGCAATTAACTGAGCCAATTAAACCTCTCTTTCTCTTTCAAAATTGAACGGGTAGGTAGTCATTCACTTGTTAGTAAGAACAGAAGGTGAAAAGAGGTATGCAGAGAGCCAGCGCCATGTAGGAAAGCTATGGGGCAGTGGATAGGAGAGTGCAAAGTTAAGACTAAGCTGAAGAAATGAACTAATGAAAAGATGCACAGAGTTGAAGGCAAGGCCCAGCTGGGGGCAGCAGTTGTGGTGCAGAGTCCAAGTGGCTGAGTCACTATGATGGGTGGGGTAGGAGCAGGAACGCCCACGGCTAAGCTTCTCTGGACTCCAGACCATTACAGAACCCAGCTCATTTCCCTGTGAACTTCCCTGGAGACTAACGCCCCATGACAGTCCTGTGTCTCGTATCCTGGCAGTAAACCCATCAGCAAGG
Organism: Trichechus manatus latirostris; assembly: GCF_000243295.1. Lineage (NCBI taxonomy): Eukaryota > Metazoa > Chordata > Mammalia > Sirenia > Trichechidae > Trichechus > Trichechus manatus. The sequence goes on from NW_004444175.1 coordinate 1,223,226, forward strand.
TTGCCTCAGTGTGTCCCAGCTCTCACGCCCAAACTGACTAGCACACGTGAAGAGAGCCAGGCTCCACAGACACCTGGGTGCTGGTTAGTCTAGACCAGCCCTGATGTCCCCTCACCCGGGTCAGCTTCATCCCAGGCATTTGACACTTAGCATGTCAGGTTATGTAGTAACTTATTTGTGCAGGTGTTGCTGCTGTCCCAACGGCTACTTGTTCTATAGAATATTTTTAGCATGAGAAGGGGTGATGGGGGCTGAGAGAGCGGTTGGGAAGAAGAGAACTGCGCTAGGTGAGGACTGTGTCTTTTCTATCTTCACGTTCTCCATGCTGTGCTCAGTGCCTTGAACATATACATGCTCAGAAAATGATTGTTGATGATGCTTTCTTAATCCCACCTTCCTGTGTTTACAAAAGACAAGTACAGGCAATTGAAAATGAGGTCTCAGGGGACCTCTGGCAATTGAAACTCTTCCTTCCTCCCTTAGGGAGTGAACTGAGGAACACATAAGTGTACCCATGTGGTCTTCGTAGAAAGATATCACTTAGGGCAGATTTGGAGAGGGGGGAGGATAGAAAAAGAAAAACCTTCTCAAATCCATTTAAAACACTCTGTGCAGCTGTTTCCTGGACTCTCTGGAAGAACTAAGATGGAAAATGCTATATCTCCCCTCCACTACCCCTACCCCAGCCCCCCCACACTGACTTCCAGGTGACGCAATAATGAGCCCTCTGCGTTGCGCTGTCTGGAGGGAGGGCAGCAAGCTACAAAGCGTGAGGTACTGCCACCTCTCGGATGTTCTTCGCCAAAGCAAGTATCTGTCCCCGAAAGGCTGTATTTCGGTGATATTACGAAATGTTAACGGGCAATCTGTTCCGAAATAATTGCTCTGTGTGTTGGCCTCCTTTTCCATTTTAGAATTTCAAAGGCATTGCAGGCCCAAAGCGGCACTAGGCTGTTAGTGGTACCTGATTAAATCTAGCCCATCACAACCACAGCTTCACAAAAGATCTTGTTCTCAATAAAATGCAATTAATGGTATCATTGAAAAACTCCTGCCACTACAATTGAGATCGATTTAGAGCTTCAATTTAGAGCTGGGTGCAAACTTTAGGATCTGTAGCTTTTAGCTGACATGATTACCAGCACGTAATTTCTCGGATACATCCAAGTTTCTATAGGGAAAAAAGAATGTTTACCAGAAACACACAATAATAAGGGCTTCCTTCCCTTCTTCCTTAGACACTATCTCACACACACACACGTGCGCACACATACACATGCACACACATGCACACATACACATGCACACACACGTACACAGACACGCACACACACGCACACACACATGCACACACATGCGCACATAGACATGCACACACATGCGCACAGACATGCACACACATGTACACCCACACATGCACATACGCACACATACACATGCACGCACATGCACACACACACATGCACACACGTGTACACATACGCACACACGTGTATACATACACATGCACACACATGCACACACAGACATGCACACACATGTACACCCACACATGCACATACGCACACATACACATGCGCACACACACGTGCACACACGTGTACACATACACATGCACACACGTACACATACACATGCACACACATGTACACCCACACATGCACATACGCACACATACACATGCACGCACATGCACACATACACATGCACACACGTGTACACATACGCATGCACACACGTACACATACACATGCACACACATGCACAACCCAGTTTCGTTCCAGTTATTCTGCGTTCACCGTGTCTCCCTCCCCCATGGGAAACCTGATGAGTCCATGCTGGAAATATCCAAGGTGCTCAGAAGTAGGAGACCAATTCTAAGGCTTTTATTGCATGATGGTCGTTCTGCAATATTTATACTGATTGGCCCTACTCCTGAGAGGAAATAGGTTGTTTCTCTTATTCTCCCAGGTACAGGCCATTTGAGCCATTGGGTTGTCATTTTTTTAATCTCCACATTTCCCTAGGGATACTGAGAGGATGATTTAAACTGCAACATTCGCTCCTTTAGGCTAGATTTTCAAAGCTACACCAGGGGAGGTAAAAGCGCAAATCCTGTTATTGTTACAGGATTAATGCACAGAAGTCCCAGAATACCGCTTTGGAAATGTAGCCAAAGAATATTATTTTAATGTACTGGATGTTATTTTTAGACTCAGTTATAGCCCAGTTATGAGCTGTTGTATCAAAAATGAGACAAGACAGATCGCTGTCCTCAATCTAAAATCCTAATGAAGTTTTTGGTGCTTGTGTTTTCTCACCACTTCCACTTAAAAATCTGGATATTTGGAGAAAGAAAGGAAAAGACAGAAACTACAGCAGCTACCTCCTACCTGCTCCTCTGTTGCTATAGAGGCTGCTGCTTCAATTACTGGTTCTCTAGAATACTTACGCATAGTCTCTCCCCCCACCCCCGGGGGGAGGCAGGTGGTAAGTAGAGGAGGTATTGAATCATGGGGGCCTCTTGACCACACCACAAAAAGCTCCTGCCATTAAGCATTTCTATTTCTACTTTTACACATCTTCTTAGACTGATGTTTAAAAATAAATATCTGAAAAAGGTCTTCCAGTTGGAGTAACATTGCTTCCAAGTTTGCCCTGCGGGCGTCAACCAACATTTATTGATTCTCTAGATCCCTGCTGTTGGGTTTTATTAAACTGGGGCTTCTCTTTTCTTTTGGTTTCTGAGTCATTGCATAGATTTTAGGAGATGACCGCTCACTGTCTCTAGGCTACATTAGCCTGTTAGATGACAGCCTCCAGAAGAATTCTAGCTTTTCTGATAGTCAAAAGTACTCTACGCTAATAGTTCCTCTCACTGACTTTCAAAATCCCAGAGCGTCTTCAGTTTTCTCAGAGGGTATCATATCATACAAGAAGGACAAACATGTTTGCACACATCTGTTTCTGTGTGGGGTAAGGTGAACAGGGTGCATCCCCACTTACATAATCTTGCGGATTACATTATGTTAGTGAGGAATGTTTCACTTTGAACTCTTCCTATCTTTGGCCAGAAAGGACTCCCAGAGCCCAGAGCCATCTCAGCAAAGACAAATGAACCTTTTTGAACCACCAGGAACCACCAGCTCCAACCTTGGTTTTCAGAGCAGTTGTGAGGAAGGTTAAATGAGTAACATTATGAGAATTTAGCGTAGTAGTTGGCACATTGTAGGCTCCACTGAGTTAAGGAAGCAGCAGCATAAACAATCTTAAATATTCATCTTTTATATGCGTGTGCATTTTTCAAACTTACACGTTATCTCACCAGCAATAAAACGAGAAGTCTTGCCAATGCCTGCGGTGGTTACTCAATGTACATTTAATGTAGAGACAACCTGAGTCACAAGTCGGCTTCTCCCACATAGTGTGTAGATAGAGGTTGAGCTATAAGTAGGACTGGAATTAAATTCTCCATGTTAGTTTTTAGGGCATTGTTCAGATCATAACCACTGTATTTCTTCATCACTTAAATGCAAGAGATTGCGTTCTAGACATGCAAACTCCAGAAGGTCACTCCCAAATATATATTTAAAATTATAAAAATAGATTAATCAATAACGTTTATGAATACCTACCACTGGTACATGAGGGGCACTGGTGGGTCAGTGGTAGAATTTCACCTTCCATGCGGGAGACCAGGGTTCGATTCCTGGCATGCATCTCATGTGTAGCCGCCATCCATCAGTGGAGGCTTGCATGCTGCTATAACACTGAATAGCCTTCAACAGAGCTTCCAGACTAAAATGGACTAGAAGAAAAAGCTCTGGTGATCTACTTTCAAAAATCGGTCAATTAAAATATGGATCACAATGACCCAATCCACAACTGATCATGGGGATGGAGCAGGACCGGGCAGCATTTTGTTCAGTTGTGCATAAGGTCACCATGAGTCCGGGACCAACTCAACAGCAGCCAACAACCACCACCACCACCACTGGTACAGTACAATAAATTAGGTACTAAAATGTATATATACTTGGTAAACAGTTCTTTCTCTCAGGAACACTCATTTAAGAACTACTAGGATACTAGCTGTCATGGATTAAATTGTGTCCCCCAAAAATGTGTGTCAACTTGGCCAAACTGTGATTTTCAGAATTATGTGACTGTCCACCATTTTGTTATCTAATGTGATTTTCCTTTATGTTGTAAATCCTACCTCTATGATGTTAATGAGGTGAGATTAGCGGCAGTTATGTTAATGAAGCAGGACTCAACCTACAAGATTAGATTGTGTCTTAAATCAATCTCTTTTGAGATATAAAAGAGAGAAGCCAGCAGAGAGACATGGGGACCTCATACCACCAAGAAAGCAGTGCTGGGAGCAGAGTGTATCCTTTGGACCCAGGGTTCCTGTACTGAGAAACTCCTAGTCCAGGGGAAGACTGATGACAAAGGACCCTCCCCCAGAGCCGACAGAGAAAGACTTCCCCTGGAGCTGGCACCCTGAATTTGAACTTCTAGCCTCCTAAATTGTGAAAGAATAAATTTCTCTTTGTTAAAGCCATCCACTTGTGGTATTTCTGTTATAGCAGCAGTAGATAACCAAGACACTAGTATACACCTATATTTTACCAAGCTTAAAATTTACCAGCACCTAGCCCAATAGCACATCTAATATATTGTAATTCCACATATTCATGTAACAAATACATAAATAAATGAATACTATGAATCACTAATGGAGCCCTGGTGGTGCAGTGGTTAAGAGCTCAACTACAAACCAAACGGTTGGCAGTTCAAATCCACCAGACACTCTCTGGAAACCCTCTTGGGCAGTTCTACTCTGTCCTATAGGGTTGCTATGAGTCGGAATTGACTCGATGGCAAGAGATTCATGAATAACTAAAGATGAATTTCAATGTCAGCAGGTACAAGTAGAAGAATCTGATAGCTTACCTCACCCATAGAATGGGAAGACTAATACTGCATTGGAGAATTATAAAGTGAGACAATGTATGTAAACGACTATAGTAGCAGCCTTCTAAAATGTCTCCCAATGAACCTCATCTCCTAGTTTTTATGCCCTGTGTAGTCTCCTGCCCTTTGAGTATGAACTGGACCTAGTGACTTGCTTCTAACTAACAGAATATAGCAAAAGTGATGGAATGTCACTTCTGTGATTAGGTTACAAAGACTGTGACTTCCATCTTGCCCACTCGCCTGTGAGATGTTCACGTAGTCAACAACTTGTGAGAAACAGGGGCCTTAGTCCAACAGCCCACGAGGAATTGAGTCCTGCCAACAACCACACAAGTGAAAGCGAATTCTACCCTAGTCAAGCCTTGAGGTGACAACAGGCCCAGCTAACACCTAGATTGCAGCCTCATGAGAGACCCTGAAGCAGAACACCCCATTAAGCCACTCCCAGATTCTGACCCACAGAAACTGTGAGATAATAGATGTTGTTTTAAGGCACTCAGCTTTGGGTAATTTGTTATGCAGCAATAGATAACGAATACAAGCACCATGGCCATTTTAAAGTATGTAATATATAGAGACTATATTATTTTATAGTGGAGTTGTAAATTTGGGGGCTTATCTACAAGACTGGATTTTTCTTTTTCAAGCTAGCAAAGAGAATCCTAAGGAGTTGCCCTTGCTAAGAGGAAAAGCCAACTAGTTAGTTGGTGGAAAGGAATGACTGGGATCTATTCTGCTTATGCTCTCCTTAGCTAATGACCAGTCCTGTTTGGTAACCAGCACCAAACAGCAATGATGAAGGCATGTCTTCAATATACAACCTATAGGCAAAGATGCAGTTAAATTCATCTTTGCTGAGCAGGAGTGGAAATGACAGTGGTCCACTGGAACCACTTCTGGAAAACATTGGGAAACGTGGACCCTGACCTTGCAGAAATTAAATGGCTCCCTCAGCAGTCCTATTTTGAACCGTTCTCATTGCCTACTCTAGACAGTTGTCTCTTAATCCATTTTATAGAAGCACTTTCTGTTCCTTGGATAAAAAGGAAGTACATAAATTTCAAGTGCCATATTACCATACATGCATGGTTCTATTTGGGCACAAGTACGTTGTTCTTGTCATCAATTCTGACTCAGAATGGGAGCTCAGGATTTACCGTCTCACTCTTCATACTTACAATATCAGCTAAACTGATTAAAAGAAGAAATATGTAAGCTTTGAAACTGTTCACACCAGTGATGTGGTTTCAGTAGCTTATAAAAGTGGCAAACAAGAGAAAGCCAAAAGAAGGAAATATCAGGAAAGAAAGGGCTCTTAAAAAGCATAGGGTTGGTTTGTTCAGAATCTAGGAACAGGCATTTCTTTTGGGGGCCTGGGAGAGACTCTTTCTCCTGCCTATGGCCAGATTATGATCCTTGGAAACATGGGGTTACTCCCCAGTATGCCCTCCCCCCATCATATTAGGGGATCTCTGACCCTTCTCAGTAAGTGGGGGGTGGTCATTCTGGTGCGTAGAATTTTCTCAAATCCTCTAAGTCTTCAGCTAAGACTGTGATGTGTGTGTGTGTAGATATGTTGGTTTGGTTTGGGTTTCTTAGCCTGCCAAGAGAGAACTATAGCCACATTACAGGCTGCTTTTTGCTCTTGTCCAGTAAAATACTTGAGGCATGATAGTGTAGTCATTAAAATGGAAGACTTTACAGGTAGACCACAATGCTATGAACTCTAGTCTCACTACTTACTAGCTGTAAAGTCTTGGACAAATAATTTAAGGCCTCTAAGCCTCAGTTTCCTCACATGAAAAATACAATGATATTATCTCCCTCATAAGATTGAGGTGAGGGCTAAATGTGATAATCCATGTAAAGCACTTAGCATTGTGCCTGACACATAGTACTACCAGTTATCAGTTCCCATCAAGTCGACTCCTGCTCATGGTAGACTCCATGTGTGTCAGAGTAGGACTATGCTCCACAGGGTTTTCAATGGGTTTTTGGAAGTAGATCACTAGACCTTTCTTCCAAGGTATCTTTGTGTGGACTCGAACCTCCGATCTTTCAGTTAGCAGCAGAATGTGTTTACTGTTTTTAGCACCCAGGGACTCCTGACACATAGTAAGTACAATATAAATGTGCTTGGTAATTTTTAGTACTATTGTTTTTATGTTGTTAATTCTCTTTTCATGTGTCCAACTGTTAGCTCTTGGAAGAGACAGACTGTTGGGATTTTAGGCATGGATTTCTACATGGTTGATATTTTTCAGTGAATTTACCTAGGCTGAAAAAATCCCTGCCAAGCAGTCCTGAGAATGTCCTCTTCTCTATTCTATCACCACTCCCTCAGTGATCTCATCCCCTTGTGACTTCAAATACCATCTGCTCCGTGACATCTTCCAAATTTATGTCTCCAGCTCAGATATCTTTCCCGAACTTCTGACTCTTGTATCTAACTGCCTACTTGACATCTTCATTAGAATATCCAGTGAGTAGTTCAAACTCGACACGCCCAAAACAATGCTTAATATTCCCCTAAAAAACCTGTCCTGCCCAGGTTTGTATATCAGTTGGTGGTAACCCCCTTCATTCGGGTGCTCAGGCCAAAAACCTTGGAGTCATTTTTGTATCCTCTTTGTCTTTCATAACCCATAAGCAACTCCTCAGAAAGTCCTATTGGTTCTACTTTCAAAATATATCCAGAATCTGAGCATTTCCCACTACCGCCATTGTCAGCCCTTCCCCTCCCCACTCCAACCCCACCCCCAGGCTAAGTCATCATCATCTCACACCTCCAGTAAACCCAAAAAAACCAAACCAGTTGCCATGGGAGTCTATTTCAACTCATGGCAACCCCGTGTGTGCCAGAGTAGAACACCATAGGGTTTTCCAAGGTTGATTTTTTTTTTGGGGGGGGGTGGGGAGTAGATCACTAGGCCTTTCTTCCAAGGTACCCCTGGGTGGACTCCAACTTCTAACCTTTTGGTTAGCAGCCAAGCGCATTAACCATTTGCACCACCCAGAAACTCCAGTAGCCTTTTTAAAAAACTGTTTTGAAGTAACTTTAAACTTACAGAAAAGTTGCCAGGACAATACAAATAACTTCTGTATTGCTTCCCCCCAGATTTCCCAATTGTTAAAATTTTACCGCGTTCGCTTTCTCACTCATGCTCTCTCTCCCATGCGCTCTCTCTCTCGATATATTCTAAACCTATTGTGTTTTAGGTAAAAGTTCACTTGGCAAATTAGGTTCCCATTTAACAATTTTTATACAAGTTGTTCATAACATTGGTTACAATGCCCATAATGTGTCAGCATTCTCATTATTTCCATTCTGTTTGTTCTATTTCCATCTATCTAGCTTCCCTTCCCCTCCTTGCCTTCTCATCCTTGCTTTTGAGTAAATGTTGATCGTCCCGTTTCATATAGTTGATTGCTTCATTACTGCCAGGTGATGTTGTTTATTTTATAAGCCAATTTATTATTTGGCTGAAAGGTGACCTTTGGGAGTGGCTTCAGTTCCAAGTTCAAAGGCTATCTTAGGGCGATCTTGGGGATTCCTCTAGTGTCTATCAGTCCAGTAAGTCTGGCCTTTCTTAGGAATTTGAATTTGTTCTATATTTTTCTCCCATTCTATCTGGAACCTTCTATTATGTCCCTGGTCAGAATGGTTGGTAGTGGTAGCTAGGCACCATCTAGTTTTTCTGGTCTCAGGCTAGAAGAGGCCGTGGTTCATGTGGGCTATTAGTCCCATGGACTAGTTTCTTCTTTGAGTCTTTGGTTTCCTTCATTCTGTTTTGCTCCAGATCAGCAGAGACCAATAGTTGTATCTTAGATGGCCACTTGCAAGCTTTTAAGACCCCAGACACTATTCATCAAACTAGGATGTAGAATATTTATCTTTATGTTAGGTTATGTTGTGCCAATTGACTGAGTTGTCCCACAAGACTATGGTCCCAAGCCTTTTAATCTAGTAAACCAATTCCATGAGGTGTTTGAATATGTCTAGGAAGTCTCCACAACTGTGCCCCCTATATGCTTTATTATATATAGGAATATATATGCAGCACACTCAAACATGCATATAGGCAGTCCCCGGATTATGAACGTCTGATTTATGGACAACTCGTACTTAAGAACAGACTGCCATAAAGCCTATTACATTAAAAATTTGAGTTAAATACAACGGTTCATAATAACAAACACACACACTACTTTGTGATACTCATGAAAACATTGCATGGTTTGGGAGTGTTAAGTGTTTACACATATTTTTAAAAAAAACCAAACCTGTTGCCATCGAGTTTGCCGACCTTTTGGTTAGCAGCTTAATCACTATGCCACCAGGGTTTCCTTTATAGAAAGGTAAAATATGTACTATATACTAAGTCAAACATTTGACTAACTGATGCTAAATAAGAACCATATATACCTGTTCTGGCTTACATACAAATTCAACTTAAGGACAGATTTAGAAACGGATCTTGTTTGTAACCCAGGGACTGCCTGTATACATATGCGTACAGATACATCTATACATGCACACGCATGTACTCACACATGCCTTCCTATACACATATATGCATAAATATATAGCTATGTAACCATACTCATATTTTTTGGTTGTTATTACTGTTGTTGCAAAATTGTATATGTTATAGCATTTACTGAAATTGTCCCTTATTCTTGTGTACTTCTTAGTATTTTCATTTGCCTTGGTCAAGTTGTGCAGACTTCCACAGTATTGGGTATTGTTTTTCCCGTCACCAAAATTAACAAGTGTCTACCATCTAGAAAGTGATTCCCCCTCCCTCCCTCTCCCATCCCTGGTAACCACCAAAGATCACTGTTTTCTGTATGTATACCTATTCTTGAGTTCTTATGAAAGTGAGACCATGCAATATTTGTCCTTTTGTGATTGACTTATTTCACTCAGCATAATACCCTCCAGAGTCGTCCATGTTGTAAGATGTTTTGCAGACTCCTTATTATTCTTTATAATTGTGTAGTCTTCCATTGTTTTGTATGTACCACAATTTGTTTATCCATTCATCCGCTGATGGACACTTAGGTTTCCATCTTTTTGCTATTGGGAATGATGCTATAATGAGCTTAGTTGTGCATGTGTCTATTCGAGTCACTGCTCTTATATCTCTAGGATATATACCTAGTAGTGGGATTGCTGGATCATAAGGTATTTCTATTTCTAGCTTTTTCAGGCAGCGCCATATCATTTTCCACAGCGGCTATACCATTTTATGACCCGACCAGCAGTATATAAGAGCTCCAATCTCCCCACAACTTCACCAGCATTTGTTGTTTTCTGTTTTTCTGATCAGTGTCATTTTTGTGGGGGTGAGATGGTATCTCACTGTGGTTTTGATTTGCATTTCTATAGGGTCACTATGAGTTGGAATCAACTTGACAGCAACAGGTTTCGTTTTGGTTTTAATGGCTGATGATCGTGAGCTTCTTTTCATGTGTTTGTTAGTCACCTGAATGTCTATTCTAAACTTTTTGAGAGCAAGTCATATGATCCATGAGCATGCCAATGTGCATTTTCCAAAAAAACAAGAAAAGAAAACCACTCCGCTATATGACTAGCACACAACCATAACCAAAAAAACCCAAACCCATTGCCACTGAGTTGATTCTGACTCAGCGACCCTATAGGACAGAGTAGAACTGCCCCATAGAGTTTCCAAGGAGTGCCTGGTGGATTCATACTGCTAACCTTTTGGTTAGCAGACGTAGCTCTTAACCACTATGCCACCAGAGCACACAACTATACAACTCTATAAATGAGGAAATCAACATTAATGTAACACTCTCATTCAATTCCATTCAAATTTCCTTAATTGTCCCAACAATGTCTCTTTTTCCTCTGTGGTCCAGTGTCCTCTCAGAAACATGTGTTACATTTAGCTGTCAGGTCTCTTCAGAGTCCTTCATTCTGAAACAGTTCTGCAGTTTTTTCCATTTCTCATGTGCAGTGGCAGATTAACCAGTAAGCAAAGTAGCACAGGTTTACAGTAAGCAAGATACTCATAGGCTTAATTGTCTTTGATGTGGTGAAACTCATGTGAAACTGTGCACTACAGATTAGTAAGTAAGCACAATTAAGCCCATGCATTCCTTGCTTTTGGGGTAATCCGTCCCTGCTTATGTGCTTGACACTCTATGAGACGTCTTACATTCCGCAGGATGACCTCTAATCTGATCCAGCTGATGTTTCCTCATAATCAGAATTAGGCCATTCATTCTTGGCAATAATTCTGCAGAAACAATGCTGTGCTCTTCTCATTGTATCACATCAGAAGATATACAATATCAGCCTAGCCTACCACTGGTGATATTAACCTTAGTCACTTGGTTATGTTCATGTTGCCAAGTTTCTCCACTTGTATTTATCATCTTTCTCTTTGCAATTGATTAATATTAAATGGGGAGGTATTCCTAATTTATGTCAAAATATCCTGTTGCTCATGAAACTTTCACCCTTTGGCCTTAGCATCCATTGATGACTTCAGTCTAAATCAACCACATCTGTGATGCTTGCCAAATGATGGTTCTCTATTTCCACTAGTCCTTCTACATTTATTGGTTGGCATTCTATGGTAATGACAAGCTTTCCCTTTTATTTGTTTGTCTTGTTTTGTTTCTTTTTTTTTTATCAGTATGGACTCCTATTTTATTCAGTGGGTTGTAATCCATTATTATTATTATTATTTATCTTGATACTTAGATTGTTCCTGATGTGGCCAGGGGGAGTTCATTTAAGCTGGCCCTGTGCCCTCTTGAAATATCCCCATTATTCATTGAACATTTCCGTAATTTCTAGCATAAGAAGATGCTCCAGACTCGTCTTACATTTTCCAGTCCCCTGCCCTGGAATCAGCCACAGCTCTGATTTCTTTTCTTTTCTTTTTCTTACTATGTGATATGTGTTTTAATAGAAGGGTTTCTGCACAAGAGTTGTAGGAACAGGGTTGTACTTTAGAAGTGTTAGGGGGCAGAGGGGGGAATATTGAAAGAAAAACATGTCAGCTTCAAGGAAGTGTTTTTATAATAAGAAATGCTCAATATATTATGTTCATAGCAAGAGGGTAGAGAATAAATACAGAGGAATAGTTCTCAATCGGGGAGGAGAAAATGAAACGAAAACCTAGAGAGGTCTTAGTTTCATTTCTAATCATGCACCACCAAAAAAATAAAACGAAACCAAACCAGTTGCCAGTAAGTCAATTCCAACTCATGACAACCCCAGTGTAGAACAGTGCTCCACAGGGTTTTCAATGCCTGTGATCTTTTGGAAGTAGATCACCAGGCCTTTCTTCCAAAGAACTTCTGGGTGGATTCAAACCACCAACCAATCATTTGTGCCACCAAAGGACACCTAATTATACACCACATGCCTCCACTTACCCTCCCTGTTGAAGGTGAGCTCTGATGAGAACGACGGATTCAGCAGAAGAGGCTGAAAGTGTAAAAGAGAGAGGGGATAAATGATACAGATAGTACTAGAAGAGGCAGGAGAAGGAAGAATCAATGGCATAACTAGAAGAGATTGCTTTGCATAAGGGAAGCACTTCATCTTTCTCAGACCAAGAAGAAGGGATGTGTTGCTTTGGGACAGATACAGGTGTCCCTAATCTCCCCGTTCTGAGCCTTTTTAACTACTGTTCTGAGTTGGAACTGACTTCTCGACAATGGGTTTGTTTGTTGTTGTGTCGTTGTTGAGAATATACACAGCAAAACATACACCAGTTCAACAGTCTCTGCATGTATAGTTCATTGACATTGATTACATTCTTCGAGTTGTGCAACCATTCTCACCCTCCCTTTTCTAAGTTGTTCCTCCTCCATTAACATAAATTCACTTCCCCCTAAGATTCCTGGATAATCCTTCCAGTTGCTGTTGTCAATTTGATCCTATACAGATAATTCTTAAAAGAGCATAATGCTCAAGGCAGACTTCTTTTACTAGTTAAGCTATACCATTGTTTCATTTTAACCTGATTTCTTTTAGATGGTGGAAGATGGTATTTAGAAACCAATATCTGGTGTTGGGTATGCTCATTGCTACTGGATGCCATTGCTTCTAAGCCCTCTTGGTGGACAGAGCTAGGAGATATATGTATGTCTATACATAAGCATGGAGCCCTGGTGGTGCAGTGGTTAAGCATTTGGCTGCTTACCAAAGGTCAGCAGTTCGAATCCACCAGCCGCTCCTTGGAAACCTTATGGGGCAGCTGTACTCTATCATATAGGGTCACTATGAGTCAGAATCAACTCGACAGTAACGGATTTTTTTTTTTTTTAAATACATGGACACATACACACACACTTATACATCTAAATTATTTCTTTATATATATTATATATAATCTATGTTTATATATATATAAACTAATGCTGAAGATCATTCAAAAGCAGTTGCAATAGTACATCGACAGGGAACTGCCAGAAATTCAAGCCAGATTCAGAAGAGGACATGGAACAAGGGATATCATTGCTGATGTCAGATGGATCTTGGCTGAAGCAGAGAATACCAGAAATATGTTCACCTGTGTTTTATTGACTATGCAAAGGCACTTCTGTGTGGATCATAACAAATTATGGATAACATTGCAAAGAATGGGAATTCCAGAACACTTAATTGTGCTCATGAAGAACCTGTACATGGACAAAGAGGCAGTCATTCATACAGAACAAGGGGATACTAAGTGGTTTAAAGTCAGGAAAGGTGTGCGTCAGGGTTGCATCTTTTCACCATACTTAGTCAATCTGTATGCTGAGCAAATAATCCGAGAAGCTGGACTGTATGAAGATGAATGGGGCATCAGGATTGGAGGAAGACTCACACAACCTGCAATATGCAGACAACACAACCTTGCTTGCTAAAAGTGAAGAGAACTCGAAGCACTTACTGTTGAAGATCAAAGACTACAGCCTCCAGTATGGATTATACCTCAACATAAAGAAAACAAAAATCCTCACAACTGGACCAGTAATCAACATCTCGATAAATGGAGAAAAGGTTGAAGCTGTCAAGGATTTCATTTTACTTGGATCCACAATCAACACCCATGGAAACAGCAGTCAAGAAATCAAACAGCACACTGCATTGGGCAAATCTGCTGCAAAAGATCTCTTTAACGTGTTCAGAAGCAAAGATATCACTTTAAGGACTAAGGTGCATCTGACCCAAGCCATGGTGTTTTCAGTTGCCTCATACGCATGCAAAAGCTGGACAATGAATAAAGAAGACCAAAGAAGAATTGATGTCTTTGAATTACAGTGTTCGCAAAGAATACTGAATAACCATGGACTGCCAGAAGAACTAACAAATCTGTCTTGGAAGAGGTACAGCCAGAATGCTCCTTAGAAGCAAGGATGGCAAAACTTGGTCTCACATATTTTGGACATGTTATCAGGAGGGACCAGTACCTGGAGAAGGACATCATGCTTGGTAGAGGGTCAGTGAAAAAGAGCAAGACCCTGAATGAGATGGAGTGACACAGTGGCTGCAACAATGAGCTCAAACATAGTAACGATTGTGAAGATGGTGCAGGACTAGGCAGTATTTTGTTCTGTTGTACGTAGGGTAGCTATGAGTCAGAACCAACTCAACGGCACCTAACAACAACATATCTATATGTAGAGATAGATATAAAGAGACATGTAGACACAGATCATGAATTCATACTGATACCTCCAGTTACAATCCAACATTTTAGAGTTCTTCTAGCCTTATCCCTTTCTGTGTTCATAAATTCTTTCTCTAGCAGTGAGAAATTTGGCCTCTGTTATCCTCATTATATTTTCTTATATGTATAATCAGTTTACTAATTTACTTAATACAGTCGATCTTCTAACCATGATGGTCATCTCTTCCACCTACCACCTCCACTCCACTCCTCTGTGAGGTATCCTCAGCTGCTGTACCCACCAACCTATACCTACCCAGCCCCAGTCCGTACCTTTGTATGGCTTTACAATCTCCCTCACTTCTCCACATTTTCAGCTACCATGCTACCTCCTCCATGGGGAAGGGAATGGGAAGGAGAAGGGGTTGCAGTAACATCTCCACCCCAGAGTTTATCCTCACTCAGGAACCAGTGAGGATAAACCTTCTTAGAATCAGGAGTGATTCTAAGAAAATGTAAATCCATCCATGTGTTTCGTCTGCTCAAAAACCTTATGACGCTCCATTTCACTCAGCATAAAAACCAAAGCTCTGACAATGACCTGCGAGGTCCAACATGATCTGGGCTTTCTTACCTCTGTGCCTTCATCTCCTACTATTTTCCCATTTACTCACGGTGCTTCAGCCCCCTTGTACTTACTATTCCTCAAACATGCCTGCCATGCTCCCAGCTTAGGGCCTTTGTACTTGCTCTCCCCTCTGCCTAGAATACTTCTCTCCATATGAATGTGGTATGGCTAACTAACTGCCTTACTTCTTTCAAGTCTTTGTTTAAATGTCACCTCAATGAGGTCTACCATAATTACCATTTTAAAAAGTTCAATCCTTCCAAGCACATCTGATCCACCTTATCTCCAACTCTGTATTTGCCGCTGTACATATCATCATCCAACATGCTATATAATTTACTTATGCATTACATTTACCATTTATTATCTATTCCCCTCCCCCTATCATTACCACTAGAATATAAGCTCCTTTGGGACAGATTGATTTTTTTTTTTTTTTAATTGATTCATCCCAAGCACCAAGAAGAGTATTTGGCACATACCTGTTGCCGTCGAGTGGATTCTGATTCATAGCAACCCTACAGGACAGAGTAGAACTTCCCCATAGAGCTTCCAAGGAGTGACTGGTAGATTCATACTGCCGACCTTTTGGTTAGTAACCGAACTCTTAACCACTGCACCACCAGGGCTCCATTTGGCACATAGTAGGAGCTCAATAGATAATTTTTGAATAAACAAATGAATTAATGAATTAACATAAGCATTATTGTCTCCATTTTATTTATGAACAAACTGAGTCTCAGAGAAGACAAAGTAATTGTTCTAATACTCACAAAGATTAAAATAACTTGCCTGAGATCCTATAACTAGTAAGTTATTCCTGAAATTCCATCCCAAAATTATTTAATTACTAAACTATTTGGCATTTTAATAAATATTGATTAATTTGATTGACTAATTCAGAATGGGCGCTTTCAAGGTGCCTAACAGAACCAAGGAACATTCTAAGAACTATGACAAGATGGCTTACTGTATATTCAAAAACCAAAAACCCATTGCCATCCAGTTGATTCCAACTCATAACAACCCTATAGGGCAGAGTAGAACTGCCTCACGGGGTTTCCAAGGAGTGGCTGGTGGATTCAAACTGCCAATCTTTAGATATTGGTATTTCCTTGAAAAGAAAAACTTAGTTTTGTCATATGTTAAGAAGCAGAATCAAAAAGTGAAGTTCTTGAGAAGTTGGCAAAATAAAGTCTCTAAGATCCTCAACATGTACTTTCTAACTCTACTCTTGGGTCAAGCCAGAACCTACTCCTGTTAATGAAGCACATCCCTAAGTATAAATGGATTTCCATCTGTCTCCATATAGAACACCCCAGAACAAATGGGTTTTATGGACAAAGATGTTTATCCTGGAATTGTTTATAATAGTAAAATATTAAAAGCAACCAAAACGTCTACCATATGGAAATGGTTAAATAAACTATGGTGGTTAAGCAGTCAGCAGCTAACCGAAAGGTCAGCAGTTTGAAGCCACCCACCACTCGTGGAAGAAAAGACCTGGCAATCTGCTCCCATAAAGATTACAGCCTAGGAAATCCTATGGGGCAGTTCTGCTCTGTCACATATGGTCGCTATGACTCAGAATCGACTCCACAGCCCACAACAACAACAACATATGCTTTTGTCAGGAATTGGATTTGTGCTTGTCATCCTCCAACCAAATTCAATGTCAGATTCATCCAGGTTAAATTATAATGACATATAACATTTACTGAGTACTTACTATTTGCCAGGCACTGTTTCAACTAACGTACACATATCATCTCTTTTAACTCTCACAAGACCCCTATGAAACAAGTACTGTTATTAATACCATTTTACAGGTGAAGAATCTAGTGCTCAGGAAAGCTGAGAGTCAGGAAGTAGACCCCAGAGGGAAATGACTTTTCCATCATGCTAGACAGAGGCAGAGACACCGAGGCTCTGCTTCCTCCCCTGTATAGTCTGGGTCTAATCAGAAGAAAGATGCATAGTAACGTGAACAGGCAATGCTGAATACAAATAATTATTAACAACATTGGAGCCCTGGTGGCGTAGTGGTTAAGAGTTCGGCTGCTGACCAACAGGTCGGCAGTTCGAATCTACCAGCCGCTCCTTGGAAACCCTATGGGGCAGGTCTACTCTGTCCTGTAGGGTTGCTATGAGTCAGAATCGGCTCGACGGCAACGGGTTTGGTTTGGTTTGGTTTACAACGGAGGACTAGAGTAACAAAGAATTGGCTCCTAAGAAGTAAAGAGAACTGTGAAGAATATGGAATAAGGAGCAGCCACTACCCGCCCCACCCCCGCCCCCGGGCTGAGATACAGTCCCCAAGGAAGGACCCCCGCCTCCCCTCAACACAAAGACTGAAATCCAGCCCTCACTGAAGAGAGCACACCTGTGACTCCCTGTGCCCTTTCCAATGAGGTCGCTGTTGTGTTGCACTGACAGAACTTGCTAGAAACCTGCCCTCTGGAACTTACTAGAAATTCGTCCTGCCCTCTGGGGTGTCGGGAAAGCTGTACACAAGAGGACGTTTTACTGGAGGCACTTGCTACAAAATCACCCAAAAGTTGACTCCAGGGGAAGCTGCTGACCACTGGGTGCTACTGTCTGCCCTGCAGGTCCGGAGCCAAGTGCCGGAGAAGCCACGTGTACCACAGGAGCTTGCAGGGGGCAGGCCAGACTGGGAAACAAAACCCTTTCCTTCGGCAATGCCTCTCAGGCGCCCTCTACTGACAAAGCTTAACATTGTGCCAGCTGGCAAAAGTAAAAAAATAAAACTATTTAAAGGGCCCATATCCATTTTTCCCTGGAGCCCCCGTGGCACATAGGTTAAGAGCTACGGCTGTTAATGAAAAGGTCAGCAGTTCGAATCCACCAGCCGCTCCTTGAAAACTTTATGGGGCAGTTCTACTCTGTCCTATAGGGTCGCTATGAGTCGGAATCAACTGGATGGCAATGGGTTTTGTTTTTGGTTTTTTCATCCATTTTCGCATGGAGTCCCTGTGTGGCAAAAACGGTTAAGCGCTGGACTACTTGCCAAAGTAGTTCAAACCCACTGAGAGGTGCCTAGGAAGACAGGCCTGACATCTGTTTCTGAAAGGTCACAGCCTTGAAAGCCCTATGGAGCAGTTCTACTCTGCACATATGGGGTAGCCATGAGTCAGAATTGATTCGACTGCAAACAATGGCAGCAACAATGACCCATTTTCCCAGAGCCAGCAATGTCAGTGAATTTGTAAATGTGAGTCAATAAATGGATAATTGGCATGTCCCCTAAGAGAAGGATGTCACTTAATCTTGATGAGTTCGCTTCCAGGAAAGTCCAACGTTGTAATCATTATCTTCCATCAAAGTGCGTAGTTTGTTGGTGTAAATTCTCCAGGAAGAAAGAAACCAAGGAGGGAGAGAGATGAAAGAGTTGTGGAGACTTCCAGTGTCAGCGTGCTCCGTTAGGATCAGTGGGGACCAAGGAAAGCTTTGCTGAGATATGCTACATCTGCTTCCCTCCTCTGAGGACACTTTGTTGCCAGTAAGATTTTATACTCCTGTTTAATTAATTTGGGAACATAATCTGAGCTTACTCTATGTGTACGTTATAGTCTCCTCCCACGAAGCTCTACTCTACCTGAAATGCTACAGCACCCTACGTAATGTCATACAACCACAAACAGAGTATTAAAGAGGTCACAGTGAACTCGGAAAATGCTTGTGTTGTAATTCTAAGTGAAAAAAGTAGGTTGCAAAACTGTAATATGTGAAAGAAGCAAAACCGCATAAAAAAATCAGAATACCCACAAAATCAGTCATTCACTTATTGTCTCTAGGAATAACCCCAATATTTTTTTTCTTCTATTATTTTTCTCTCTTTTACAAATTTACTATAGTAAGCATGTACTGGTTATACTTTGAGACAAAACTATATATATATATATATATATTTGAAATTTTAACTTTAGCCAAGGTTTGGGATCCAGCATTTGACTGACAGAGTCCTCTATAAACACAAACCAACCAACCTGTTGCCATCAAGTCAGTTCCGACTCAGAGCAACCCTACAGGCCAGAGGAGAACTGCCCCACAGGGTTTCCAAGGAGTGGCTGGTGGATTTGAACTGCAGACCTTTTGGTTAGCAGCTTGAGCTCTTGACCACTGGCCACCAGGGTTCCTATACGGTACCTGAAACAGTTCTCTGTAGTTTATCCAATCTAAGTTAACCGGGACCCAACTGTTGTTCAGCCAACTGAGATTTGATAGTTTGTCTATCCTGGATGAGATGGAAAAAGGCAATATATTTACAAAACAAAATGAATTCCATTTCCTGAAACTTTAGAATTATTGAGACCTATGTCTCATGTATTTTGGACATGTTATCAGAAGGGACCAGTCCCTGGAGAAGGACATCATGCTTGGCAGAGGGTCAGCGAAAGAGACGAAGACCATCGATGAGACGGATTGACACAGTGGCTCCAACGATGGGCTCAAGTGTAGCAACCATTGTGAGGATGGCACACAACCAGGCAGTGTTTCATTCTGTTGTACATAGGCTCACTATGACTTGGAATCGACTCAACAGCACCTAACAACATACGTATATTGAGGCAATGGTGGTTCAGTAGTAAAATTCTGACCCTTCATGTCAGAGACCTGGGTTCAATTCCCAGCTCACGCACCTCAAGTGCAGCTAAGCAAGTTTCAGTGATCTTCCAGACTAAGACAGACTGGGAAGAAAGGCCTGGTGGTCTACTTCCAAAAAATTCAGCCAGTGAAAACACTGTGGATCACAATGGTCTGATTCTGTTGTAAATAGGGCCACCATGAGCTGGGGACTGACTCAACCGCATCTAACAACAACAACATGCATGTATCTGAGTAGGATATAAAAGAAAACCAAATAAAAAGAATTAACTAACCCATGATTGAAATCCAGCCGTATCTAAGCAAAACTAGCAGGATTTGAAATATCAGCAACCTTCTTGTTTAAGAACAAGATAAGTCAAACCCCATACAATTCAAACAGCAATTTGGGGAATCCCCTAAACACTGAACTCTCAGTTTGGCCCCATACTTCCTGGAAATTTTTATTTTAATTTCTCAATACAAAGCAGTACTTTCCCCAAGCCGTGGCTCCTGTTACATGAACAGCTCTGCAATTCTAAACTCTAGGACACCCGCATAATTCTCCTGCAAAATCTTTGGCAGTCACAACTCTCCAATTCCATAATAACTTGTAAGAAAAAAAGAAAGAAACTGGGCAAGATGAAAGAAATTCAAATAGCAAATAGTAAGGATTATAAAATGATAGAAAAAGCATCTGACCGTTTATTTCTGTGGACTCTCTTACCCAGCACATCATTAGGAACAGACTATTTATCCATGTGAATGAACCTTCTGGGAGGCAGCTGATGACTTCATGGCATCTAAGTAGCTCTTCCAGTTCTAGGACTCCATTGTTTGGCAGAGGTCTGGTGTATAAAGAACGTGTTGTTAAGAAGCACTCAGTCGGCAGCAGAATAGAAAAAAAAAAAAAAGGAAGAAAAGTTGAGGCTGTGAAGGAAGAGGGATTCTAGGGTGATCCACCATCCTTGTTTGCCAAGGACTGTTCTGCTTTGAACCTGGAAGTTCCACATTCTGGGAAACCCCACAGTCACAGGCAAACCAGACGGTTGGCCACCCTACTACTTGGATCTGACAAAGATTACCTTCTTTGGGTTTCCATGCAAACTAAAAGCTTTAATTAAATAAGCCTCATGAACCCCTTGCCAGGGAGATAAGTAATTACCCCACTTTCAACTAATGACACTGATTTCTGCCTCTTTCACCCAGCTCCATTTAAGCACATTCTCACTATCATCCACACATGGGCTTGACTCTATGGGTTCTTTGGATTCGAGATCAGGAGCAGCTGTGTGTGGTTAAATCCTGGGTACTGCTGGAAATGTTTAAGAAAAAGTTTATCCTTTTCTTTTTGAACTATAAAATGGCAAACCCTCCAGGAGAAAGAGGCTTTCTTTGGTGGGTTCTATGACTATGTAAGAAACGTATTCCGGAGGACTTCCAGGCAACATGGTGCTATAGTCAGAAGCACCACGCCGTCCCTCCACAGCAAAGATCAGAAAAACTAAGTAAAACAGAGTCACACGTCAGTCCTGAAACCCTAAGCATCAAATGAAGAGATAAAGAACTCAGCCAAGAACCGAATGGAATAAGAAACTGACCAAGAACAGAGAGAGAGGAGAGACACATGCAGAGGTCCCCTATCAGCTACCGCAGCAGGGATCCACCAACTTGGACTCCTATCGGAGATCAGCGAACAGGGGGTATAAGAAAGCAGCTTCACGGAGCTTCCAGCAGGAGACAGAACAACTGGTAACCAGCGATATAGGCTTTCCCACCCCCCACCTTTCTTCACCCCCACTTAGCCTCCTCTGCTTCCTGCAGCCACAGTCTCTTGGCCAGGAAACACCACCTTCACCCTAGTGTCACTTGGATTCCACCCGCCCGCACTGGCCAACTCCCTGAGTGCCTTTTGTTGGCTGCTGGTGTTGCTTCTTTCTGCTTCTTTAGATTTCTTCCTTACCTCTCACCACCTCCCGCTCCTTTCTCTCAAATACCTGGCTCCGTGCGCCATCTTTGCTTCTTCCTGAAAGGCTGCGAAACACTTGACTGTGGACTGCTTCCTGGCCTGTGCTGCCACACTAGTGGGACCCCTGGGGCTTTTTTGTTTATTTGTTTGTTTGCTCTGATTTGTTCTGTTTTGATTTGTTCGTTTGTTTGTTTTTTTCTTTTCTCAGCTTGAGAGCCCCTTCTAGCTGGGCAGTACCATGCAGCTTGGAAGCTACTCCCTTATTCTGCGCAGGCACACAGGGACATCCCTGGGGGCCTTTCTTTTTTCTTGCTTTTTGGGTTTGTTTTTGTTTTTGGTTTTGGTTTTTTATTGTTTCTTTGTTTTGTTTTCTTCTCTCCTTATTCCCTTTTTGTCTTTCTTCATTTCCAGTTTCTCGATGTATTCATTTTTTTCTTTTACCCTTTTTCTTTTTTTTTCATTTTTGTTTTTCCTCATTTCTCAGTCTCTAATCTCTCCACTCCAATAGCAAGCTCCCTTAGCACTCTTTTTTGTTTGTGTGTGTGTTTTTGGCCCCTGTTCCTCTCTCGTCTCTCTCTTCTTTCCCATGCCCATCTTAGCTCCACACATCACAATCTACCCCCATCTTCCTGCTTACCTGCATCGTGCACTGAACATCACACTCCCAAGCAACACAGGCACGGCCTACTGGAACCTGCCCTGCACTGATTCCTGGTCTGCCCTGTCAGCCCTGGTACATGCCACAAAAAACCCATCCCAGCAACTCCCCTTCAGCTGGACCTGCCCTGCTGTACCATACCTGAGTGACTGACCCTGCCAATTGGAGAAGGAGGTGAAAAGTATCATGCCCACAGACAAGCAAACAACAAAGAACGCCAGCCCGCCTGCTCAGACATAACCAAATAAAACAAAAAAGCAGAACGAAAAAAACAAATCTACAATCAATAAATGATCAAATAACAATTGAATGCCCGGAAGACAGCAGACAGTATCAAAACATTTACAAAAACAGGAAAGGATGGTTCTACTAGGCATCCAGAATAAAAAACCAGATGACCTTCCAGCAGAGGAAAAGCACTAGACCTAACTGATAGGGAATTCAAATCTCTAATAGTGATGGTTAAGATTGTGTGTCAGCTTGGCTGGGCCATGATTCTCCATGTTTTAATATAATCACTCCCATGATTGAATATACTGTGAGTAGCCAATCAGATGAAAGGGAGTCTCCTTGGGGGTGTGGCCCCCATCTGTATATAAGTAGACATTCTGGCTTTTTGCTCTGTCTGGATCCTGTGGCTGCTTCCTGTCGTCTCATCTCCCGTTCTTGGGACTTGAGCTGTCAGCTTATCTGCTGAACCTGGGATTCGTTGATCTGCACAGCCTGTGAGTGGGAGCCCTGCTCTCCGACCTGCCGATCTTGGGCTTGCCAGCTTCTGCAGCTGTGTGACTTGGGAGAGGCCTCTACCCTGATCCACAGACTTGGGACGTTCTAGCATCTACAGTCACATGAGCTGTTTCCTTGATATAATCTCTCTGTCTATATATATATTTATACACTTTACTGGTTTTGCTTCTCTAGAGAACCCAGCCTAAGACAATAATATTCAGAATTATCCAAGAGTTGAAGCAAAAAGCAGACAAAAATGAGGAAAAAATAGACAAA
>NW_004444175.1:1246851-1322451 GCF_000243295.1 Trichechus manatus latirostris
AGGTTTGAAACGATGGAAGATAGGGTCAGTGCAATTAAAGACAAACACTTGAATACAACTCTGTTTGAGGAAAAATCAGAAAAAAGAACAATGAAAAATGAAGAAACCCTGAGAATTATGTGGGATACAATCAAAAGCAGAAATCTGCGAGTGATCAGAGTTCCAGAACAGGGGGAGAAAACAGAAAACACAGAGAGGATCACTGAAGAATTGCTGACAGAAAACTTCCCTGATATCATGAAAGATGAGAAGGTGACCATCCAAGAATCTCAACGAACCCCATATAGGATAGACCCCCAAAAGAAAATCACCAAGATATATCATAATCACATTCGCCAAAACCAAAGACAAAGAATCCTGACAGCAGGTCGAGAAAAACAAAAAGTCACATACAGAGGAGAAACAATAAGACTAAGCTCGGATTATTTGGCAGAAACCAGGCAGGCAAAAAGGCAGTGGGTTGACATATATAAAACCTTGAAAGAAAAAAAATTGCCAGCCAAGAATAATATATCCTGCAAAACTCTCATTCAAATATGATGGTGAAATTAGGTCATTTCCAGAAAAACATAAATTAACGGACTATGTAAAAACCAAACCAAACTTACGAGACTTATTAAAGGGAGTCCTTTAATCTGAGAACAAACAACATCAGACCACAGGCTGAATATAGGACACAGGATTGTACTAGCCAGATACCAACCTAGGAAATGAACTCTTAAGGACTATGCAAAACCTAAAGAATTACAACAGGGAACCAGAGAGGTTAATCTGTAAGTAACAACAGCATCAGAACAATAAAAGAAGGAATAAACGGTATAGATACAGAACCCTCTAATGGAGAGGAAGGCTAGGAGATACCAAATAATAATAGACTGGTTCAAATCTAGGAAGATAGGGGTAAATTTCAAGGTAACCACAAAGAAAGTTAACAAACTTACTCATCAAAATAAAGAAGAAAAACAAAGTCTCAGTAAAAACACAACCTACAAAAACGAAAGAAATGAAACAAAAAAATCCACAAACAAAAGGAACTCAGCACAGGAGAGTAAGAGGAACAAAGAAAACGTCAGCACCACCAAAAAAAGCACTACAAAATGCAGTCCCACTCCTAGGAATATATCCTAGAGAAATAAGAGCCATCACACCAATAGACATATGCACACTCATATTCATGGCAGCACTGTTCACAATAGCAAAAAGATGGAAACATCCTAGATCCCCATCAACAGATGAATGGATAAACAAACTATGATATATACACACAATGGAGTATTATGCAAAGATAAAGAACAATGATGAATCTGTAAAGCATCTCATACCATGGATGAAACTGGAGGACATTATGCTCAGTGAAATAAGTCAATCACAAAAGGACAAATATTGTATGAGACCTCTACTGTATAACTCATGTAAAAGTTTACACACAAAAAGAAACAATCTTTGTTGGTTACAAGGAGGGTGGGGAACTAAACAGACAATAGACAAATGGTAACTTTGGTGAAGGGTAAGACAGTACACAATACTGGGGAAGCCAGCACTTGTATAAGAAAAGGTTGTGGAAGCTCCATAGACACTTCCAAACTCCCTGAGGGACTGAATTACTCGGCAGAGGGCTGTGGGGACCATGGTCTCAGGGAACATCTAGCTCAATTGGCATAACACAGTTTATAAAGACAACGTTCTACATTCTACCTTGGTGAGTAGCGTCTGGGGTCTTAAAAACCTGTGAGCAGCCATCTAAGATCCTCCACTGGTCTCACCCCCTCAGGAGCAAGGGAGAATGAAGAGAACAAGATACAAGGGAAGGATTAGTCCAAAGGACTAATGGACCACAGCTACCACGGCATCAACCAGACTGAGTCCAATACAGCTAGATGATGCCCAGCTACCACCACTGACTACCGATCTGACCAGGATCACAATAGAGGGTCCTGGATAGAGCTGGAAAAGGATGTAGAACAAAATTCTAACTCACAAAAAAAGACCAGATTTACTGGCCTGACAGACTGGAGAAACTCCAAGAGTATGGACCCCGGACACCCTTTCAGCTCAGTGGTAAAGTCACTCCCGAAGTTCAAGGTTCAGCCAAGGTTTGGACAGCCTCATAAAACAGAACAGGAATAATGAGGGAAAGCAGTCCAGGGACAAGGACTAGAAGGCAGGAGGGGACAAGAAAGCTGGTGATAGGGAACCCAAGGTTGAGAAAGGACAGTGTTGACATGTCATGGGGCTGTTAACCATTGTCATAGGGCAATATGTGTACTAACTGTTTAATGAGAAACTATTTGTTCTGCAAAACTTCATCTAAAGTACAAAAAAAAAAAAAAAGAATTATCTATGTGAGATCAAATTGACAACAGCAACTCAATAGGTTTGATGGGAAGCCTAGGGGATGGTGAGCTGAAGATAATGGTAATGGAATAATTTGGAAGAAGATGGTGAGAACAGCAGGACAACTGGAAGAATGTAATCAATGTCACTGAATTGTACATGTAGAAATTTTTGAAATGGTGTATCTCTGGCTATGCGTATATCCACCAAACAAAAGGTCCTCCAAGGTTGAGAAGGGAGAGTGTTGACATGTCGTGGGTTTGTTAACCAATGTCATAAAACA
Source organism: Trichechus manatus latirostris (assembly GCF_000243295.1). Classification (NCBI taxonomy): domain Eukaryota; kingdom Metazoa; phylum Chordata; class Mammalia; order Sirenia; family Trichechidae; genus Trichechus; species Trichechus manatus. The sequence goes on from NW_004444175.1 coordinate 1,249,469, forward strand.
ATATGTGTACTGACTGTTTAATGAGAAACTATTTGTTCTGTAAAACTTCATCTAAAGTACAATAAATTTTTTTTTTTAAAAAAAAAGAAATGTATCCCTGGAATCCTAATAAACTCAGAAACCCAGTGTTTCTGTTTTTGATTAGTGCTCCCTTCAGGAAGCACAATTCAACAACTCACATGATTTAATAATCCTGTTATTGACTTGAGGATCCCTAGGTGGCACAAATGGTTTGTGCTTGGTAGGAGACCTGATGGCGTGGTGGTTAAGCACTAGGCTGCTAACAGAAAGGTTGGTGAGATCAAACCTACCAGCCACTCCATGGGAGAAAGATGTGGCAGTCTGTTTCCGTAAAGATTACAGTCTTGGAAGCCCTATGGGGCAGTTCTACTCAGTCCTACAGGGTCACGATGAGTCTGAATCGACTCAACGTTAGTAGTTTTAGGAATCTAAAGGCTGGAGTTTGAACACACCCAGAGGCACCTCAGAAGAAAGGCCTGGTGATCTGCATCCAAAAGGTCACATCCTTGAAAACCCCATAGAGCAGTTCTACTCTGCAACACATGGGGTTGCCATGAGTCATAATCAACAACAACAGGTTTTTATCATCAACTTGCTTCTTTTAAAGGAAATAAAACAAAAACAAAAACCCAAGCCCATTGCCAGAGAGTGGATTCCAACTCATAGCAACCCTATAGGACAGAGTAGAACTGTCCCCATAGGGTTTCCAAGGAGCGGCTGGTGAATTCGAATTGCAAACTTCTTGATTTGCAGCCAAACACTTAACCACTGTCCTACCAGGGCTCCAAAAGTAAATAAAAGGGGATTCAAATACATGATCTACACAATACTTCCCTCTTTTCCCTATTTTCTCTCATCCACTTTCTTCAGTTGTTTTAATGTCACTCTCCACAACCCTTTGTAATCCCCATAAAACCTCCTCCTCCACCACTAGCCTGTGTGGCTTTTTTTGCTTCTCCTCCCTCCACCCTTAGCATATTAACCTATCTCCCGTAAAGACAGAACTCTTTTTCATCAAGAGGTAGGAGGAAGGGAGAAATTGGGTTGGTAATTACAGGATTCTCTTTGGCAGGCTAGGAAAGAAAGTATGTGAACATTCCCATGTTAATTATTTGTGTTCCATAACATTCCTTAATGTTGGTAAGGGTCTGATGTAGATACCCATAGTGTGTTGGTGCTGAGAAGGACCACCAATTCGTGAGGGCAATCCCCTAATTTTAAAAAATGAGAAAAACAATAGAGACATTAAACAGTTTGTCCAAGATTGCAAAATGTCCCTTCCATTGCTCTATGCAGTATAAGCTTAAATTCTGTGACTTGTAGTTATTATAAAGGAATAGTAACTCACAATGCCCTCCAACCACAGACCACTAGAAACATACCAGTAGTTGAATAAGTGGGGTTTATTGCATGTTGCAGCAAAGGAGAACACACACACAATAAGGAACCAGGGAGTCTGTAAGTAAGAGTGTAAGAAAGGACTTATGAAACTGGGGCTGTGTTAGGTGATTTGGGGGAGGGTTTAAGGAAGTGCCACCTATCTGCCAATTTGTCATAACTGTGGTGGCTTGAGTGTTGCTAAGATGCTAGAAGTTATGCCAGTGGTATTTCAAATACCAGCAAGATCACCCATGGAGGACAGGTTTTCAGCAGAGCTTCCAGATTGAGACAGACTCAGAAGAAACGCTTGGCAATCTACTTCTGAAAATTAGCCAATGAAAACCCTATGGATCACAGCAGAACATTATCCAACTTGCTTGCTTTGGAAATGTCATCAGGAGGGATCAATCACGAAGGAGGACATTGTGTTTAGTGAGGGAGAGGGAGACCCTCGGTGAGATAGATCAGCACAAAAGCCGCCGTGATGGACTTGACCATGTCAGAAATCATGAGGATGACGCAGGACCAGGCAACATTTTCTTCTGTTGTAGGCAAGGTCGTCATGAGTCAGAGTCAACTCGACAGCAGCCATCTATTTATCTTAAGGAAGTGATCTTTGCTATAGATTGGATGCTATCAGGAAATGGGGGTAATGCTATGACTGAATATTTTTTAAAATCTTATCTAGAAGGAGAGAAGACTAGACTGAGTTTAAAGCTGTAATTGGTAAAAAAAAAAAAAAAAAAGCCGTCACTCATGTTAGCCAGAATAGGGAGTGATTTGGTCATTTCTGTGGCTTGGACAATACTCATATTTTGGCTGTGTGCAGGCATGGTTATGCAGCAGTCTTGTTTTTGTCTTAATTTTTCACGGTCACAGAGTGGCCTCGTCTGGCATTGATGTTCTATGAAATTGTCCATGTTCCACAAAAAAAACACAAAGTTCTTGATGAGAGTGAGGGAGCACCTCTGGATTTGGGGGCTGCTTTTCCCTTTCTCATCATTAAAACTACCATTTAGTGGGCACTTTCAATGCCCCAGGAAAATTTGCATCTTCATCACCAACCTGAAAGGTAGTACTATTTTTATCCTAATTTTCATATGAAGAAACCAAGGCTTAGTGAAGTCGGGAATTCGCCCAAGGTCACACAAGCTAGTAAATAGCAGAGCAGGGGCTCAAAACTGGGCGGTCTTTCTTCGGAATCCACACTCTGTGATACTGCCAGGTATGAGCTGGAACCTAGGGGGAGACAAAGTGAATCCATGGAAATGTGGGACTTTTTTGCAGTAAGTACAATGGGAAGAATGAAAGCATAGGAATCGCAGGCTGCACTGACGGACTGGATCTTGAGACACTCAGGACGTAAGAAGAGAAAATGTGGAAAGAACCAGCTGTGACATTTTGACCATAAAACCTTTTTTGGGAATAGTCCAATAAAAGGAAAGCTGACTTATTGTTCCTTAACTGAGTGACTTTTATGATCTAGAATATTATTTTAGACTTTACTCTCTGTTTTCAGTATGAATTTAAATCGACTAACAGGAGAAGGAAAAATCAGCAGCAACTGCTCCGGCATAGTCAGAGTAGCACCGTGCAGTCAAACGGGGGAGCAGAATCTTTCAGGGCTTTGTGATGGAAGCTGCAGGCACCCGGCAGTACCAACGACTTAATCATAATGATTAGAGGGAAATATGGTTATTAATAGCCTTGTAAATGCATTCATTTTTAAGAATCACCTTACCGAGTGAAATGACAGAATGAAACTCAAATAACAGACAAAGGCCCCTATTCCACTGTTGCCACTCACCCACAACCCCCTACCCTGACTTTAGTGGGTGTTCTGGGCACAGAGAATGAACAGGAGCGAGATTCTAGTATTAGAAAGAGTTCTCCCTATAAATTTCAAGGCAGCCAAAATGCTAATTTGACTGCAGTGCTACAGCCTGTGCTCACCTTGAGAGATTCGGGTAACATCCCTGAGGTACAATACACGCTCCTTTTTCAAAGTAAAGGAAGGCAGAGTTCTTTCAGGTGTGGGGTGGGAGGTGCTAGGAAGGTGGTTTGATAAAAAGAAGAGAAAATGGGAGTGAAAAAAGATTCCTCTTCAACTACTGCAGCTTTTTCACTGATCTGCCCTTATTCTGCATTCACTCCTTCAGCTATCATTCAACAACCTATTGTGTCCCTACTATGTGCCAGCGATGTGTTAGGCTCTAGGAATAAAAAGTAAAAAAAAAAAAAAAAGAATAAAAAGTCAAAAAAGCCCTCAAAAATTCTATTTAAATTGTGTGTGTAATTTTTCTTTGCACAATGCCTTGGATAGTGCTTAATAGATGTTTCCTGCTGATAACAATTACAATGGTGACATCGGGAAGCACAGCTTTCCAAAAGTATAAATGGCAAAAATGAAAAGAGCCCATCCCAAAGAAGCTTTTGTTCACCCAAAAAGTATTTATTGAGCAACTATTTTGTGGCTAAGACCTTGCTGTGGCCTCTGAGAGATGTACAGAAATAGTTTCCACTCCCAGGAAGGCCTGGTGGTCCTATAAGCTCACCCTAGGATGGGTGGAAATTCCCAGGTTAGCCTTTGGTTTCTCCTGACCTCAGAGATGACTGATGGCCAGTTGGGAGTTGACGTTGCTGCCTCATCATCCCACCTCTAAGATAGGTTGAATACTGTCCCAGAAAAATAGCATGTGGTGAATAGCAAAGAAGTTGAGTACATATTCTATGGGCAACAATGCCAGGGAAAGCACCCTATGCCCCATATTTTCAAGGCTGTGCATTCAAAGCAGGCTTACTTCTGTGCCCACAGAAGGACAACAGCACATGAAAGCCACATTAGCTCGTGCCTGCAGCTCATCTGCTCCAGCACAAGGCCTTAAGAAAGACGTGTCAGCTAAACAGACAATCGATAAGGGGTAACTTTGGTGAAGGGCAAGACAGTACACAATACTGGGGAAGCCAGCACAACTTGGCCAAGGCAAGGTCATGGAAGCTTCATAAACACATCCAAACTCCCTCAGGGACCGAATTACCGGGCTGAGGGTTGGGGACCATGGTATCAGGGGATATCTAGCTCAACTGGCGTAATATAGTTTATAAAGAAAATGTTCTACATCCTACTTTGAGCAGCGTCTGGGGTCTTAAAAGCTTGTGAGCAGCCATCTAAGATACTCCATTGGTCTGAACTTGTCTACAGCAAGGGACAATGAATAAATCAAAGACACAAGGAAAAGATTAGTCCAAAGGACTAATGAACCACAACTACCACAGACTCCACCCGACTGAGTCCGACACAACTAGATGGTGCCCGGCTACCACCACCAACTGCTCTGACAGGGATCACAGCAGAGGGTCCTGGACAGAGCTGGAGAAGGATGTAGAACAAAATTCTAACACACACAAAAAAGACCACATTCACTGGCCTAAAAGAGACTGGAGAAACCCTGAGAGTATGGCCCCCGCACACCCTTTTAACTCAGTACTGAAGTCACTCCTGAGGTTCACCCTTCAGCCAAAGATTAGACAGGCCCATAAAACAAATAGTAATACATGTAGCTCAACCATGTATACTAGACTAAATGGTCACACCAACCCAAGGGCAAGGACGAGAAGGCAGGAGGGAACACGAAAGCTGATAATGGGGAACCCAAGGTTGAGAAGAGGAGAGTGTTGACACGTCGTGGGGTTGGCAACCAATGTCACAAAACAATATGTGTATTAATTGCTTAATGAGGAACTAATTTGCTCTGTAAACCTTCATCTAAAGCATAATAAAAAAAGAGAAAGACATGTCTGTATAGGATGTCACCTGACTCTGTCATTTCAAAGTGTCAGTGAGGGTTGTGTAGGCACAGAGTTGCAGGGCTAAGTGACAAAAGCATGGGTAATTTCCTACAGAGATTTTGTAGGAGCAAATAGCAATTGCTGGCTGTGGAATGAATTCTTTGCAGATGCATATAGCGGCCTTTGCCCCATACCTTGTGGTTGCCTGGACCTCCCAGGCCACATCCTTGCAAAGACATCTGCTTTCCTGGATTCCCAGCAGGTCCACATCTCATCACCCTTAGCCAAGCCCTGAAGTCTACATCTGCTCTGATTTTTCCCATTCCAGATGGGTGCAACATCTTCACTTTTGCTATTGTGATCACTGCTGGACCACAAACACAAGACGGATGTAGATACAGACACGCTTCTCTGCACAGCACCCCTAAGGGATTGTCCTGGATTAAATCCGGGGAATCTTAACCTCAATAATAAAGAAAAGCAGATGGATCTCTGCTGACATCTGGGATCAGAACCTCAAGAATCTCATTAGCAAATATCTCCTATCAATCAAAAGTACTCAACAGGAAGGGAAATTAACATGTATTGAGTACTTACTATTCAGCCTTCTCTTAGGTGCTTAACATTATCTATTTATTTTCATATTGTTATGGTTTGAATTATGTCCCCCCAAAAACGTGTGTCAACTTAGCTAGGCCATGATTCCCACTATTGTGTGATTGTCCACCATTTTGTCATCTGATGTGATTTTTCTATGTGTTGTAAATCCTACCTCTATGATGTTAATGAGCTGGGATTATTGGCGGTTATGTTAATGAGGTAAAATGACTCTGTGTATTCCTACACTGAGTCATTCTACCAAAAAGAGTTGGTTGACGTTCAGTCATTTCAAGAGGTAGCATATGATCAGGAACCAATGGTACTGAAGGAAGAAGTCCAAGCTGCACTGAAGGTATTGGTGAAAAACAAGGCTCCAGGAACTGATGGAATACCAACTGAGACGTTTCAACAAATGGATGCAGTGCTGGAAGTACTCACTCTTCTATGCCAAGAAATTTGGAAGACAGCTACCTGGCCAATTGACTGGAAGAGATCCATGTATACGCCTATTCCCAAGAAAAATGATCCAACTGAATGCAGAAATTATCAAACAATATCATTAATATCACACACAAGTAAAATTTTGCTGAAGATCATTCAAAAGTGGCTGCAATAGTACATTGCCAGGGAACTGCCAGGAATTCAGGCCAGATTCAGAAGAGGACGTGGAATTAAGGATATCAGATGGATCTTGCTGATGTCAGATGGATCTTGGCTGAAAATAGAGACTACCAGAAAGATGTTTACCTGTGTTTTATTGACTATGCAAAGGCATTAGACTATGTGGGTCATAACAAATTGTGGATAACATTTTGAAGAATGGGAATTCCAGAACACTTAATTACGCTCATGAGGAACCTATACGTAGATCAAGATGCAGTTGTTCAGACAGAACAAGGGGGTACCGCCTGGTTTAAAGTCAGAGACGGTGTGCTTCAGGGTTGTATCCTCTCACCATACCTATTCAATCTGTATGCTAAGCAAATAATCCGAGAAGCTGGACTATATGAAGAAGAACATCAGGACTTGAGGAAGACTTATTAACAACCTGCAATATGCAGATGACACAACTTGCTTGCTGAAAATGAAGAGGACTTGAAGCACTTACTGATGAAGATCAAAGACCACAGCCTTCAGTATGGATTACACCTCAACATAAAGAAAACAAAAATCCTCACAACTGGACCAATAAGCAACATCCAGGATAAATGGAGAAAAGGTTGAAGTTGTCAAGGATTTCATTCTACTTGGATCCACAATCAACACCCAGGGAAGCAGCAGTCAAGAAATCAAAATACGCATTGCATTGGACAAATCTGCTGCAAAAGACCTCTTTAAAGGGTTAAAAGCAAAGATGTCACCTTGAAGACTCAGGTGTGCCTGACCCAAGTCATGGTGTTTTCAATTACCTCATATGCATGCAAAAGCTGGACAATGAATAAGGAAGACCGAAGAAGAATTGATGCCTTTGAATTATGGTGTTGGTGAAGAACATTGAATATACCATGCACTGCCAAAAGAACAAACAAATCTGTCTTGGAAGAAGTACAGCCAGAATGCTCCTTAGAAGCAAGGATGGTGGGACTACATCTTACATTCTTTGGACATGTTATCAGAAGGGATCAGTCCCTGGAGAAGGACATCATGCTTGGTAAAGTAGAGGGTCAGAGAAAAAGAGGAAGACTCTCAACAAGATGGATTGACAGAGTGGCTGCAACAGGGGTCTCAAGCATGGCAACGATTATGAGGGTAGCACAGGACCGGGCTGTGTTTCATTCTGTTGTACATAGGGTCACTATGAGTCAGAAGCGACTTGACGGCACCTAACAACAGCAACAGCCTACTAGACTATGAGAAAATAAACTTCTGTTTGTTAAAGCCATCCACTTGTGATAGTTCTGTTATACCAGCACTAGATAACTAAGACACATAACAATCTGGGCAATTTTGATATTATTATTCAATCAATTATACAAACATTCCTGAGGTTCAAAGAAGGTAAAGAACTTGCCCAAGGTCACCCAGCTAGTAAGCAAAAGATATGGGCTTGGAGCCAGTTCTGTCTGATACCACAGCTTTTTACTACATCACTCAGCTGTTTCTTCCAAAAATGTACAAAGGGAAGTCATGGGAGTGTAAGACAGGATCATAGTCAATAAAGTCAATAAGTCACATTTACCTCTTTTGTAAACCTGACACAGGAGCAAATGTATTGCAACCCCTTAGATGATCTAAATACGTTTGTGATTTTCATTAAAGCAAAATAGCAATTAAATACTTGAAATATTTATAAAATAAGTCAACTATATTTGAGGGAAAATGTAAAAGCTTTGCAATTAAACAGATCTGCACACACTGCAGGGTATTTTTCTAACAAAAGGAGCAAGGAATAATGCTGCTAATAAAAACAATGATGATCTTGTTTAAATGTTCTAATAACTCGTTTAGGGCTGTTCTAGTGGAACTGTATATTAGTAATTTCAAATAAAGTCTTTGATGAAAGATTAAATATATCTCTGCTCATTCTCCTCTGCAAAGCTAGTGATTCAAGTGGGCTAATTTGTTCCCTTTCTTCTAGGAAAATGTTTTAAGTGATCTATAAATGTTTCTCTCCTTCTATTCATATTGTAAGAGGAGCCAAGTGAATAATAATGAATAGGAATTAAGGAGTTATACTGATGCATTGGAAAGTAATGAGTGCCCCCACCACACACACACATACACACACACACACACACACACACGCACAAACTCTGAATTCTCATATGGGGCTCACATTAAGAAATGGGCAGATCTTACATCTCAAAATAAATATGCACTCAGGAAACTACATTAAATGAGAACTAACCTACGGTTAGGAGCCTTTACTAGAGGCCGATGAGAGGGAAGGAAAAAGGGAACTCACTGCTTAGGGGACAGTGAGCTTCCTTTAAGGGTGATGGGAAAATTTGGAAATGGATAATGGCAAAATGGTTGGACAACATAATAAACATCACTAATATCATTGAATTGTACAAGTGAAGAATGTTGAAAAGGCAACTGTATTGTTTTATGTATGTATATATACATATTTTATTTTACTAGATATATGTATGCATATAGATGTATATTTACCACAATAAAAGAAAAACTATAAATAGGAACTAACTTAAAACAATTTTCTGGTCACCTTTGAGAAAATCATCACGTTAATTAGTGGAGAGTAGCATTTTGTTTTGTTTTGTTTTGCTTTTTCCCACAGAGGGAAATTTAAGTGTGCGGTATCATACATATTTAGATCTTCCAACAGAAATAAGATTGGCTGGTTTATTTCCAAATTGAAGTATTCTTCTTTGGCACTTCCAACTTAACAATATATGGTATCTGTATGTGCTTCTAAGCCAGTGGGGAACACAGGGTCTCTTCTGGGATGCAGACACATAGCAATAGATCAAAACAATCGCATGCTATTGTATGTTTCCCTAAAAGAACAAACCTACATTTAGCCAACTTGTGAGCTTGGTCATTAAAAAAGATTCTTGTTTAAGAGGGTTCTGGACAGAGCTGGAGAAAAATGTAGAACAAAATTCTAACTCACAAAAAAAGACCACACTTACTGGCATGAGAGAGACTGGAGAAACCCCAAAACTATGGCCCCCGGACACCCTTTTAGCTCAGTAATGAAGTTACTCCTGAGGGTCACCGTTCAGCCAAAGATTAGACAGCCCCACAAAACAAAATGAGACTAATGGGGCACAACAGTCCAGGGATAAGGACTAGAAGGCAGGAGGGGACAGGAAAGCTGGAAATAGGGAACCCAAGGTTGAGAAGGGACAGTGTTGACATGTTGTGGGGTTGTTAACCATTGTCATAAAACAATATGTGTACTAACTGTTTAATGAGAAACTATTCTGTAAACCTTCATCTAAAGTATAATAAAAAATTTTTAAAAAGACTCCTGTTTAGAGGACAACATTGGACATAGAGACTTTTGGCTGCAGAGCTGTGCTCAAATTCTGTAACGCCAAACAAAATGGCCATAGTACTTCTCACACTGTTCTGCAGGTAACTTGATGCCTCCTCAGTTCCTATGGGCCTCTTGAAGGAAAAGACAATATCTTACTCATTTTTATAACTTCAGTTCCTAGTATAAGACATTCAATAAATATTCGTTGAATGGAATGAATGGTTCCATCAATCAGGATCTTGTCCGAAGTAATTTCTGTATGGGTTGCATATTTCTGATGTTCTCTTCATCAGCTGTGGTCTGACTAACATCCTAATTTGTACAAAGCAGGCCAAGTCTTGTTTCTGGAACCCACAAAGTCAATTACAACCTACACTATGCTGATTTGAGCCCAAAGAAATGAATATCAAGGCAGATCAAATTTTCTCTGTGAAGAAGATTCAAGTCTGTCATCACCTAGCCTGGAGGTCTCTACCCAATCTCATTTCAGGGCAGTGACTGCAAAATTCCCGAGGAGAAAAACTATAATGAAGAGAAGCACAAGGAACCCAGGTAATCTACCTCCTCCAAGTTAAGGTGAAATGCAAACCTGAACTCCTGAAAGGGATGCAAACCCACTTGGAAGGTGCCACATCACCCACAGATGCAGCACCAAGGAAGTCTTCATGGAAGAGAACATCTCCCTCTCTGGAAAACCAAACCAACTTTAAGACCTCACTCCTGTAGAAAAAACAGTTTCTTCTTTAGGGTGGCATTAGAGCACAAATTTAGGCTATTTCCCAATAAAAGGGACTTATTTATTTTGGCTGGTTTTGAGAACAATTAGATTAGGACTTTTCTCCTGAGTCCTGATCACAACTGATCCTGACTCTTGCACCTTCATCTAAATCTGGACAGAGTCCCAGTCTATTTTAGATCACACACCTGGTCCTCAGAATACAGCCCAAGAAAGAACACATCACTGAGACAGGGTTGGGAGAAGGCGCCACGTGGATGATCCATGAGCAGAATAAATAGTGTATTTGATATTTCTTCCAGAAAGGACCTTATGATACCTGTGAATACAGTTTTGTAATTTTTACATCCCTCAGAGTAGTGTTATATATTGGGTTGAAAAGATTTCAACATGTTGAATAGAAGTGGAAAAAGGGACAATCAGGGACTTATCATGTCAGACTCAAGCAGACACACATATGCATGCAGACACACACATGCACACACACACACGCACACACACTTGGCATGGAAATTAGAAATGTGATCATGTGATTTAAGCCTGTTCTGAAACTTGGCAGTCTCCTTCAATGTTTTCTCCTTATGTCCTTATACATTTAAGACTGCATGAGGCCAACCTACCATTCTGGGATAATCTTTTAATTTAGGGGTGATCGAGTATCCTTTTTTTTTTTAATCCACTGAGGATACAACAAAAATAAGTAGGATTATATTATAGTAACAGAGATTTATATTACTTATAAGAATTCCCTGGTGGTGAGGGCTTGAACTAGCAGCTTGTGGGAGTGGATGGGAACAGGGTGCAAAGTCTGAGGAGCTGGGTTGACTTTATTTTATATTAGCTGTGACCTTAATCAAATTATTTGACCTCTCTGAATTCGAGTTGCTGCGAGGTTTAAGTGAAATAGCAAAGGACAAGTACTCTGGACATCAAAAAGTATTTTTTTAAAAAGAGTGGGATAATGGAGCAAGGGAAGGGTAGGATGCAGAACTCAAATTCTAGTAAAAAGACCAGACTTAATGGGCTGAGACTGGAGGAATCCCAGAAAGCATGGCCCCAGGAATGTCAACCCAGAACTAAAACAATTCCCAAAGCCGACTCTTCAGACAAAGATTGGACTGGACTATCGGGCATAAAATGATACTCGTGAAGAGTCTCTTAGCTCAAGTAAATACATGAGACTAAATGGGCAGCTTCTGTCCGGAGGTGAAATGAGAAGGCAGAGAGGGTTAGGAGCTGGTTGAACAGACACAGGAAATCAGGGGTGGAAAGGAGGAGTGTGCTGTCACAGCATAAGGAGAGCAATTAGGGTCACATAACAATGTATGTATAAATTTTTGTATGAGAGACTAACTTAAAGGGTAAACTTTCACTTAAACTGCAACAATAAAAAAAAAAAGTGGTATACTATCATGTTATGAATCCAGCAAGATAAAAATTGAAAGAAAAAAAAAAAACTAAATTTCTCATGATTGACAATTAACCTGAGCTTTCACTTTGACTAGGGAAGAATTGAGTCCTGGGATATTGTAAAACCATAGAGTGGTGTTTAAGGCTGTGTTTAGAGAAGAAGAATAAGGAAGGGAAGAGGTAGACCAGCTCCCAGAGAAAGTGGCACAGCGTTAGCAGAGGGCAGAGGTAGGGTGGCAGCACCCTGCTCCATCAAGGGTGGTCTTCAAGTGTGGAAGCCCAGACAAACACATCAGGAGGAAAAGCAGAAGACTGGGAGAGACGATATTAGAAGATCATGGAGCAACTTTAAATTAACTCAGAACTCTAAGCCGGACACATCGCAACGCAAGGTACTGAAAAGACTTCTAGGTGTGAGCACAGAACTATCATTAATAAACATCAATAACCACAGTCTGTAGGAAAGACGCCAGAACACTAAAAACAGAATAATGTCTCAATTTTCAGAGGGGCTTGTTTCAGAAATGATGATCCACTGAGCTTGATATAAGTCTTCAGAAAATCCTAGAATGGGTCATTTTTAAATGACTTTTGAGAGTAATTATGGTGCAGAACAGAGTGTAAACAGTAACAACCTTGACATTGTGAAAGCAAAATTACAGCTGACAGAAGTCGGAAGGTGAAGGGGATTTAAAAAAAAAAAAAAGTGGCAGGAAGGCTGGGCATTTCAATATCCCCATCTTACAAGGAGGATGGTCAAAAGATTCTATCAATAGTTGTGGACCAAGACAGAGAAATTTAAGTACATTAATTTGAGTTACAAAGGTAACGATTAGAAGAACTTAAAATAGTGATATAATTACATTACAGAGAGGAAGAGAGATGGGGGTGGTGCATGAGCTAAATTTTCATCTACCATAGCAGTATGTCAATATAAAGTGTCTACAGGGAAGGAATCAAGAATTCACCGTTAGCATATTCAGCACTGGATATTACCACCAAAGGAACTAAAAACAGAAATGATTAAAGTGGGGGCCTCTGGGGACTGATGAGTGAGGCAGAGTAATACTTTTCAATATAAGCCCTTCTATACTATTTGATTTTTTAAACCATGTTCATGGATTAGTTAATTTTTTTAATTATTTTTAAAATAATATAAGAGCAGTTAAGAAAGAGCTGGTTTTAGCCACAAAACCCATTGCCGTTAAGTCAATTCCAACTTATAGTGACCCTGTAGGACAGAGTAGAACTGTCCCAAAGGGGGTCCAAGGAGCAGCTGGTGGATTCAAACCACTGACCTTTTTGATTAGCAGACATAGCACTTAACCACTATGCCACTAGGGTTTTTAGTCACTAGGTCCCTCTGTATGCTCACCAAGAACAAGCCTATCCACACTAGCCTGGGTAAGATAGGAGGTTGGTGAAAATAAACCTTACTCATTTCTTTACACCTCACAGAGTACCCAGAAGATAATACACATTCAACAACTATTATATGAATAAATAAATGAGTGACATCTTAATTTCATCCAGAAAGTATGGAATAAAGTCTGCGTGTACAGTGAAGGAATGTGAGTGAGGAGGAGTGGATTTTTTGTTGGGATGCGGTCGCACCTTTCCCATCCAAGAGCCCTGAAGTCAGGCATTGGCCATAATTCTAGATCTCTCTTTGTGATCAGCAGCAGCATCTGATTTGCTGTTACCAAAACCTGCCAGCATCTATGGGCAGCACTGGCCACAAGGACTTCATCCTTTCTGCAGCCAGATATGACCCTAGCTCCACAAAACAGCATCCAAGCACTGAGGGGAATTTTCCCTCAGGTATATTTACTGACCATCCAACCTCCAAAAGGAGGCTTGCAGTGAGTCTCTTAAACAGCATGAAAACATTATTTTGTGTTGAGCTGGTTTTAAAATACTGTGGCTGTCAGTTTGTAGCTTTGTAATTAATCTGGCTTTGAGTTTCTTTGCTGCCAAAACGTCTCGAAGGTAGGTTTCTATAGCTGAAAGTTGAGAAGTAAAACACTTCATCCAAATTCAGAGCAGAGTAAATTAATTTTCCAGGCCTAGCTGGACCTAAAATACATAACTTTGCTTAAGAAATTTCCCTAACATCTAGTTCTTGTGTGTGTGTGTGTGTGTGTGTGTAAGAACGAGCACGGGGGAGGAAAGAATGTCATCTATCCTGAAAGTAATTAATTCATTTCTCTTAATGCCAGGTAGAAACCACAGTCTTATAAGCCACAGAGAAAAAAGCTTTAGAAATAACCTTAAATATACCTTTGTTTGATACTGACAATGTGTTCAATTTTAACTTGAAATTTTTCTTACTCCTAAATATAACACCTTCGATTTGGATTTAATATGCTGCTATAGGGTCTCTATGAGTTGGAATCAACTCAATGGCAATGGGTTTTATGCTTTAACCACCACCTGTCTGTCAGTCTTCTGTGCTGTGGTGACTTGTATGTTGCTGTGATGTTGGAAGTAATGCCACCAGTATTTCAAATACCAGCAGGGTCACCCATGGTGGACAGGTTTTAGCAGAGCTTCCAGATTAAGATAGGCTAGGAAGAAAGGGCTAGTGATCTACTTCCAAAAATTAACCAGTGAAAACCTTATGATCACAACAGAACATTGTCCAACTCACTTGCTTTGAACATGTCATCAGAAGGGATCAACTGCTGGAGGAGGACATCATGTCTGGTGAAGTAGAGGGCCAGCAAGGGCAAGGGAGACCCTCAGTGAGGTGGATTGACACAATAGCCACAACAATGGACTGAAACATGCTAGTAATTGTGAGAATGACACAGGACTGGGCAACATTTAGCTCTGTTGTACATACAGTCTCCATGAGTTAGAGTCAACTTGAAGGAAATTTTCTATCTGTCTTAGGCTGGGTTCTCTAGAGAAGCAAAACTAGTAAAGGGGATATAAGTATATACATATACATATGTATCTATATATATAGAGAGAGAGATTTATCTCAAGGAAAAGGCTCATGCGGTTGTAGAGGCTGGCAAGTCCCAAGTCCATGAGTCAGGCATCAGGTTGGAGGCTTCTTCTGACTCACATAGCTGCAGGGGCTGATGAACCCAAGATCAGCAGGTAAGACAACAGGCTGCTAGCTCACAGGCTGTGGAGGCCAATGAATCCCAAGATCAGCAGGCAATAAGGCAGGACACTGGCTCAAGTTCCAAGAATTGGGAGTCAGATGATGACGAGCCAGATGCAGGATCCAGAGTGAGCAAAAGCCAGCGAGCTTTGCCAGAATATCCATATATATTGCATGCAGGCCACACCTCAAGGAGACTCCCCTTACAACTGGTTGGCTGATCACATCAGATCACATCACAAAGGTGATCACATTATATCACAAAATGGAGGATAACTATATCATTTACATAACTGCCAAACTACATCATTACATAACTGCCAAACCACTGAGAATCATGGCCCAGCCAAGTTGACACACAACCTTAACCATCACACTATCTATCTATATGCTTGAAAGAAAATTGAAGGCCTGAGTTTCCATGAAGGCAGTATTTTTTGAAACAGGTTTTGAGAGATAGACAAGATTTCACCTGATAGAGTCTGGAATGGACTATCATTCCAGTAAAAAAAAAGTAAAAAGTAATTTCTGACAGCTATATCAGAATGTCACTCTGGGCTCCGAAGCAAGATTAAGTTGCCACAAATAGTTCAAATAGCCACTCCATCCCCTGAGCCTTCCTTACCATCCTTCCCACCACTGCCCCCTCCCACCAGTCTTCCCCCAGTCCGTATAACAAACATACCACGTCAAATGGAAACCGTGACTCCAAGGTAAGGAGCCCAGCTTGATAGGAGAAAAGCTGAATAACTCTAAAGCCAGTTTCAAAACTGTGCCATTTGAGTCTTAATGTCATTTAATGATAAATGATCATTTCCCAACAATTTGCCACAGTTGTTAAACAGGGGTCTTAACAGAGCCCTCCCACCTGCACTCTACCTTTATAATTACCACATTTGGTTTCTGTGCATATATTTCACGGGTGACTCACATATAAGCTAAGTGATAGGTAACCAAATTACAAGGCTATAAATACATCAAATGTTGCCTGGAAAAAAGCCTGAGTGGTTTATGAAGTTGGCAATATTCTGACAACTGATCCTTACAACAGGGCTTACTTTTCTCCCCCCACCCCACCACTTAGGTAATTTGATATTATATATGGGTCCAAGTACAAATCGCAAGTGAATTATTGGAAAGAGGTAACTTGGGCCTGAAAGCCTTTAATTATAGCAACATTTTTTATTTATCAGAAGGCTTAGCTGGACAATCTCCAAATAATCTACATCTAGCCAGAACATTTGGAAACAGGGAAGAACTCTTGGTATGTAAAGCAAGTCTGGTCATGAACCAATTGACTTGTGCTTGTTATCATCTTTTTTTTCTGTCCAAGTGGGAGCTGATTACTGAATCCTAGAAAGAAATCCATTGGGTAGAGTCTCCCAAAGGGTGGAATACCATGTTTCAACAGGCCAAAAGGACCCAAATAGAGGAGAAGCATAATAATAATGAAGACAATCCACATTTAAGGGAAATTTACAGCTAGCACTATCTGAGTTTCTACCCTCTAGTTTACACTCCATATTTTCATTTAATTTTTTTAAATTGTGTTTCTCTTACCTAAAAACTTCTGTCAGCATGAAAACTCAGTATTTAATCTTAGCAATTCCTGAAATTCCCATATTATTATTTGTCTTATTGTATTTCAGTCACCTTCTTTAGCTATGAGTCCTTGAGAACAGGAACCATGTATTTATCTAACTCTGTCGCCCTAGCACCTACTACAGAGTCTGACACAAAATTGGCTCTTATCAAACTTTTGTGGTGAACTAAAAACTGCATCTTACTAAACAAGGGACCTGAATCCACTTTGTGTGGATGTGTGTGTGTGAGAGAGAGAAGGACATTTATCTATGTGAGCTTCCTGCTGCTGACAGTATAAAATCTAAACTCCTCAGCATGACATGGGGAACTCTTCACAATGACTCCAGTCTTCTGGTATCTTCCTCCTCCCTCCACCTCAGCACCATATCTGTGCTAAGCTTCTCCACTGTCAAGGCAAAGATTTGCTTTCCTCCTAGGCACATTGCCTAGGCCAGAATAGGCACTCAATTAAATATTTATGAAATGAATGATCTCACTTAATGGAAGTTGAATCCTGAGGCAATACTCAGAAAGGTCAGAAGCAGAGACAAGAGTGGTGAGCAGAGAAATGCAGGGAACAAAAGTCAGAGAACAAAGAAATTGTAAAGAATGGAAAAAGAAATTTAGGCTTGAATTATTTTTTTTAAATACTAATGACTATGGGTAATGTTTACCTACTCACAGAATAAGGGGAAAAAGGGATGGATTTTTCTCTGGCAGACAAAGAACTGGAAAATTGGGCCCAAGTTTACTGTGATGCCTAGAACAGAACTAGTTTTACAAATATATGCATCATCCCTCATACAGTTTCTCATGAAGTAAGTTATTTTATTGGTGATGAAGAGTCAGCACAAAGTCAACACTATTGTTCCATCTTCCATGTTTGCTATCACCACAATCCCAAAGAGATCAATCTCAGTTGAGCCTATCATCAAATGGCACAAGAAATGTGGAGATCTGTGTTGCTCAGGTCAACAGCAGACTTCCTACCTGGATCAGGCTCTCTGCATACCCAGACTTCTGGCACTGCTAGAATCAACTCAGGCCTTGGACCACCAAGATGGGTGAGGAAGCTACCGCTCAGCCAGTAGGACCCATAAACTTGCAAGCAGATGAGATGCTGAGGAACCTTGCATCCCAAGGTTGAACAAGATCACCAGAACTCATTTCACCTGTAAAACTCATTTGCACAGAGTTTTACAGGTAATTCTTCAGGCCATAGCAACCTCTGCAAGGAAACAGAAGCCTAAAAGGGCAAAATGACTTGCTAGGAACATATGGCAAATCAGTAGGAAAGGCACTTCCCTCAGCCAGTTTGGTGCTTAGTCCCAGGAACCACATTGTCTCTCCTTTTAGATATGTCCCTGCTTTATGGATAAAAAATGTTCTTGGCAACATGGAGTGATGCACTTGCTAAATGAAAATGTCTCCATTTTTCTGGATTGCCCTTCTTAAACCTTTTCTTGAGAAAGCACTAATTAACCCCTCTTTATTACTAAGTGTAGCCCTGGTGGCAAAGTGGCTAAGCGTTTGGCTGCTAACCAAAAGGTCGTCAGTTTGACTCCACCAGCCGCTCCTTGGAAACCCTATGGAGCAGTTCTACTCTGTCCTATAGGGTCAATATGAGTTGGAATCGACTCAGTGGCAAAGAGTTTGGTATCACTAAGGAGGACTGGCCTAATGAGATAAGCTGGCCCAAGGGAATTATCTCTGCTCATAACAGAGAGCCTGCTGAAGAATAGCAATTCTCTCTTGCAGAGAAAGCAGAATCAAGACCAAAAGAAGAGCTAGAAGAAAATCCCAGTCCAATTTCCTTTGAAGCACATTATGTTTCTATCTCTAGATTTATCCAAGAATAATAGGGGTGGCAAGAAGAATGACATAAACGTATCTATACATCAAAAAAAACCCTGTTGCTGTCAAGTCGATTCCAACTCACAGCAGCCCTATACGACAGAATAGCTGCACCATAGGATTTTCAAGGAGCGGCTAGTGGATTCTAACAGCCAACCTTTTGGTTAGCAGCCTGAGCTCTTAACCACTGCTCCACCAGGGCTCCAAATGTATCTATAGGATCATAGAATTTTTTAGTTGAATGATAAAACTGAGATATACAGCCAGTTAGTTGAAGAGCACTGACTGGATCTCAGAGTCCTACGACCAGTTTTACTCCCAGAGGCAACAGGGTAGAGTGTGGTCTCTGAAGCCAGACTCCTGGCCAGAATCCTGGTTTTGCAGCTTACCCACTGTGTGACCTTGGGTGGGTTTCTTAAAGTCTGTACAGTTTCCTCATCTGTAAAATAATGGTGATCGATCCTCCCATGGGATTGTTGTGGGGTTTAAATGAATGAACGTGTGATTAACGCTGAGAATAGTGCCTGATACTTAGCAAGAACTCATTAAGTGTTAGCCATCATTTGGACTCGGATCCTTTCCAAACTTCTTTTCGAGCAGCATACCAAAAGACTGAACGCAGAAGAGGAAACACCGCAGAACTGGAAAACAAGTTTTTCATATAAATTCCTTGCCCACCTAGTTTTCTTCATATCACTTGATCCTTCAAGGCAGTCTATGCTATCTTGCTTTGTGTTTAGTTCTTCGCCAACTAGAGTTAAACACTTCTTTTTTTTTTTTTTTAATTTTTAGAAAGTATGATCCTAAGATATATCTTCTCAGCGACAGCGTTACTGGCCATGCCAGTACAAAATTATCTTTTACCCAGTATGGTGAGGAATTCAAAAAAGCAGCACAGTTCTTCTCCCTTGTCTCACCAAGCCTGTCTACCTCAGGCTGTGACAAAACTTGGATTTGGTTGCGGGTTCTCATCTTACTTTGAGCTAAGAAAGGAAACCAAGAGCTATTTTGAGGGACTGAGAGCAAATGAGGGTGAGTAAAGCTCCCTCCCTGAGGTCTCCCTAGTACAGCTGAGGAGCCCTTAGAAGGTGTACACATGAGCAAGCAGGATCTTAGACAGAGATTCGAATTCCTGCAGTGACCTCGGGAAGAAGTGTCTGGATATTTCTAACAGTGTGCATTAGTGGGTTGGGGTGGTACTAGTACAAAGTCCAGGAATGCTAAAGAGTAACTGAAAGAAATAGGAGGAGACAGGGAGGCAAAATGAACAAAATGCCTGATACATCCTCACGCCAACAAGGAAAAAGTGAGGAGGTGAGGTGTGAGGAGAAATCTGTCACAGTAGCCAATAAACCATAAGGGCCAAAATGTTTGGCTTGAATAACTCAGAATCTGCTGCCTGCCTACAGCGGGGTTTGGCTGTGAGTCAGCAAATCCAGCAATAGAATTTCTTTTTCAGGAGCCACAGACAGTCCATTAGCATACACACACACACACACACACACAAACACGCGCACACATGCATCTCTTGTAGATATATCCTTTATCAGCAAGGAGAAAAACATGGCATTCTTATTAGAGTTATTAGGTTTCCAAACCATGTACAACACTGAAAATTATCAGAACCTTTTGCCAAGGAATCAAAAGATATTTTAAGCCTCATTTTTGAAAATTCTACTAAGAATATGCCATATGGCTTATGGCAATTTCCTCCTATTCCTCCGTTTGTGAAAAGCAAAACAAAAACAGCAGGATATAACTGAAATGTTAACAGTGGTCCTATCTGGGTTGTGAGATTGCTGGTAATTTTTCCTTTGGTTTTCGTTGTTGTTGTTTATTTGTATTTTCTAATGTGTCTCCAAGAGTCCCTAGGTGGCACAACAATTAAGCACTTGGCTGCTAACCGAAAGGTTGGTGGTTCAAACCCACCCTGTGGTGCCTTGGAAGACAGGCCAGGTGATCTTCTTCTGAAACGTCACGGCCTTTAAAACCCTATGGAATAGTTCTATCATACACACATAAGGTTGCCACAAGTCGGAACCATATAGCATTTTTTCTAATATTTAAAATGAATCGGAAGAAAGGCCTGTGATCTATTTCCAAAAGACCACAGCCATTGAAAACCCTATTCAGCACAGTTCTGTTCTGATATGCGTGGGGTTGTCATGGATCAGAATCTACCTGACAGAAAGAAAAACAAAATACATACATATATACATTGTTGTTAGGTGCCGTGGAGTCAGTTCTGCCTCACAGTGACCCTATATACAACAGAATGAAACACTATTCAGTCCTGCGCCATTTTCACGATCGTTGTTATACTTGAGCTCATTGTTGCAGCCACTATATCAATTCATCTCATTGAACGTCTTCCTCTTTTTCGATACTGTCTACTTTACCAAGCATGATGTCCTTCTCCAGGGAGTTAAGGGTGAAAATAGAATGAGCAAAAGCAAAAAAATTTCCAATGAGCAGCCTTGCTGTTTTATGATGTTCCCTCAAGAGGCTTGCTTATGCAGTCTGTAGCCGGGCCAAATGATGCCTCATTGAACAAGCCAGTATCAACTGCAATCTCTGCTAGAAAGGGCAAGACCACCAGAGAAGGACAAAAGGGATTAAGAACACAAGGGAATCACAGAAATAATTTCTGAAGCCCGCATAATGACTGCACTGAACAAAAGATCCCACAGAAGAGGCTCAGTATGACATAAAGACCTACCAAGCATGTGAGCAACAGAGACTTCCAAACTCCTGCAGGACCAAGTGGCCCTCTGTAACTCAGGTGGAATTTTCCTTTTGCAAAGGTACTGTCCAGTTTTCACAATACACGTAAGTTTAAGTGCTAATTAATTGGGTGTAGATGGAAAAGTGCATGTAATTAAAGCTAGTACCATCTGATGTTTTCAAACTGAAGACCATTTGGTTCTAGATATCAGCCAGACTACAAAACAGCCGTGTACTCCAAAATCTCTTCTGCTTCACTAATGGGAAAATACCCTTGAAAGGCCCATTGAGAGGTTCGCTTTGGCTGCATGCAAGTATGTGTCCACAAGTCAAGTAACATCTTCCTCACTTCCACCTTGTCCCCTTGATATTCAGGAAGCCACAACATCAGAAACCCTGACCCTTCCTTTAAAAAATGCAACTGCTGCTAAACAAACCCTCCCGGGATTGGCTGGGCCTATTGGCATTCAACTCAGAATCATTAATTCCAGTAAACTACAACTATTTTACACACACAATCCCTGGGTATTGCAAATGGTTAGCATACTGGGCTGTCAACCGAAAGCGTGGAGGTTTGAGTCTACCCAGAGGCACCTCCAAATGAAGGCCTGGCGATCTACTTCTGAAAAATCAGCCACTGAAAATCCTGTGGCGCACAATCCTATTCTGGCACACGTGAGTTGGAGTCGACTCCATGGCAACTGGTTTGTTGATTTTGTTTTGTTTTGTTTTTCATTGTTTTGCACACACTGGAGACAGTGCCAGCTTCATTGTCATGCCACTGGGTCTTTAGTGTGCCAGAGGTGACCAGCAACTTCACGCTGTCCAGTCATCTCCACACACATGTCATAGCTCGGGCATGCCGCAACCCAAGGCAGCTGGGGGTAAGTGGGACAAAGCAGGGATTCAGACAAGAGAAATGCTAGTCCCTAGAGAAGGAATGAGGATTGGGGTGGAAGACTAGTCCCATAGGTAGTATTTGAAGTGAAAAGGCACATTTGGGCTCACATCAGGTATTATATCTCAGGGTGCCCCCATGAACATGTGGGAGACAGTAGCTGCACACAAGTAGACATTTACCTGTGACCAAGCCCCCACCTGTATCTCATTTCAAGTATCTGGACCTCTAATTGAATCACCTACCTGGTATTCAAGCCCACCTAACGTTCACTTGGAGACTTCCCTCTCCCATAACAATCCCCACAGGATTTGTCGTTGCACTCCTAAGCCGCAACCCTGAAGTGGGGGCCCTGCCTCAAGCTGGCAACCCTCCTTAAGCTGCCTGCCAATCCTTGTCCTACAGCTTAGCACACTGCCTTTCTCCTCAACTCCATTTGGGATCCATTACATACGGCAACAGTGAGGAAGAGGCATCTGACGACCTGTGCTTGAGCCAGCTGTGCGGCCCTGGGCAAGTTACCTCTGGAAACTTCAGTTTTCTTATCCATAAAATGGGGGCAATAAGAGTTTCTTCATCCTAGGGTTGCCGTGTGGATCAAATAGGAAAATGAATGTAGAGTGGCTGGCGCACGGTAAGTGTTCAGTAAATTTTAGCAATGATGATGATGGCGATGAGGCAAAAGGATGAGGAAAACAGGATGGAGGATGGTAACACTGGCTGCATGCCTGGGACCCAACCATCTCTTGTCACCATGCTCTCAGGGTCCCATGCTCTGTCACAGTCGTTCTCAACCAGAGGTGATTTGCATTTCCGGGGACATTTGGTAATGTCTAGAGACATTGTTTCCCTGGGTGGCGCAAGCAGATTGCAATCAGCTGTTAACCTAAAGGTTGGCGGTTCAAACTCACCTAGCGGCACTGAGGAAGAAAGGCCTGGCAAATCTGCTTCCATAATGACTATAGCCAAGAAAACCCGATGGAGCAGTTCTACTCTGTAACACATGGGGTCACCATGAGTTGGAATCAACTCCACGGTAACTGGTTTGATTGTTTTGGGGTTTTTTTGGTAGAAATATTGTTGGTTGTCAGAGCTGAGTGCGTATGGGGGGATGAGGAGTGGGAAGGAGAATACTACTGACTTCTGGTGGAAAAAGGCCAGCGATGTTGCTTAACACCCTGCAATGCACAGCACAGCCCCCACAACAAAGAATTATTTGGCCCAAAATGTCAGTTGTGCTGAAGTTGAGAAATCCTGCTCCATCAGTACCAGCCTGACCTGGCTCCCTCCAGCCCCCACGGTCAGCCTGCCCGTAGGTCTGATGGCTGTGGCTCGTCTCCAAGACCTCACCCCTCCTCGGACTGGCCCATTCAGCTTCTACTGAGTCCCCTCCCCCTAGAATTCTTTGTCAAATGGCCACCAGGCTTCATTGCCTTGACCTGAGTCCATAACAGCAGGGCACTGGGAGAATGACCAGGCCCTCCCTCCGACCAGGAACAAGCGAGAAACTGCTTCCTGCAGGGCTGTGGCAGAGAGCCATGTGAAAACAAGCACAGCAGCCAGTGAGCGTTCCACCCAAACTGGCTCCACACCAGGCCCAGACCATGAGTCACCACCATATGCTGCCGCCGCCTCTCGGCGTGACCTTTCTTTATCCCTTCATTAGCTGTAAATCTTCAGGAGCAAAACAGTGGAGAACAGACTGGGAAGGCCCTGGCAGAATATCACACCATGCAAATGCCCAAATCAAAATTCAGAGTTAAATACTCAGGCTTTGCATGAATGGCAATCATGGCAAACCAAGGCCCCCTGAGCCATCGCTGCAAACTACAGAAGTGGACAAATGGAACCCCTTCTCCGGACATAATTTAAATCATGTGGCAACACTGAGCATCCTCTCCAGGAGAAGGAACAGATGTGTTTAGCAATACCCAGATGGCTGGGGACAAATTGAAGGACCTGTGCAATGTTTGCCCATAATTCATGCTTGCACAATGTGCTCCTAAAGAAATCTTCCTGTGACCCTGACTCCTCTTCTGTGAGATGGAGTTAATATTAAGTCTTCTGCGCACTATTGTGAGAAACAATTAACACAGGTTATTAAATAGCACTTTGGCTCAAAATAAATAAAGCAGAACCCTGGCTTTTTTGTTTCGCCCTTTTCAGAGGCAAACCATCATGTTGGGGAAAGGCCAGTGGATGGGTCTTCTGCAGGGGAATTTTACTCTGCTTTGTCTCACTGTTGCTGTTAGGTGCCGCCCAGTCTATTTCAACTCATAGTGACCCCCTGTGACAGAATAGAACTGCTCCACAGGGTTTTCTTGACTGTACTCTTTATGGAAGCAGATCGCCAGGTCTTTCTCCTGTGGAGCCACTGGATGGGTTCGAACTACCAGGTTTTTGGTTAGCTGTGTCTCACCAGAGCTGGCTTTCTCAAAGTGTAATCTGCTAACCGCCTGCAGCAGAAGCACCTGGAGAGCGTGAAAACAAGCAGATTCCTGGGCCACACCAGCAACCTCTGAACTGGAATCTCTGGACATGAAGCTTTGAAAGAGTTTGAGAACAGGGTAACAGCAAACAAAAAAAAAGACTGATTCCTTCCCCGGCTTCTTTTCTCTGCCAGTGTTGCCCCACCTTCTGCAAGTGGAGTTCCTGGACAAGATGGGACAGGTCCAGAATGACTCATCTGAACGAAACTGTCCAATCTCACACCACTGTTTATAATACTGACAGCCACAAATCGCCATTGCCCTTTTTAGTTTTGTGATTTCTCTCAACAGCCTTAAAGTTTAGAAGGACTGAGCATTTTCCCTTTATAGCCGGACGCCTACTGTCCTGAGCAAAATCCCACCTCCATCGCATCTCACAGGGAACTAATCATAAATAAACAGACCTCACCCTAAATCCATCAACCTCTCGTCGTCTCCCCCTCTATAATTTTTTGAGTATTTAGTACGTGTGCCAAGCATTCAGATAAGTTATCCTCACAGTGGTCTTTTGAGGAATTCTCTCCATTTTCCAGATGAGGGAACTGAACCACCAGCAGGGCCTTCTAAGTATCAGAACTGATATTTGACCAGCCCGTCTGTCTCCAAGAAGGCAGTGGCGGTTCCGCGGTAGAATTCTCACCTTCTCTGCAGGAGACCTGGGTTTGATTCCTGGCCAATCCCCCTCGAGTGTAGCCACCACTCATCTGTCAGTGGAGGCTTGTGTGTTGCTAAGATGCTGAGCAGATTTCAGCGAAGCTTCCAGACTAGGGCAGACTAGGAAGAAAGACATGATGATCTACTTCTGAAAATCTACCACTGAAAACCTTATGGATGACAGTGATCTGATCCCACTGTGCACAGGGTTGACACAGCTAACGACAACAACAGTGCTCCTACTGTCTCCAAGAAATTATACTTCTAGGTGGTTTCTGCAGTCCCTGGAGGATGCAAATGGTTAACACGCGTGGCTGCTAACTGAAAGACTGAAGTTCGAGTCCACCCAGAGGCACCTTGGAAGAAAGGCCTTGCAATCGGCTTCTGAAAAACAGCCATTGAAAACCCTATGGAGCACGGTTCTACTCTGACACACATGGGATCACCATGAGCCAGCATCAACTCAACAGCAACTTTTTTTTCTTTTTTAAGTAGCTGCCAGTTGAGTTTGGTTGTCTAGAGTTTAAAATCCTCTAACCATATCATTAGCAAGCACATACATGCAGACCAACCAAAGTAGGATTGTTTTTATGACTACCAAACCATTCAGTTTCATCAATTATGTTATGTGACTTCACGAACTTCTGAGATAGTAACAACAGCTAAGGTTTGTTAAGCACTTGCCGCTTCAAAGAGCTGTTCTAAGTGCTAAGTGCTTCTAATTCATTTAACCCTCCCCACATTCTCTGAGGTGGATACTACTATTGTTCACTTTTCATAAGACTGCAGCACAGAAATGTGTAGTAACGTATCTGAGGCCACACAGCTAGTAAGTGGCTAAGCCTGGAAACATAACCAGGTTCTAAGGCTCCAGACCACATGCCTTAACTAACCCACTCTAGTGTGTATTCCAGTAACATCCATGAAGCCACATCAGTGCAGACAATGAGGGGAGGGGGAAGACCCTCCTTTCTTAAAGATCATTCTAGTGTCCTGGAGAACTCACATTGTTTTTAACCATGGTTTCTGAAATGCTGTAGAAAACAAAGACCCATGAAATGCTGAGCACTATGGAAGATGAAGGAGCCCTGGTGGCACAGTGGTTAAGAGCTCAGGCTGCTAACCAAAAGGTTGGCAGTTCAAATCCACCAGCTGCTCCTTGGAAATTCTAAGGGGCAGTTCTACTCTGTCCTATAGGTTGCTATAGAGTCAGAATTGACTCAAGGGCAATGAGTTTGGTTTTTGGTATGGAAGATGAAAGCTCTAAAATGGTGTGGGATTCTGCCATAAATAAAGTTCCAGAAAGATTCCATGTCAGCAATGTGCTTCAACTGAGGGCCGGGAAAAGCTTTGTTATGATTATTACAATCTAGTTTAAAGCTGAGGCTCGGAAGGAGGGTGAAAAAGACAATTGAAAATAAACTCTTTACTAAAGCTGTCAGCCTAGCTATGGCTTCCAACTGTTTTAGTCACTAAAACCTTGTATTTAATGTTCACTTTTACAACAACCATAAGAAAGAAATACAAAGCTCTAAAGCAGAGTTTATTTCTAAAAAATGGAAGGAAATGTGTTGAAGAGCTGGAGAAGACTACAGAGAGATGGTGCCACCCTGCTGCCCTTCCTGGTGGCGGTTCTGATGCAACCATCAAGCAAGACCTCTGGTTTAAGGTTGTTGATTGCCGTTGAGTTGATTCAGACTCGTGGAGACACCAAGTGTTGCAGAGTAGTACCGTGCTCCATAGGATTTTCATAGCTGTGACCTTTTCAGCCATTCTTCCGAGGCACCTCAGGGTGGGTTCAAACTGCCAACCTTTCAGTGAGTTGTCGTTATTGTTGTTATTAGGTGCTGTTGAGTCGATTCTGATTTGTGGCGACCCCATGTGTGAACTGCTGTGTAGAACTCATGGCAATCCCAGTGTAGAAATGCTCCTTAGGAGTCTCTCATCTGTAACCTTTACGGGAGCGGATGGCCAGATCTTTCTCCCACAGAGCTGCTGGGTGGGTTGGAATCACAAACCTTTCAGTTAGCAGCCAAGTGCTTAACTGTTTGTACCACACAGACTCCAACCTCATTCCTACTAGAGTGGAATCCATACTGTGTGTACAGAGAGATCCCAGCCATTCCCAACACCCCCACTGACAGCAACTTCTCTCCGTTCAGCCTGGGCCTACAGCTTCTAGGCCCATGTTTCAGAAAGATCATTTTTCTCATTCAGTATATATTTGACATGGTGTTATTGCCACAGGAATTAAATACAGGGTGGCCCAAGTGAAAGTCTTCCATAAACCTCACTAACAAAGATTCAGAACATTTAACTGCTAAGCTGCAAGGTCATGGTTTGTCCCTGACTATGTATGACATTTTTTAAATTCTTCAGCTCAGAAAAACATTCCAGGGATGTTACTATGGTCTGTCACTAATTGCAGAATCAGAAGACCAAATGCTAAGACCATATTTGACCAGAAGATGTTTTCTAATATTTATGAGGTAGTGTGATCAAACTGGTGTAGTGGTTAAGAGTTCAGCTGCTAACCAAAAGGTCAGCAGTTGGAATTCACCAGGAAATCCTTGTAAACACTATGGAGCAGTTCTACTCTGTCCTATAGGGTAGCTTTTGAGTTGGAATTGACTGGACGGCAACAGGTTTGTTTATTTTTGGCTTGGGGTTAAAAAAAAAAAAAACACAGTTGCTGTGGAGCCAAGGCTGACTCATGGTGACCCTATGTGTGTCAGAGTAGAACTGTGCTCTATAGGGTTTTCAATGACTGATTTTTCGGAAGTACATCACCAAGCCTTTTTCTAAGGTGACTCAGGGTGGACTCGAACTTCCAATGTTTTGATTAGCAGCCAAGTGCATTAACATTTGCACCACCCAGGGACTCCAACTCTGTGGTACTGCGTCAATATTTCTGTGGCTCAGTCTTCTGACTTGGCCTAGCTCTGCCTCTGGTTCCATTCAACTACTATCCTTACATCAGAGTGTGAATCAGGTACCCTAAAGTTGATATAACAGATACATAAGTACATGAGCTTGCAGTAAATTGACATAGTATTTACTGGGTTTCTCAGAGCAAGAAAATTATTAACTAAAGTATGGGTGCCTCAGTTTTTCCATTAGAAAGTTGAGTATTATGACTCGGAGACTGTTTCATTCAACCCTTTATTCTGCCCAGAGGGAGGACAAGTCTGGGTAGCCACTCCCACATAATCCACAGGAAACCAAGAATGGGATGGATCATTTGCTCCCTATCACTATTCCCTGCCCCTGCCCCAATACCTTCAGCCTCATCCAACACAAGACATTATAACTCTACTCCCAGGTTACAGATACCAGAAAGTCCTTTATCCTGGGGCTTTAAGCTGAGTAGAAGCAGAATCAGAATAATGAAACTATATAAATTTTGCTCCAGTGTACCTCTTCCAAATCCCACAAGGTATTCCTGAAGTAGAACCTCATTCCAGAGTCCCCTCCTCTTCCACCAGACAGCATTAATCACCCTTTATTTTCTAGAAGACGGAGAGATTTATTAACATGTGAGAATACCCCAGTCCACCCCCAAGCAGAAGAATTGTCTTTCTCAGTCTAGCTCATAAATCTTTTATGATACAGAATCAGAGAATGGGTAGAGGAGAAGATGTTAAGAGAGGTGTGAGAAAACAGGGAGACTCCAGCCACAGAGGCGAATTCAATCTACATAATAGAGAGCTGTGAGGAAGGGGGAGAGAGGGTGGTAAATCTAGTTGTCAGTGGGTAACTGACAACTATGTTGGGAGGTAGTAAGTGAGAGGAAATTGGAAAGGAGAAGCAAGATTTTATGATGGATGGATGGCAGATAAGAATGAGTTCCCCTTTAATATGCTTTGAGAGACTCAAGTAAAGACTGCAATTACTTCTAAATTATTTTTTGGTCTACTTTGGATTTATTTATACGGAATTCCATGCAGAGATTGGACCATTTGGGCTCTCAGCTTGTTTTAGGGTTATACCTACTACTACCTAATGTAGTAACACCTTTCCAGGCTGGGAAACTTGTCTGTGGTGAGATTCCCTTTACCATACCCTTTCTAATATAATCCATAAGGGACTAACCCAGATCAACAGGGGATAATTAGACAAGAAAAGTAGAAAACTAATTTTTTATTGTGTATCTAGCTTTGGCCAGGCACTGTGAAAACTATTTTTAAAATGTTTGCTCATTTATTTAGTAACCTTTTTTTTACTTTATCCTGTCTTATTCCAGAAATGGTAAAACATAGCTGTTATGGATTGAATTGTGTCCCCCAAAAATGTGTGTGAACTTGGCTAGGCCATGATTCCCAGTATTGTGTGGTTGTCCACCATTTTGTCATCTGATGAGATTTTTCTATGTGTTGTAAATCCTACCCTCTATGAGGTTAATGAGGCAGGATTAGAGGCAGTTATGTTAATGAGGCAGGACTCAATCTATAGAATTAAGTTGTATCTTGAGTCAATCACTTTTGAGATATAAAAGAGAGAATCTAGCAGAGAGGAGTGGGACCTCATGGCGCCAAGAAAGAAGGAGTGGAGTGTGTCCTTTGGACCCAGGGTCCCTGTGCTGAGAAGTTCCCAGACCAGGGGATGATTGATGACAAGGACCTTCCCCCAGAACCGAGAGAAAGCCTTCCCTGGGAGCTGGCACCCTGAATTTGGACTTCTGGCCTCCTAGACTGTGAGAGATTAAATTTCTATTTGTTAAACCCATCCACTTGTGGTATTTCTGTTATTACAGCACTAGATAAGTAAAGCATTAGCTTTAAAAAAAAAAACAGTTGCCATTGATTTGATTCCAAATCATGATAACCTTATTGCTTCGGAGTAGAATTATGCTCCATAGGGCTTTCAAGGCTGTTACCTTTTAGAAGCAAATCACCATGTCTTTCTTCTGAAGCACCTTTGG
The DNA here is from genome assembly GCF_000243295.1 of Trichechus manatus latirostris. Classification (NCBI taxonomy): domain Eukaryota; kingdom Metazoa; phylum Chordata; class Mammalia; order Sirenia; family Trichechidae; genus Trichechus; species Trichechus manatus. The sequence continues at coordinate 1,279,590 of NW_004444175.1, forward strand.
GTGAGTTTGAACCACCAACTTTTTGGTTAGTAGCCAAGTGCTTAACCATTTGCACCACCCAGGGACTTCCAAAAAGGTAGCTTAGAGGAATACTAAATGCACAATAACATAAATGAAAAGCGAGAGAAAGAAAAAAAAATGATGAGTGTGTGAATGGGGCCATATATGGAGCCAAAAATGCAAACCATAATGATGTGCACACTTGATACTGATGGACCACACATTTCGTGCTAGGCTTTCTAGCAACTGGTTCAAAAAAGAAAAACCAATCAGTTCAACAACGAACCAAGTCCATAAGATTAAAACACAGCAAGAGAAGTGAAACCATTCTTGGTATGAAGACCAAATAAGAATTTCTCCAGTGAAGAGAAACCTGTGAGATAGACAAAACAGCTTCCTCTACCACATCCTTAAAACAGAGCTTCAAAAAAAAGTTTCAAAGGCTAATTCTTATATTGGTCTTGAATATGGACTGACAACTTTACAACTAAGTAGAAGCAAGTCTGATCAGAGCAGGTTGTTTCCTTTTATCCATACAAGAACCTGTGAAGTAGATATTAGTATCCAACCTTGTAGAGGAGGGAATTAACACTCAAAGAGGTTAACTGGTTTGTACATAGACACATCCATTGAGGTGCACACTCAGGCTTTGTGCAGGGTCATCTGACTCCAAGGTCCAAAGTCTCTGTACAACTTGCACTACTCTGGCAATGCCAAACCATGTGGCAAAAACACCCCTCTTGGTCAAAAGTTATTCTCCTCCATAGTCATCACGATAAACATGTATTTCTCAAAATCATGGAGAATAGCCTTTCTTAGAGGCAGTATTATGACAAGCCTCTGTTGCAAGAGACAGGCCAGCCTCAAGTTTGGGATGATCTCTATTCCAGAATCACTGTTTGTTTTAAGTATTCGTTTACGTGCAACTAAAGCAGACAATACCCATCAAAGATGTCCCTGACTACTAGCCTGCAGAAGAGGCTAATTCACGTGGGGATGAGCAAGATCTGGTTGCTACATCGCAGGTGTCTTCCTAGGTATCCTCCCAGGACTAGCAGGTGAGGGCATCTCTGGGAACATTTCCTCCCTCCTGAAGGATCAGATGACAGGAAGAGATGCCATGAGAAGAGGAAAAGGAAGGGGAGAGTGGGAGGCAGACAGGATCATGTTGAAGGGATGCTGGTGGCAGGCCCAGGAAGTAGGGACTGTGTGTCCCAAACTCAAGAAGCCCAGGACCCACAGGCTCAGAAGACCAGAGGATCAAGGTGACACAGGTGTGTGCAGAGGGCAAAAACATCGGGACAGCAGTCTCAAATCAGAACAAAATGAGAATTTTCCAAAATCACATTCCCAGCCCTGCCCCAGACCTACTGAATGAGCTCTCAGGGTGGTAACCTCAGGCAATCGATGGGCAGAGAAGTTGAAAACTTCTGAGCTAGGACTTGAAGTGAATATTGTTTCCAGGCACCGTCAAATCGTTTCCGACTCATAGCAGCCTTATGCACAACAAAACGAAACACTGCTCGATCCTGAGCCATCCTCACAATCATTGCTATGTTTGAGTTCAATGTTGCAGCCACTATGTCAATCCATCTCATTGAGGTTCTTCCTCTTTTTCACCTACTGTCTACTTTACTGAGCATGATGCCCTTCTCCTGGGACTGATCCCTCCTGATAACATGTCCAAAGTACATGAGATGAAGTCTTGTCATCCTTTGTTCTGAGGAGCATTCTGGCTGTACTTCTTCCAAGATAGACTTGTTCGTTCTTCTGGCAGTCCATGGTATATTAAATATTCTTCACCAACACCATAATTCAAAGACATCAATTCAAAGTGAAGATAGCTCTTATAAGCCTCACAAATATTTATTAAGGGTCACTTATGTGTCAGGCTTTGAGCTACACACAGGAAGTGGGATGAGCAAAAAGACCAGACACTGTCCTCAAGTTTACAGCTTAGTGGAGGAGACAGACATTAAATAAATAAACCCAGAACTAAACACACACTTACAAACCTATGCCTTTCTCTCACCCAGAATCAAGTCTTTTGGCCCCACAGCTGAATGTACTGGATTTCTCAGGGCTCAGAAAACTGAGTTCTAAGAAGCATGAGGAGCTGTATTTCCAAGAGACATAACCTGGAAGGAGGAAAGCACCCTCTTGTGGACCTCTGGGTGGTGGCACCTGAAGAAATCCCAAGTTCCAAGCAAGAGGTAGGCACTTCTTCAAGGCAGGCAGTCCTAAGGCAGGCAGCCCCAAAGTAGCCAGGAGTGTCAGCAGGCTCTATTTTGTTTCAGTCGTAAAGCTCTCTTCAATGTGGAATCAGCTACTTAGCAAGAAGACATTTTCCCTCTGTCCATTGCTAAGCAGTTTTCCTTCTGAACACCTAGGCTCTTTGCTGCGGAGTCAAGTGACTTTCCACAACTGAGGTGTTGCTCTGACTCCACGTCCACTCTCCCCACGACTCTAACACACAGCTGGGCCCTGGGCAAGGCCCTCAACAGATATATGTTGAATAAATAAATGAACTACACTATCCCACCTAACCCAACATTGCCTACTTTGTGGGATCTTGGAAAGACTGGACAAATAATCACTGTGGTTGAGACCCTAACTCCCTGAAAGTAAAGAAATCTTTAAAATATAATCTATGTCCCTCTTAAGAGTCTCTATGAAAAGAATAATATACACAAGGGGTATACTTTGTACTTGGAGCTAAGCCTGGTATGGCTTAATTTGCAGTAGAGTAACATGTAAATTTATGATAATAAGTTATATTATTTAAATGAAATTATAAAAATAAGAGTAGCTCACTCATATTCAACTTTTGTGAATGCTGATACATCTCGAAGAATATGGAGGTCTGATTTGTATTCATGCCTGAATACCAGTGTGAACCACAAGAGCTCAGGGATTGCTGGTTTGAAGAATGAAGACGGGGAGCCCAGCCCAAACACTGCACAGTACATTCAGCATTTCCAGGACGTCTCCACTCAATATGCCACAAGGAAACCAACTCAGTACAGGGCTCTGGGTTATGAGATGGTGTCGACAAAATCACTCAACACCATTTCTCAGAGGTCACCAGGGGAGAAGGCCACGACAAGAAGGAGGAGAAAAGGAGCACATTAGAGGGTATGATGGAAAAATTACAGGGGCAAAAACGGAGAGAAAAGCACACACACACACACACACACACACACACACAATCAAAGAACTATTTGCTAGAGTACTGAATCGACAGCAAAGTGAACAAACTGGTCAGTAGCCTCTAGAGGACTGAACTGATTTTGAGACATGCTGATCAGGCCTCTAACTCTGAAGGTTGTGAAATACTCCACTGAATTAAGATCATTCACTAAGTAGTTCATCTTTTCACAGCCATATTCCCTCACTGGATTCCACTGCCCATCTCGGATTTGTGAAATGTCTATCTGTAGAGCTGAGAGTCTCCTCAGTCCACCGGCAGCTGGCTGAGCTCCAGGCATCAGCTTTAACACCTGCATGTGTGCGATGTTTCCAAGACCAGAGAGAAGCAGCTTCATTCACCTCCGGAGGAGTGACATCAGATCTCATTATTCACATTTTGGAGCCCTATCTTTGAGGTTTGCCACCTGCAATAAGCTGACGTTACTCTCAAGCACAATGCTAGTAAATATATTTGGAGTCAGAGAGTCAAGGGTTTGAATTCTGGATTTGCCAGAATTAGCTGTGCAACCTTGGCCAAGTATATTTACCTCTCTGAACCTTAATTTCTTCAGGCATAAAATGTAGATTATAATAGCACTTACTTCTTAAGTCTAAAGTAAGAACCAGGTGATATGATATATGTAAATCTCTCAGCAAATACCTGGCAAATAATAAGCTTCCTTATCTGACATATTAGTTTTCTAGGGCTGCCATAACAAAATACCACAAACAAGGTGGCTTATAAGACCAGAAATTGATTGCCTCAGTTCTGGAGGTTTAGTAGTCTGAATTCACAGCGTCAGCAGGGCCACACTCTCTCTGAAGGCTCTAGGGGAAGGTCCTTTCTTGTCTCTCTCAGCTTCTGGTAGTCCCAGGTGTTCCTCAGCTTGTAGCTGCAGCCTAACTCCATCTTCACACGGCTGTCTTCCCTTTGTCTGTCTCTGTGTCTATTCTCCTCTTTTATAAGGACAGCACTCAGACTGGGTTAGGACCCATCCTATCTTGGTATGATCTTATGCTAACTTAACTGGTACATCTTCAAAGACCCTATTTCCAAACAAGGACACATTCACAGGTACTAGAAGTTAGGACTTCAACATACCTTTTTTGAGGGACACGATTCAGGCCATAATACCTGGGGCCAGAGATATCAAATGACTTCCCTGAGATGACAAGGAGGCAGCCCAGCACCATTTGCTCTTCCTTGTCACGGACAGGTTTCAGTTACTACTTTTATTACAAGTTATTTATTCCCTTGTCTAGTCTATTAGTAAATGTGCTAAATTAAAAAAGAGCTTTGTTTCATCCCTCCTAAACACTTCAACCTCTCCTCTTTGGAGAGATTGTTATTAACCATCACTCTCTGTTCATAAACATTCAAACGTCAAGTGTTCAGGCCTGTAAACGTTGAAATAATTTTGCCAGTAAAATTTCATGAGTTTCCACATAAAGTGTTTCAATTAACTCCACTTTGCTAGATGTGATCTTAATTCTTAAAATGGCAATTATTGTGAGCAGCCATCTAAGAAAACGCCACTGATCTCACCCCATTGGGAGCAAGGGAGAATGAAGAAAATCAAAGACGCAAGGGAAAGATTAGTCTAAAGGACTAATGGACCACAACTACCACAGCCTCCACCAGACTGAGTCCAGCACAACTAGATGGTGCCTGGCTACCACTGACTGCTCTGACAGATGATCCTGGACAGAGCTGGAGAAAAATGTAGAACAAAATTCTAACTCACAAAAAAGACCAGACATACTGGCCTGACAGAGACTGGAGAAACCCTGAGAGTATGGCCCCCAGACACCCTTCTAGCTCAGTAATGAAGCCACTCCTAAGGTTCACCCTTCAGCCAAAGGTTAGACAGGCCCATAAAACAAAAGAAGACTAAAGAGGTACACCAGCCCAGGGGCAAGGACTAGAAGGCAGGAGGGGACAGGAAAGCTGGTAATAGGGAACCCAAGGTCAAGAAGAGGAGCGTGTTGACATGTCACGGGGTTGGTACCCAATGTCACAAAACAATATGTTTACTAATTGTTTAATGAGAAGCTAGTTTGTTCTGTAAACCTTCATCTAAAGTACAATTAAAAAAATGAAATAAATTTTTAAAAATGGCAATTAATCTTAGCTAGTGATATTGGAGCTCTGGTGGTATAGTGGTTAAGAGCTGAGCTGCTAATCAAAAGGTCGGCAGTTCAAATCCACCAGCCTCTCCTTGGAAACCCAGCAGGGTATTTCTACTTTGTCCTATAGTATCGCTATGAGTTGGAATCGACTCCATGGCAGTGGGTTTGTTTGGTTAGTGATGTTTTAGGGTTTTTTTCTTTCATCAAAATTAAAATACCCTTGAGAATAGGATTGCAGTTTTCATTTTCTTCATATCCTGCCAATCTCTGGCAGGGGTTTAGGACTACGTAGATGTTTAATATCAGTCTGATCAGGTATATTCTTGGTATCACTAATAACGACTATGATAACCTCTAGTTCTGGAAAAGAAAACAAATTGAGTCGCTCACACTAAAGGCTAGGACTACAAAATTGTAAGAAAATTTTAAGGAAGTTGTTGCAATCAAAGCAACTGCTTTGTGGCCACCATGACAAATTCAGACGGATGGAGAGAGCCAGACACCTTGAGTTCCCAGAACACCATTCTCACCAATCTGTGAAAACATACAGTGAAAACGAGAGAAACTTTATGCTACTAAAAATAAACACAATGATAAAAACCATATAATCTAAACTCCCAGTTTTCATCGCCTGTGGGTATACAAAAGATACATGATATAGCATTGAAAAGAATACCTCCCCTTTCACTGGCTCATTGTGATTCAAATCATCAAGGACCTCAACAATGCCACACTTCCCCAGTCTTTTTAGTTACTTGGTAGCCACCACTTGTGTGATGGTGGAGAGTTTCCCCGTGGCCACCCTTTATAGTCCTGTTAAAGTCACAAAATGCAGGCCCTTGCCAGTCCATCAAAATTCTAATTCCTTGCCTTGGATTCTATGCCTCATGTTCATAAACCTATAAACCCACCAGATGCCATGTTCTCTTCAGACTTCACTTGACCACAGCCACACAGTGGTCCTCCTAGAGAAGGGGAGAATGCCACAGTTCTGGGTGTCCTCACTTACCAGGTCCATGTAAGTTGTAATACCGTGGTTAGACCATGTGGGCTCCAAAGTCAGAACACCTAAGACAGAATCCTGACTCTAACACTCACTGTGAACCTGGATAAATTACCGAACCTATCTGAGCTTCAGTTTCTTTATCCATAGACTAGGAAGGATGCTATTACTTCATAGATTTATTGTAAAGAGTGAATGAGATAATGTGTGTAGAGCAGCTAGTACAGTATCTGGCACAGGATAAACACTCAATAAATATTTGCTATTGTTATACCCTGAGGTTGAATCAGCGGAGAGATTTGTCCTAGCACATCATTTAATGGCTGGCTGCCATATCCTTTTTTGCTAGGCATTATGCTGGGCCCTATCATATAGTTATATATTTCACAGCAACCACTGAAATAAATACGTTACCACTGTTTTTTTTTATAGGCTGATAGACATTGTTTATCCAAAATTAAGTTACCTACACAAAAAAATAGCCAATAGCTACTCAAAGTCTCTGTTTTCTCCACTAAGTCAAGGTGCCTCTCATTCTTCAGAAGATCTGAGACCTTTTCATTGGTCCTATACCCATTGTATCAAGTCAATTCCAACTCACAGCAACCCTATAGGACAGAGTAGAGCTGCCCCATATGGTTTCCAAGGCTGTAATCGTTACAGGAGCAGACTGCCACATCTTTCTCCCATTCTTTGATCCTCTACCAAAACCAAAACCAAACCTGTTGCCATCGAGTTGATTCTGACTCATAGCAACCCTATAGGACAGAGTAGAACTGCCCCATAGGGTTTCCAAGGAGCGGCTGGTAGATTTGAACTGCCAACTTTTTCTGGTTTGCAGCTGTAGCTCTTAACCACTGCACCACCAGGGCTCCATTGCTGTATAAACCCAACCCAACCCATTACCATCAAGTCTATTCTGACTCATAGTGACCTTATAAGACAGAGCAGAACTGCTCTATAGGGTTTCCAAGGAGTGGTTGGTGGATTCTAACTGCCGACCTTTTGGTTAGCAACCAAATGCCTCTAGTTACAGTGAAATCAGCAACATACTCAGATTAAATCTATGGTCCAGAAAGATCCCGTAACCCCTGAAGTTTTCAGCTTCTGTCCACCATTTGTAAGGATTGCTATGTCATGTACACAACTGCTGAATCATCAGCTGTGAAGTTTTATTTATTTTGAAGTCAACAAAGGATGTGTCTTTACAAAGAACTGACCTGACCCTCAGGCACTGACGACCTCCTAGCAGGAGCCGAGCAGTTGCTTTGTTTCGAAACCTTGGACTTGTGCCTCTTCCAAGCCTCTTCACAGGGAAAAGCTCTAAGTGAATTAATCCCTTCTGAGACTCTAACTTCCTGAACTGGAACTGGGGCCTCCTTGTTTGAGAAAAGGAGTTCTGGTGGCGCACTGGTTAAGAGCTCAGTTGTTTAACCAAAGGTGCGCGGTTCGAATCCACCAGCTGCTCGTTGGAAACCCTGTGGGGCAGTTCTACTCTGTGCTATAGGGCCACTGTCAGCCGAAATTGACTCATGGGCAATGGGTTTGGGTTTTGTTTGTTTGTTTGTTTATGAAGAAGGAGCCCCAGTGGTGCAGTGGTTAACTGCTCAGCTGCTAACTGAAAGGTCAGCCATTCTAGCCCACCAGCTGCTCCACAGGAGAAAGATGTGGCAGTCTGCTTTCATAAAGATTACAGCCTTGGAAGCCCTATGGAGCAGTTCTATCATTGTTGCTTGCTGCCCTCAAGTCGGTTCCGACTCATAGTGACCCTATGTACAATGGAACAAAACACTGCCCAATCCTGTGCCATCATCACAATCATTACTATGTTTGAGCCTATTGTTGCAGCCACTGAATCAATCCATCTTGTTCAGTGTCTTCCTCTTTCTTGCTGACTCTCTACCTTAGCAAGCATGTGGTTCTTCTCCAGCGACTGGTCCCTCCTGATAACATGTCCAGAATACATGAGACGAAGTCTTGCCATCCTCACTTCCAAGGAGCACTCTGGCTGTACTTCTTCCAAGACAGACTTGTCCATTCTTCTGGCAGTCCATGGTATATTCAATATTCTTCGCCAACACCATAATTCAAAGGCATCAATTCTTTGATATTCCTTATTCATTGTCCAGCTTTCGCATGCACATGAGGCAGTTGAAAATATCATGGCTTGGGTCAGGAGCACCTTAGTCCCCAAAGTGACATCTTTGCTTTTTAACACTTTAAAGAGGTCTTTTGCAGATTTGCCCAATCCACCATGTTGTTTGATTTCTTGACTGTTGCTTTCATGGGCGTTGATTGTGGATCCAAGTAAAATGAAATCCCCAACAATTTCATTCTTTTCTCCATTTACCATGATGTTGCTTATTGGTCCAGTTGTGAGGATTTTTGTTTTCTTTATGTTGAGATGTAATCCATACTGAAGGCTGTGGTCTTTGATCTTCATCAGTAAGTGCTTCAAGTCCTCTTCACTTTCACAAGCAAGGTTGTGTCATCTGCATATTGCAGGTTGTTAATGAGTTTTCATCCAATCCTGATGCTGTGTTCCTCTTATATATGGGAGCAGTTCACAGGGTTGCTATGAGTTGGAATCGACTCAACAGCAACAGGTTTGGTTCTTGTTTGAGAAGGAAGGGAGGGGCCTGGGACTAGGTCTGATTTTCTTCCAGCCTCTGGCTTTGGTTGGAAATGAACAGAATTCAGGCCTATCACTAAAAGCAACACCTACTCTCATTTCTGTGCTCACCTCTTCTGCACTGCCTTCTTGGTTTCCTCACCTGTGAGGAAGTGACATCCTTTATACTTCAAGAGGCTAAATCCCAGGAAGACCTTTCCTAAGTTGTTCACACATCCTTCTTGATAGAAGGGTACTTTGAAGGATGCTCTAGACTCCCTTTTTCCAATTTCTGTATTCTCTTAAGGCCAAGGTACCAAATTTTCACCCATTCTTATTTCTGAAGTCAGAATGTGCCATACAACAGATGTGTATACTTGATGTTGAAGTGTCTCCTTTTTTCTCTCAAAAATTGTTTTTACAACAATGATGAATTTGCATTTGAAACTGCTTAGAATTCAGTAAAAGTCCAATAAAGGCAATATCTTCCTCTAGCATCCCTTGGTACTTCACAAGCTTGTCTATTATTATTTTTAAAATCATTTGTTTATATAGCTGGCTACCCAACTAGCCTATAAATGCCTTAAGGGCTGGAACTTGGTTTCGTTCATCTTTGTATCCCAGCAAAATGCTCAGTGTCTGAAATGTAGTAGGGATCAACAAATATTTGGATGGATGGATGGATGGATGGATAGATGGATGGATGGACGGATGGACGGAAGGAAGGAATCCTCACAGGCTTTGTGAAGAAACAGGTGCATGAAGAAATATAATCTGAATTTCTCTCTTATTATGATGTAATCTTTTCATTGGGCTCTTAGTTTGCTAGTGCTGCTGTAACAGAAATACCACAAGTGGATGGCTTTAACAAACAGAAATTTATTTTCTCACGGTTTAGGAGACTACACATCTGAATTCAGGGTGCCGCCTGTGAGGGAAGCCTCTCTCATCTGCTCTGGGGGAAAATCCTTGTGTCATTCAGCTTCTCTTCCTCAGGTGCTAGGTGAGCTCCACATGGCATCAATCTTTCTCCATTTGTGCTTCCAACAGTTTTGCTGATTTCTGAACGGCTCTAGGGATGGTCTTTTTCTGTTCTTGGAAGACAAGTGATCTTTGCAACCAAGTAGCTCCACTGGCCTATTTCCTGCCTGTGGAATTCCAAGAGGCAGACAGATTTCCTTCATTTCATCCCGTCTCTGTCCTTTTCAGTCTAAGCTGATGGGTTTTCTTCTGTGAAAGTTGATTAAATACGTCAGTCACAGGCTTAATCTCTTTAACAAAAGATTGTGTAGCCATGTCCTTGGTGAAAGTTCTAGGACACGTGTCCTTAGTTTGTACAACAGAATTTTCCTAATCTTTAAGTTCCGTTTTCGTTTTGCACAGTTCATTTTTAAGTCCATCTCTTTCTTCTATTTTTAAGTCCATTTATTTCCGCCTGCATTTGTTGTAAGCAGTAAAGAGAAACCATGCTGCCTCTTTAAGATCTTGCTTAGAAATCTCCTCAGACAAATATCCAAATTCATCACTTACAAGTGCTAACTTCCACCAAACATTTAGACATAATTCAGATAAATTCTTTTTACTGCTGCATAAAAAGCATCACTTTCCCTCTAGCGTCCAACCACACGTTTATAATTTCCTTTTAAAGTCTCGCCAGAAGCACATTTACCGTCCACATTTCTAGCAAAATTCTGCTCATGGCAATAGAAGCTTTCATCACAGTTTTCAGTTCTTTCTGAGCCCTCCTCAGAATCACCCTTAATGTCCATAACCCTACCAACAGTCTCTTCAAGGCAATCTAGGGTCTTACTATGAAGTATATCAAAATTCCTCCAGATTCTAGCCATTACTCAATTGCAAAATCACTTCCACATTTTAGGTACTTGTTAGAACAGCACCCCATTCTATGGTACCAGATTCTGTCTTGGTTATCTAATGCTGCTATAACAGAAATACCATGGGTGAGTGGCTTTAACAAACAGAAATTTATTTTCTCACAGTTTAGAAGGCTGGAAGTCTAAATTCAGGGACCAGAAATTTATTTTCTCACAGTTTAGAAGGCTGGAAGTCTAAACTCAGGGACCTGCTCTAGGGGAAGGCTCTCACTGCTCTGAGGAAAATCCTCATCTCAGCTTCTGTAAAGTTCTTCTCAGTTTTCCTTAGAGACCTCCACATGGCATCTACCTTTCCCCCATTTTGCTTGCTTGCCTGCTTCTGTGCCTCATCTGCTCTTGTATATCTCAAAAGTGATTGATTTAAGACACACCCTACAATGATATGGCCTCATTAACATAAAAAAGAAAAACCCTGCTCCCAAATGGGATTACAAAACCGGGTATAGAGGGTAGGATTTACAACACATATTTTGAAGGGACACAATTCAATCCATAAAAGATTCCAATCAAGTGTAGACATTATAGAAATGACAATACCAACCAACTTCTCCCACTCCTTCCCTTTGTGGCTCTTCTACCCTTTCAAAAGTCAAGAAAAGAAGCCCAGACTTCTCCATCCAGCCCTTTTCTTTACAGATACATCATTTTCCCCGAAAGGATAGCTTAGTCGGTTTCAAGTTCAGAGACTTTTTAGATGCCATCACACTTCCTTCTTAGAGAGTCTAACCTTGCAAATCATTGTAGTATTGATGTTGTTGTCGTTATTGTCTGTAGACTCAGAAGTCAACTCATGGTGCCCGCAAGCACAATCGGATGAAACGCTGCCCAGTCCTGCACCATCCCCATGATCTGCTGTGACTGGACCATTGTAATCCAGAGAGTTTTCACTGGCTGATTTTCAGAAGTAGATTGCCAGGCGCTTCTTCCTAATCCGTCTTAGACTGGAAACTTCACTGAACCCTGTTCAACATCAAAGCAACATGCAAGCCTCCACTGATAGATGGCTAGATAGATAGATATTACAATGTAATTGGCATTACGTTGTGATATTGATATTAACAATAATCGAAATAGCTGACCTTTGTTGAGAGATACTACATACCAGGCACTGTGCTCTGGCTTTACGTATATTGTCTCATTTAATCCTCATGACAAACCCTGAGGCTCAGAGAGGTTAAAGAGTTTATCCTGATGACACAGCTAATAGGTGGCAGAGTCAGAATTTGAACTCAGTCTAATTTTAGAGTCCTAATTATTTCATCCAATCTCTCTTATAAAATCAACCACATTTTTCTCATATCACTATCGAGAATTTTATTCATCAGGATCAACTGCTTTCATTCTGTCACAGATGTGAAATAATTCGAATATGTTGATGCAAATTATTAGGATGTATGTTGTTGTTGTCGTTAGGTGCCATCGAGTCGGTTCCAACTCATAGCGACTCCATGTACAACAGGATGAAGCACTGCCCGGTCCTGTGCCATCCTCACAATCATTTCTATGCTTGAGCCCATTGTTGCAGCCACTGTGTCCATCCATCTCATTGAGGATCTTCTTCTTTTTTGCTGACCCTCTCTACCTTACCAAGTATGATGCATAAGCAGGACATACTTGGGAAATGATTTCATTCCTAAATTAAGCCCATGAAATGAGGTAAACTCATATCTCTGAGATATCTGGAAAGCACATTGAAACACAAGTTATTGATTGCCTTTGCCGGCCTCCCTGGCCAGCAGTTGTCCTTCAGAAGGAGCAGTGAAGTTGCAGGGGATCATACACTTCATGTAAGGTAACACGTCTTCATTAATTTTTTAAAAGGAAGAAGAGGAAAGTGTAGCCTCCGCACTGCCTGCTTGAAGGTTACAACATGTGCAAGAGGCTGATGTTTTCGCTTACCGGCTGTTGAAACATATTGTGTAACTCATGCCTCCTCGCTTAAATGGAATCTTCAAGTTTGGGAGGGGAATTCCTATCAACGAATTCCTAGTAGCTGGCTTTATTAACATCTTGGGACATGAACGTTGCTTCTAACCTAATTATTCATGCTATTTTCAACCATCGATTATGTCACCACCTACTCAGTCCAAAGACTAAAATAAAACACACTCCTTGGAAAATTCTAGCAGCATACTTATCAAAGAGGGATGTGACCTTCAAAAGGCTTGCTGAAATGCTTGCTCAGGTTCCAGCATTCTTTAGTCCTCCCATGTACCACCCAGCATTTCCACCTCAGACTGTATTTACAATCCCAAATTCTTTACTCACCCTCACCTATTTGGCATGCAGCTCCCCCTGCTTCTCAACTGGAATGTGCCACAACTTGTAGAAAGAACTCCATCTAATTAGAAACACTGAGTTGACAGTGCCATTAATAAGCTGTGCCAGGTGTTCCCATGTATTAATACCAGCCATGTGTGGGTTATTTATAACACTAAGTTATGGTAGTGGAATGTCAAGTCTTAGGGACTGCTTCTCTGGTCGCTATATGTACTGCATTTTAATTTGTATCAAAGGCTAATTAAAGGCACTGAAAGATGTAATGTTTGTCTCTATTTTCAAAGGGAAGAGAAACAAGGAGGAGTCTAAAATGTATTGAATACTTAAACTAAAGGCCAGCCCTTGTGCTGGAGCTTTACTTAAGTTACCTCATTTAATTCCCATCACAATCATAGGAGGGAGGTATTGTTGTCCCCATCTTACAGATAAGGAAATGTAACCTCTATATGATTAAATATCCTGCCCAAGTAAGTGGGGAAGCTAGGATGGAAAGCAAGACTGTGTGAACCTAAATTTCACGTTTGTTTTTTACTACCGTATCAAAATTTCCCCCTCATGGCTAACCCAGGACTAGAAGCATAAGAATAATGGCTTAAAAGGTAAAGATTCTGTAGTTAGGCTCCTTGAGTTCTTAATTTAGCTCCATTACTTTCCAGATGTGTGACTTTGTCAAGCTGCTTAACTTCTCTGAACCTCAGTTTCCTCATCTTTAAAATATAGAAATCATTACAACAGTACCCTATAATTTTTAAATACTTGACAATCATGATGACTATTGCCATGTTTCTTTTTCACATAGCCTCATCACCCACTAGAGAGAACAAGAACAACAATAATAGCTAATATTAACAATACCATACCTGTTATTGTCGAATCAACTCTAACTCACGGTGACCCCATGTGTGTCAGAGCGGAACTGTGATCTACAGGGCATTCAATGGCTGATTTTTTGGAAGTACATCGACAGGTCGTTCCTCCAAGACACCTCTGGGTGGACTTGAACTTCCAACCTCTCAGTCAGCAGTTGAAAGCATTACCCTTCTGCAACCACCCGGGGAATGTTAACAATAGCTAATATTTATTAGCTTCAGACTAAGATGGACTAGGAAGAAAGGCCTGGTGATTTACTTCTGAAAATCAGCCAGTGAAAACCCTATGGATCACAACAGTCTGATCCACAACCAATCACGGGGATGGCATAAGACCGGGCAGAGTTGTGTTCCATTGTGCATGGAGTCACCATGATTCGGGGGCCAACACAACAGCAGCTAACAACAAAAATATTTTTTGAATGCTTGCCATAGACTGGGCACTATGCTGAGGAGTTTACATGAGCTATCTCATTTAACCCTCACAATAACTGAATGAAATAATAATAACTAACACTTTTTGAGCCCTTACTTCATACCAAGCTCAGTTTTAAGCAGGTGACTCACATTAACTAGTTAGCAGCTAGTAACTAGTTTACTCATATTAACTGCTTTGTAACTGAAGCAGGTAATATAATTATCCAGTTTTGCAGATAAGGAAACAGAGGCTCAGAGAAGATAAGTAAGTTGCACCTGGTCACATAGCTAAGGAAAAGATGACACCATGTTAAGAACACAGGCAGCCAAACTTAATCTCCACTCGCGTGTCCCTGGACCTAAGCCATAAAAGAAATGTCTGACCACAGTAACTGTGCTTAAAGAGCCCTCAGATGTATTGAAGCTGCAACACTTACACATTTAACAAGAGAAGATGCTATAATACTCTGAAGCCAAATGTCTAAAGTATGCAAAATACACACTAGAGGCCTTGGGATGTTAAACGAGGGAGAGAGGGTGGCGGCCTGCGGGTTCTGAGGAAGATTTCCTAGAGAATGTGGGGCTTTTACTGAGCCTTGGGGACGGGGGTCAGGGTCAGTCAGGAGGGAGGTGGGCAAAGTATCTCAGTAGAGACAGTCAGCAAATGCAAAGATGTAGATATGAGCCGTGTTTGGAGAAGAATGAGGAGATTGATCTAATACGAGTTTCGTGTTGGAAATAGAGATAGAATTAAGCATGAAGATAAGGATCAATTACAGAAGACTCTTGACCACAGTCTTAAACAACTGGGACATCGTTTATAAGAGGCAATAGCGGGTACTAAATTCTTGAGGAGGAGAGTGACCTGACAAGAGTGTGCTGTACAGCCCAGCTTAGTATGGGGGAGACTGGATTGAGAACCAGCCTGAGGCAATGCCCCCCTTGACTGACATGATGGCAGTGGGGAGAGAAGAGCCAGAGCAGAGACACTATGAGGATGGAATTGATGAGACTTAGTGAAGGATTGACAGAGGCATGCAAGAAAAGAGATCACAAACATTTAGAGGAGAACGAGTCTGTGATGTCAGGATCGGTGACTATCTCATGCAACACAGTATCCCCATACCTGGCACTCTTAATGACTGACTGGCAAGTCGTAGATGCTGAAAACATGTTTGTTAAACAAATGAATGAGTCAGCTAACTTCCAGTCCAGGTTCTGAGTTTTAAACCCAAGGAAACAGATCCTGAAAGTTATGTGAATTTACCAAATTTATGCAAGTGTGAGCAGCAGAATTTAAACTAAATACCCCAATAATGACAATTCCTCTAGATTTCTTCCTGCTATAACTTCCTCTCAACCTGGGGGACTATAACATTGGTGATATCAACAACAGAAATTGAAATTTGGCAAGGGATTGCTGGGATTCTTGGATATCATTAACTTGGTTTCGGACGCAGTAAACGTCGATGTGATGACAGAACTTCTAATTAGAAACGTCCTGTAAGCAGTTGTCAACTTGAGACTGGAATAAGAGTGAGAATTAATTACTAGAGATAGATATATTTGAGAATCATAAGCATAGAACTATTAATTGAATGTATGACAAAGATATTTTTCTACTATCCTGAATATGCAATATTTTTGGTTTCCCATTACTTTAGTTAAATATTGTTTCGTCTACTAAAGAATTGTTGAACGAGCAGTGCACTTTGCTCCAGTACCATCTCTGTGGGTCCTGTTGCAATCTTTTTATGTAACTTTAGTTAGATCTTGCCAACTATTGTTTCCAAGAGCAAAGCAAAGATCTTAACAGTTTTCTAAGATTTATACTGTATGACTATGCCATAAATAAAGCCAAGGCCTTGGATGTTTTTTGCCTCATAGGAATTTTCCCTTTGGCTTCCTAAATGCAAACGGGTCATCCCAAACCCGTAGATTAAGTCTACTATACATGAAGTCAGATATTGCCAAATTAACCAATTTAAAAAACAAAAACAAAAAACAGTTGCCGTTGAGTCCATTCAAACTCACGATGACCCATGTGTGTCAGAGTACAACTGTGGTCCATAAGGTTTTCAATGGCTGATTTTTCAGAAGTAGATGATAGGGCCTTTCTTCCAAGGCCCCTTTGTGAGGATCGAGCCTCAAACCTTTCAGTTAGCATCCAATAGCATTAACTGTTTGCACCACACAGGGACTCCATTGCCAAATCACTGTCATTTAAAACACCTATTTTCAAAAAAATAAATAATAAAACACCTATTTTCTGAGCATGAGATTGAGATGATTCTCACACCAACCTAGAACTTAGTTACTGAGCACTTAGTACTCTACTCTATCCTGTGGGAAAGGGCAAGGCACTCAGAAGTAAAAAATATTTTGGAAGATAATCTGATTCTCTGAGCAGAGAGTTTAAGTCTTTTGGGATTTTCAGTGGTTTGAATGGTGGCCGCCAAAAGATATGATGAAGTCCTAACCCCTGTACCAACGAATGTGACTCTGTTTGGAAGTAGGGTTTTCTTTTGTTATGTTAATGAGGTCACACCAGAGTAGGGTGGGTCCTAAACCTAATCCCTTCTGAGTGGTGTCTTATAAAATGGGAAAACAGACAGAGACACATACACAGGAAGAAGATGCCATATGAAGACTCATCCACAAGCTAAGGAATGCCAAGAAATGCCTGGGGCTGCCAGAAGCTAAAAGAGACAAGGAATGATCTTCTCCTAGAGTGGACAGAGCACAGCCCTGGAAACACCCTGAATTCAGACTCCTAGGTTCCCAAACTGTGAGACAATAAATGCTTGTTCTTTAAAGTCACCCATTTAAGGTAGAACTAGCACACTAAGACAGTGACCTTATTCAGAAATAGGATCTTTGCTGATGTAATTAAAGCATCTTGAGATGAGATCATCCTAGATTATCCAGGTGTCCCCTAAATCCAATGACAAGGGTCTTTGTAAGAAATAGAAGAGAAGACACAGACACAGAGGAGAAAGGCCAAATGAAGACAGAGGCGGAGATTAGAGTTCTGCAGCCACAAGCCAAGGAATGACTGGAGCCACCCGAAGCTGGAATAGGCAAGGAAAGATTACCTCCTAGAGCCTTAGGAAGGAGTGTGGCCGTGCTGACACTTGGATTTCAGACTTCAGAACTGCTTCAGAGCTGCGAGACAATAAATTTCTGTTGTTTTAAGCCACCAAGTTTGTGGTAATTTGTTACAGCAGGCACAGGAAACAAATACCAAAACCAAGCCAAACTCACTGCTGCGGAGTCAATTCTAAGTCATGGCAACCCCATGTGTTACAGAATAGAACTGCTCCATAGGGGTTTTTTGGCTGTAATCTTTACCAAAGCAGATCTCCAGGACTTCCTTCCACAGAGCCACTGGGTGGATTTGAATCACTGATCTTTAGGTTAGCAGCTGATCACAAGCCATTTGTACCACCCAGGCTCCTTACAGCAGCCACAAGAAATTAATACAAGGTTCATGAAATGAAAGACTTTCATTTCTTTTGTTCACATTAGGTCAAAGATCTCAATCTTCTCTTCAATAATTCAACCCTTCAAAAATTCTACTCTTGTCTCCCAACAAAGGAGGAATTACCTTTGGGGTAGGAGTTAAGCAAGTTTTTAGTGCAACAGCCAACAGATAGCTATTATCTGTGTATTATTATCTATTTTTCTTCCTTGGAAAAGTACAATAAGTTCAGATTATCCCATTCGCCAGTTTGAGAATCACCATACAGCATGAATCCATTCCTTCCCGAAACTACCTCACAATTTTCAGAAGAAAGTGCCCTATTACCGGAAAATGAGCTTTGTCACACTTCCAGGGTTGGCTTCAATCGACCACTTATCAGAGTAAACTTGAGTTATTACAGAAAACAAAAATCACCACCTGAATGCAGTTACACAGAGCTTCACACCTCATTCACCAATTTTCTCTCTGCTCGTATCTTGCCATCAGTTTGGGCAAAATAAATACCCATATGAAGGACCTATACAACAGCTAAGACTCTAAGTTCCTTGACCTCCTGAATTCCAATGACCTCCAACCCACTTTCCCAACTCTTTCATGGCCAAACACTAGAGCTCATCTTTACTGTCAGTCCTCCTCTCCCAAACTTGTCCCCCTTGAGGGAGGAAATATGACCCACATTTCCTCTCTCACAGAGAAAATAGAAGCTATTTACTGTGAATTCTTTCAAATTCTTACCCAAATCCCACCCCACAGCCTATAAAGTAACTTGCACTATATCTCAGTTAAGAGGGCTCTTCCTCTTAGCTAAAGCTAGACTCTACCAAAATTAGATTATCTGCCTTCCTCTGATCCCAGTAACTCCCCCACTCCCTCCCTTCTCTCTCTCTATCTATCTATCTGTAATCTCCTTGTCTTAATTATCTAGTGCTGCTTTAACAGAAATACCGCAAGCAGATGGCTTTAACAAAGAGAAGTTTATTTTCTCACAGTCTAGGAGGCTAGAAGTCAAAATTCAGGGCATCAGCTCCAGGGGAAGTCTTTCTCCCTCTGTCAGCTCTGGAGGAAGGTCCTTGTCTTCTTTCTTCCCCTGGTCAAGGAGCTTCTCAATACAGGAACCTCAGGTCCAAACTTAGGAAGATAAGGGTAAATTTCAAGGTAACCACAAAGACATTTAACAGACCTACTCATCGGAATTAAAAAGGAGAAAAACATAAAGTCTCAGAAAACACAAAATCTATAACAAGAAAAGAAAATTCACAAACAAAAGGAACTCAGCACAAGAAAGTAAGAGGATCAAGAAAACATCAGCATAACATCAACAAAAAAAAAAAAAGCACAACAATATGACAGCAATAAATTCATACTTATCGACAATCACACTGAATGTAAATGGCTTAAATGCACCTGTAAAGAGATAGAGAGTGACAGAATAGTTTTTAAAATAGCACCATCTATCAATATGCTGTCTACAAGAGATACAGCTTATAGAAAGACATAAATATATTAAAAATCAAAGGATGAAAAAATATATCAAGTAAACAGTAACCAAAAAAGGGCAGGAGTGGCAATACTAATCTCAGATAAAATGGACTTTAAGGCAAAATCAACCATAAAAGACAAGGAAGGACATTATATAATTATTAAAGGGACAATCCACCAAGAAGACATAACCTTAATAAATATCTGCACACCCAGTGACAGGGCTCTAAAATACATAAAACAAACTCTAACGGCACTAAAAAGAGGAATACATAGTTCCACAATAAGAATAGGAAACTTCAACACACCACTCTCAGTAAAGAACAGAACATCTAGAAAGAAACTCAACAAAGATACAGAAGATTTAAAGGCTAAAATCAACCAACTTGACCTCATAGACATATATAGAACACTCCATCCAATAGCAACAAAGTATACACTCTCTTCCAGTGCACATGGAACATTTTCCAGAAAAGATCACATTTTAGGCCACAAAGCAACCCTCCATAAAATCCAGAACATTGCAATAATACAAAGCGTTATCTCTGATCACACCATCACAAAAGTAGAAATCAATAACAAGAAAAAAAATCAAATACATGGAAACTGAATACCTTGCTTAAAAACAACTGGGTAATAGAAGAAATCAAAGAGGGAATTTAAAAAACTCCTAGAATTAAATGATAATGAAAACACATCATACCAAACTCTTTGGGACACAGCACAGGCAGTGCTCAAAGGTCAATTTACAGCGATAAAAGCACACATCAAAAAAGAAGAATGGGCCAAAATCGAATGTTAGCCCTAAAACTCCAACAAATAGAAAGATAACAGCAAAAGAAGCCCACAGCTACCAAAAGAAAGGAAATAATAAAAATTAAAGCAGAAAAAAATGGAATAGAGAACAGAAAAACAATAGAAAGAATCAACAAGACCAAAAGTTGATTCTTTGAAAAGATCAACAAAATTGACAATCTATTGGCCAGACTGACCAAAGAAAACTGGAGAGGAAGCAAATAAACCACATAAAAAATGAGACAGAGGGCATTACAACGGAGTCAACTGAAACAAAAAGGATCATTTAACAGAATACTATGAAAAATTACACTCCAACAAATTTAAGAACCTAGAGGAAATAGACAAATTTTTAGAAATGCACTACCTACCTAAACACACAAACTGAGATAGAAAGTCTGAACAGCCCCATAACAGAAGATATTTTAGAGGTAGTAAAAAAAAAAAAAACTCCCAATGAAAAGAAGCACTGGCCCAGATGGCTTCACTGGATAACTCTATCAAATTTCTGAGAACAGCAAACACCAATACTACTCAAGCTATTTCAGAGCATAGAAAAGGAAGGAATACTCCCAAACTCATTCTATGAAGCCAGTATAACCCTGATACTAAAGCCAGGCAAAGATATCACAAAAAAGAAAACTACCGATCAATATCCTTCATGAACATAGACACAAAAACTCTCAACAAAATTCTAGTCAATGAAATTCAACAGCATATCAAAAAAATAATACATCACAACCCATTAGGATTCATACCAGATATGCAGGGATGGTTCAACATTAGAAAAGTAATCAATATAACCCACCACATAAATAAAACAAAAGAACCACACTATCTTATCAATCAGTGCAGAAAAGGCATTCGGCAAAGTCCAACATCCATTCCTGATAAAAACTTTCAGCAAAATAGGAATAGAAGGGAAATTCCTCAACATAATAAAGGGTATTTATACAAAGCCAACAGCCAACATCATTCTAAACAGAGAGAGACTGAAAGTATTCCCCCAGAAAACAGGAACCAGACAAGGATGCCCTTTATCACCACCCTTATTCAACATTGTGCTGGAAGTCCTAGCCAGAGCAATAAGACAAGAAAAAGAAATAAAGAGCATTCAAATTGGTAAGGAAGAGGTAAAACTACCCCTATTCGCAGATGATATGATCTTATACACAGAAAACCCCAAAAATCCACAAGAAAGCTACTGGAACTAATAGAAGGTTTCCACAAAGTAGTAAGATACAAGATAAACATACAAAAATAAGTTGGATTCCTATACACCAACAAAGAGAACTGCAAAAAAGGAAATCACCAAATCAATGCCATTTACGATAGTCCCCAAGAAGATAAAGTAGTTAGGAATAAATCTAACCAGGGACGTAAAAGACCTATACAAACAAAACTACAAAACACTACTGCAAGAAACCAAAAGAGAGCTATATAAATGGAAAAACATACCATGCTCATGGATAGGAAGACTCAACAATGTGAAAATGTCAATTCTACCCAAAGCAATGTACAGATATAATGCAATCCCGACCCAAATTCCAGCAGCATTCTTTAATTAGATGAAAAAACTAATCATTAATTTTATATGGAAAGGAAAGAGACCTCAAATAAGTAAAGGCAGGAAGGGACAGAAAAACTGGATAAATGGACACAGGAAACCCAGGGTAGAAAGGGAAAAGGAGAGAATGCTGCCACAATGCAGTGATTGCAACCAATGCCACAAAACAAATTGTGTATAAATTTTTGAACAAGAAAAAAAAGAAAAGTTGCTGTCAAGTCAACTCAGACTCATGGCAACCCCGTGTCAGAGTTTTCAATAGCTGATTTTTCAAAAGTAGATTTCCATGCCTTTCTTCTGAGGTGCCTCTGGGTGGACTTGAACCTCCAACCTTTTGGTTAGGAGCCAAGCATGTTAATTGTTTGCACCACCCAGGGACTCCCAATCAGTCATCCACTCCATGATCTCCTTACTGTTGTTTCTCCCTCCTAAGTATTTCTTGTGTCAATTTAAATATATTCAAAACGCTCCCAACTTTGCCTTGCACTCTACCTTTGACTTCCCACGGCCCAGCTTTTTGTAAGTGTTGTCCATCCTGGCTTTTCCCACTTCCTCACCTCTCATTTATTCCCAACCTCTGGCTTCTGCTCACATGACCCTACTGAACTGCTTTCAACAAGGTCACCCAAACATAACAAAAAACCTTTATCATTCTACTCAAACTCTCAGTGGCTTTCCATGCTGTTGAAGCCTACCCTCCCCATGTGCCTGGAACACAGTTGTCTCCTGGGTCTCTTAAAATTTCCTGCACCATTTATTCCTGGTGCCTTCGGATTATCTTTCTCATGGCAGGATTACATAGTTCTGCCTTCTTCTCTTCTTACACACTCACCCATATACTAATCATTCCAAAATTGTCTCCAGCCTAAATCCTTTGCCTGAGTGTGATACCACCTGCCTGGCATGCTCAATATGTCTTAAACCAAACACCTTCTTTTCCTCACAAAAATCAACTTTCCTATCTCAAATAGTAGTTACCAACACTCATCAGTCATCCACTCCACGGTCTCCTTACTGTTGGTTCTCCCTCCTAAGTATTTCTCATGTCAGTTCCCTCCTCTCCGAATCTCCATCATTGTTTTAGTTCAGGCCCTGATGATTTTCCCCCTAGACCATAGCCTCTCAACTACTCTCTACCTTTAGCCTCAACCCTTTCAAATCCATTCTCCCTATGGCAACCAGAGAAATTATTCTAAAATGCAAACCATTCTATCACTTAAATTCTTCATTGGCTCCCCACTACCACAGCACAATCTATAAAGCCATTTGACATCTGACTTCTGCCTATCTTTCTAATCTAATCTGTTACTGCCCTTTCCCAACCCCCTATTCTTAGGCCAAACAACTTGTAGTCCCTGCATACTATATGGTCTCTTACACCTCTCTTCTTCAAACTAGCTATTTTCTCTGTCTGTAACAGACTTTTTTCAACCTTTTGCTGCCTAGAAAACTCCTTCCCATCTTCCATGATTCATTCCTGGCGTCATTATTTGGGAAGCTTTTCCTAAACGCAACTTGTGATCCACCCCCCCTTCCCAGATTGGCATTCTCTACCCATCATTCCTACAGTGCCCAAAACATATTTCAGTTATAGTGTATGGCAGCTTATTTTATAACTGCTTCTGTGTCTTTCCTTCCCACTAGACTATATGTAAGGACTTTTAATCTTTCTCATCTTCATGGCATCAGTGTGAGCACATGGCAGATAGGCAATTCATTTTACTGACATCTTTTAACATCTAAGCATCTGAAGAGTTAGGGCAATCAAGGTCAACCTAGTGGTTCATGGGCAAAAGAAACCATGAGCACACAGGCTCATTCCAGTAAGAGGGAGAAATCCTTTCCCAATCATGAAAACTCACAGAAAGGGGAACAGTTAGGAGGTGGGAATGAGCATAGTTTATATGGAGTGAGAGAGGATAAAGTTGGTAGGTTGAATGGGGTCAGTTTGTGGAGGGTCTTAGAGTTAAGCCCAGGGGAGATTCAGTGTATTTGTTTCCTGTTGCTGCTATAACAAATTACTACATACTTTGTGTCTGAAAACAACATGAATTTATTATTTTACACTTCTGGAGGTCAAAAATAAAAAATAGGTCAAAAGTAAAAAGTCAAGGTGTTGGCAGGGCTATGTTTCTTTCTGGAGGCTGTAGGGGAGAATTTGTATTCTATCATTTTCCACATTCTTTTCCTCATGGCCTCCTTCCACCTTCAAAGCCAGCAGTGAATGGCCAGTTACTTTTTTTTTTTTTAATCACATCAGTATGACACTTTCTCTCTTCTGTCTTCCTCCATCACCATTAAGGACCCTTGTGATTACATTGAGCCCACCCAGGTAACTCAGGATAATCTCCTCATCTCTAAGTCAGATAATCAGCAACTTTAATTCTATCTGAACTTTAGTTCTCTTTTCCCAGATAACTAACATGTTCACAGGTTCCAAGGATTAGGATGTGGACATTTTGGAAAGCTATTATTCTGCCTACCACACTCAGTCATGAATGGGAAGCCTCTGTCCAGCTCTTCAATCATAAAATGCCAAAATGAAATTATCTATCAGTTGCTGTTGAGTCACTTCCAACTCACGGCAACCGCATGTGTGGCAGAGTAGAACTGTGCTCCATGAAGTTTTCAGTGACTGATTTTTCAGAAGTAGATCACCAGGTCTTTCCCCTGAGGCGCCTTTGAATGGATTTGAACCTCTAAATTTTCGGTTAGCCGTGGAGGAAGTTAACCATTTGCACCACCCAGGGACTCCAGTGAAAGCAGAAAGCTCCAGAAAAGCTGCTCCCAAATCTCACACATTGAGTCATGAGGTTTTTTTGTTTTTATTTGCCTTGGTGCACAATGTTTTTTTCAAAAATAGCAGGTTATAGATTGGGCATTTCAGTTGTATCCACATACACAGATAACAAGACCACTGAGAATCCTTCTCTGTGTATAGGTGGCGTTGGCCCTAAGAAATGGGTCAGTTGTCATATGATGGGAGCCCCTGTGCATAATATTTTGAATGATTTCATTTAATGAGATCTGAGTTTGTATTAATCTGGTGGGCGGTGTGATTCCCGTGACACTGACAGGGCTGTGTGATTCTTTTGCTTTTGCATAACACTAATTAATAATGACAATACAACTATCTTGAAAGTAGCTATCTTTCTAATCAAAGAGGTTCATAGAATTTATCCTTTTATCTTTCAAAAATATCCTTATGAGGTTACCAGCTGCAGTGTCATTATTTGAGATTGAAATTAGAAATAATTTTCCAACATCAGTGAAAGGCATAAGGAAATTTGTAAATACAATGATCTGATAGAAAAAATAGTCACACTGTTTGTTTTCATACATAGGAATTGTGAATTCAAAGACGCTTATGTGAAGCCTTCTGAAGTTGGCTTCCTGTACCTTTAAAGTATGGGTGACCACTTCCAAATTCATTCACTCTCCCAACAAGTATTTGGTGTAAACTCTCAGGTACCAGGTACTATTCTAGGCATAGGGATTCAACAAAAACAAGACAAAGTCGTTGCCCTCAAGGAGCTTACTGTTAGTAGTAGATCATAAACTTTTAATAAACATATAAACAAATAAATCATCTTCCAGGTAGTGATAAGTACTCGAAATAAATAGTGCAGGGTTAAAAATAGACAGAGAGAAAGATGGTGAAGAAATGTTATTTTAGTTAGTGTGAACAGGGAAGGCCTGAGTAGGTATTTTGATATGAAGCAAGCCATGTGAAGAATAGAGAAAAGGATGAACTTGCCAATTTGATTCAATTGAACAAACACTAATTAAGCATAGACTATGTATGAGGCCTGCTGTCAGGGTGGCACAAATAGTTAAGTGCTGGGCTACTAACCAAAAGGTTGGCAGTTGGACCCACCCAAAGACACCTCAGTAGAAAGCCCTGGCCACCTGCTTCTGAAAGGTCACAACCATGCAACACAGTGGTCACCATGAGTCAGAATCAGCTCAACAGCAACTGGTTTGGTTTTGGTTACGGGCCAGGCAGAGCCCCTGGGTAGTACAAATGGTTAACGCTCTCTGCTGCTAACCAAAATGTTGGAGGTTAATGCTCTCACTACTAAACAAAAAAGCTGGAAGCTCCAGTCCACCAAAAGCGCCTCAGAAGAAAAATCAGCCATTGAAAACCTTGTGGAGTACAGTTCTACACTGACATATGTGGGGTTGCCATGAGTCGGAATCAACTTGATGGCAACAGGTTTGGTTTCTGGTTAGTATGTACCAGGCATTGTTTTTGGTGCTGGGAAGAGAATAAGACAAAGACCCTGCCTGAGACAGGACAAGCTTCATGAGATCAAGAACTAACAATTAAAACTTACATGCACCATTGACTTGTGTCAAAAAATGTCTTTATGAAACTCATTTACCCCCTAATTATTTGATGAGTAAAATAATTGTAAAAAGTACAAGACCCTAGTAGCAGAGGTCAGTCTAACTACCCCCTCTGCCTAGATCTATGGTGTTCATCTTTTTGTAATAAAAGCATCAGTTTAAATAAAATCTCATGTGGAATTCCAACATATCAAACAAATAAAAGTGATCTACTCTTTTGCAGGAGCTGTGGAAAGCCATAACCAGTTGCCGTCAAGTCGATTCTGACTCATGGCAACCCCATGTGTGTCAGAGTAGAAATGTGCTCCATAGGGTTTTCAATCGCTGATTTTTTGGAAGTAGATTTCCAGGACTTTTCTCCGAGGTACCTCTAGGTGGACTTGAACCGCCAACCTTTTGGTTAGTAGCGAGCATGTTAAATGTTTGCACCACCCAGGGACTCCTCGGAAGGCCATAGCCCTACCTATTATGCCTTCCTTCAAAAGTCCCCACCACAATTTTGTACCAATGTTAATTTCTCAGTTTTGATAATTGTACCATGGTTGTTGTGTAAGATGTTAACACTGAGGAAGCTGGGTAAAGTATACATGGAAACTCTCTGTACTATTTTTTCGATTCTTCTGTATGACTAAAATTATTTCAAACTAAAAAGTTGAAAGCGAAAAAATAAAAAATCCCACCACCATCACTACCAGGCAGCCCATCTTAGGGTGCTAAGGACACCATCTGAAGTCACTAACCTTAATCTTGCCTTGCTGATTTAGCCTTTTTATAAGAGACCTTCAGAAAAGAAGGGAGTTCCTTTCTGGGTCACCTAGTCTGATATTTAAATATCCTCAACACCAGGAAATTCTTTCTCATGAGTCTTGAATTCTTTATGCTCTGAGATAAACCCACTTTTTCAAGTTTTGCCATCAATAGAGAATTAAATTGTCTTCTACCGAAATAGCACATTGTGATTATATTTACAGACCACATAATTTTCATCAATCTTCTTTGCTACAAGTTAGTTCATAGCAATGCCTTCATTTTTTCTCACAGGCCTTTTTTTCCCCACACTTGAACCATTCCATAAACCTCTATTTTAAGTTCTTTTGACCTTCTTAAACTATGGTATCCACAGTTTATTTCTGAACTTTTTAAGAAATAATAAATTAACCACTACCCGACCAGTATCAAATACCTTTTGTGAGGGGGGGTATTATCGTTCAGACTTTATATACAATATTCCTATTTGGATACTATTGCTATAACAACCTCTCTACATTGCCATTTTTTGTTTCTTCTTACACATTTTTTCTGCACAGTTTATGACAGTCATTAAGCCAAGTGCCCCAGGCATTTGCTCTAAACCAATGAACAGCTAGACTGGGAGCTTCAAGTCTTTCAGCAAGTCATAAGCTGCCAAAAAATGCTCTCTCACCAGGAAACATCTTCCCTTAGCTATATACTCTAGACATTTGCTCTGCTGTTACTTCACCTGGTATCATTAAGCAATAAGATAAGTAAACTGACTGAGTCTGTTGACCCCGTCTTGTGGCAAACCTCTCCCTGCCTTAGCTCCCTGCCTGATAAATGAGGATAAGAGTGTTTACCAACTTTGCACGGGTGTTACAAGAGTTGATTAAACCTTATAAGGTCCCATCTGAGGACAGGCTCTGTGGCTGTACCACCCAAGTCATCACAGGCTGTGAAATGCCCAGGTCCCTCAAAACTCAGCACCACGACTGTCGGTGATTCACTGTGGCCCGTAACTTGTATGTGACCCAACTGTACTTTTAGACACACATGCCGAGCTCCAGTCAGGCTAGCACCCAAAGCTGAAAAGCAGTTTTTCTCAGGCTGCAGGCTCATGCACAAGGCACAAAAATAGCACCAGAAATACTATACCCATATTGCTTTATCCTAGACATCTGACACTTGTAAAGCTGATGCCAAATTTCTTGTCACATATGTGCCTGGGAGCCTTCATGCTGAGAGGCATTTCTTATCTCCTGACATTTCAGAGAACTGCATGGATCAAGACAAGCACAGAGCCTCCTTCAAAAAGGCACGAGGCAAAGGTGAGCATTCTTTTCAGGTGACCTCCGCGGCTGTACTGGGGGAGATCCAAGATGCTCTCCTGCACATCTGTGATCCTCGGGATGTTTCGAATGTTTGAGTGTGCATCTTCCACTTAGTAACAGCTGAATCACCATGGCTCTCCAAGGTCATCCGGAAACTATATGCCCATCAGCCAAATGAGGAAATACTACTGTAAGCAAACCAACCATAAGACCAGACCTTCCTCAGGGGCCCAGGGGCCTAGGGACACAGATAACACAAGCCGCTCCCATCTATTACAATCGGGCTTCAGGATGACTCTAATGATCTTGTGACTGACTTCCCCAAACAGAGACAAAACTAGGATTTTTTTTTAACAACACAATAGTAGATAACGACAAGTGATTCCCTTCTCTTCTGACCTTGCCTGACAATTTAGGCACCATGGAGACCCTGTTCACAGCTACCCAGGAGCAGGGATTGCAATGAGGGAGTTCCCTAAAGCAACGTGCATCCAAATAACCTGGTTTGAAATGCAAATTCCTGGGCCTTATTCCAGGCCTTTGAATCAAAATCTCTGGCAAATGGAATCCAGGAAGCTGTGCCACCAGTATTTCAAATACTAGCAGGGTCATCCATGGTGGACAGGTTACAACAGCACTTCCAGACTAAGACAGACTAGGAAGAAAGACCTGCTGATCTACTCTGAAAATTAGCCAGTGAAAATCCTATGGATCACAACAGAACATCGTCCCTTGTAGTGCTGGAAGATGAGCCCCCTAGGTTGGAAGGCACTCAAAATACACAGTGACTACAAGAATGAACTGAAGCATACCAGGGACAGTGAAGGTGGTGCTGGACCAGTCAATGTTTGTTCCATTACACATGGGGTCACCATGAGTTGGAGCTGAGGTGATGGCAACTAACAATAACAAAGTTTTCAAAAATCTGACAGAATCTTCAAGTAAATTAATACTTGCACAAACCCTCAGTTTGTTAGGAGGGTACCTGGCCACGGGCCTGTACTTAGTGGTGATTGAGTCATCTACTCTAAATTTACCCACAAGCAAACTCCCACTCTACTCAAGAGGAAGGAACACCTTTCGCGATTTGAGTCTCTGATTCTTCCTTCTCTGAGTCTCATTGTTTATGCTCCTTTTTTGGAACAATAAGCACTGCCATATGATGCTTCTGGCATCAGTTACCTTATACTGTTTAATTTGTGTATTAGTTTCCTATTGCTGCTGTAACAAATCACCACAAACTTGGTGGCTTAAAACAACACAAATTTATATCTTACAGTTAAAACATTATAAATGTCTATCTTACAGTTATGTACTTTAGAAGTACAATGCAGGTTTCATCGAGCTAAAATCAAGTGACAGCAAGGCTGCGTTCCATTCTGAATCCCTCTTCTTGCCTTTCTAGCTTCTAGAAGCCACCCACATTCCTTGGTTCGTGGCCTTCTTCAAAGTTGGCAACGTTTCATCTCTCTGACTTTTCTTCACATCTCCTGACTCTCCTCTTCTGTCTCCCTCTTTTACTTTCAAAGACCTTTGTGATTACACTGAGCCCACCTGGATAATCCAGAATAATCTCCCCAACTCAGGATTCTTAATATGTGATTGCATGTGTGATAAAATCTGCAAAGTCCCTTTTGCCAAGTAAGGTGACATATTTGCAGGTTCCAGGGCTTAAGACATGGACATCTTTGACGGGCCATTATTCTACCTACCATAACTTTTCATCTACAATACAAAGGATGTCTTAATTTGGGTCCCCCCAAAAGCACACCCTGAGACTAGGATTTGAGTACAAGTCCCAGGAAGCCCAGTGAAGTAGTGGGGAAGTCCGGCAGGAAGGAAGGAAAGCAAACAACAAGGTAATGAGCAGGTTACCACTATGGGCAACTAACTGAATTCCCACAGGGACCCTCTGAGAGCCTGTATAGAACACACCTCAGAAGAGTCCCACTGAGGTGCAAAGGAACGAGTATTTATCCATCATTTCCCATCATTCATTTATTAAGGGTCGAATTAACTCCCTGGCACTCCTGGCCAGGGACAGATTACCCAATAAGCAAGGTACACACGGGCTTAATTGTGCTTATTTACTAATCTGTAGTGAACAATTTAACATGGGCTTTACCACATCTTTCCTGCGTACCTTGCTTACTGTAAGCCAGTGCATATCGTGCTTACTGTTTATGGTTAATCCGCCCCTGCTCCCAGCCTACCTGACTGTGGGATAGACAAGCTCCACAGCAAGAGAATATCTGTGAGCAGAGACACACAAGAAGCCATAGCATGCTTGTTCCTTCTGAGGGGCCTCCAGGGTGGGCCTAGGGGATATAGAAGGGATTGGGAGCATCCAACAGCATCTGTGTCATGAGGGGTTGGGTTTTGTGGGAAGTGTGGCCCGATGTATCATAAGCTTGCATGCTCATATCGTTCGACATAGCAGTTCCACTTCTAAGATTTAAATATGTCTTTGCTAAGGACACAATTGGACACACATGCAGTGATTGTTCATAATAATGTAAAGAATTGGAAACATCTTAAATTTCTATTAATAGGGGATTGGGTAAATAAATTATGGTACAATTGAATGTTGCTGTTAGTAGCTGTCAAGTCAGCTCTTACTCATGGAGACCATATGTACAATATAACAAAACACTACCTGGTCCTATACCATCTTCATGAGCATTGCAAGTTTGAGTCCATTGTTGTGGCCACTGTGTATTTTGACTGCCTTCAAACCTAGAGGGCTCATCTTTCAGCACTATATCAGGCAATATTCTATTATGATCCAGAGTTTTCATTAGCTAATTTTTTAAAGTAGCTCACCAGGCCTTTCTTCCTAGTCTGTCTTAGTCTGGAAGCTCCGCTAAAACTTGTCCACTGTGGATGATGATGCTAGTGTTTGAAACAGCTTCCAGTGGCACAGCTTCCAGCACCACAGCAACACACAAGCCACGACAGTAGGACGAACTGACAGATGAGCTGTGGGCAACTGAATCCTCTGCTGCAGTGGAACATAATGATACCAGTCCACATTCATTGAAAAGGAAACCAGTTCCTGACGTAACTGCTGAGTGAAAAAAAGCAGGCTACAAAATAGTAAGTATATTATAAATCCATTTATGTAAAATGATGTATGTGTAATGTGTGTGCATGTGTGCGTGTATGCATCACAAGACGTCTGAAAGAATGTTCACCAAAACTCTAACAGTCGGAATCGACTCGACCGCAAGTTTGGTTTTTTTTTGATTACTAGGAAGCAAAATTTCTCATCCTTTGTATTTTTTTCTTCATTCTTCCCTGTATTATTTTAAAAATTACTATAAACAATATACTATTTTTTAATCAACCTATTACAAAGATATTTTCAATTAAAAAAAAAGAATTCAAGTTTGTTCTAAAAGATAAGCTGGGTTTGGGACTAATATGATAATGTTCAATGTGTTTACATATACTTCCCCATTTTAAAACTACATGAGACTAGGGACCATGCCTTACACAGATAACTTAGGGCATATTTTGAACACAGCAGGTTCTTAGTCAATATTTATTCTCTAATTGATTTTCATCAGTATGAAATTCAGTAAAGCAACACACTGAATAAAGTGGGTCACGGTGGAATATTTCACACTTCCTGACAATGATTTTTCCGTGAGCCCACAGGCCTGGTGTGGCCTCATCAGGCAGGGGTCTGCCCCAGCAGGTGAGGGCAGGCCATTCACTGCATGGACACGTCTGCATCATCCCAGAGATGCTGTCAAGGCCCCACTCCCCTTAGGTGGAAGTGGAAACCAATGAGAGTCCAGCCTTGCAGTTTGCAGCACAAGCTTTAGATAAGTGTCAATCTGTTAGAAATTAATTCAAGTTTGTCCCCTGAAACTGCAGGTCTTCCTCAGAAACAGCACTGCACACCCAGTTATGCACAATGGCAGAGGTAACTGAACTGCAAGAAGAAGATCAACCAGGAGAACAGGCTGTGGTGTGCCTGGAGTGCATCAGGAATAAAAATAAGTGTGAGACTTCACCACCTTCCCCACACACGCCATGCCCACCTTTGATGTCCAAAGGGAAAAATTTCTTACCTGTCCAGGTAGCTCTTGGACTTTCCTTTGTTGCTCAGAATCTGAGTAATGTGCTGTCATGGATTGAGTTGTGTCCCTCAAAAATGTGTGTCAACTTGGCTAGGCCATGATTCCCAGTATTGTGTGATTGTCCACCATTTTGTCATCTGATGTGATTTTCCTATGTGCTGTAAATCCTAACCTCTATGGTGTTAATGAGGCAGGATTAGAAGCAGTTATATTAATGAGGCAGTACTCAATCTATAAGATTAAGCTGTGTCTTAAGCCAATCTCTTTTGAGATATAAAAGAGAGAAGTGAACAGAGAGACCAGGGGAACTGATCCATCAAAAAAGCAGTGCCGGGAGCAGAGCGTCATTTGGACCTGGGGTTCCTGCTCCAAGAAGCTCCTAGACCAGGGCAAGATTGATGACAAGGACCTTCCCCCAGAGCCTACAGAGAGAGAAAGGCTTCCCCTGGAGCTGGCATCCTGAATTCAGACTTCTAGCCTCCTAGACTGTGAGAGAATTAACTTCTCTTTGTTAAAGCCATCCACGTGTGGTATTTCTGGTATAGCAGCACTAGATAACTAAGACATGTGCAAACAGAAAACAGAAAAGTGGGCAAGTCCCAGTTGATCCACATATTAAAGAGCTGAGAGAAATATCAAGAGGAAGAAGGAGGGAGAGAGACCAGAAAATCACATGGAATGGGTGCCAAGGAGAACTTGCGGGTTAGGAGGTGTCAGTTGGAGGTTCAGAGCTCTGTGGAGTACCTGATGTTCATGGGGGAGATTATGAGGATGACAGCAAACTAAGGAGATTTTTAAGCTGTTTTTCTATATTAAGAATGCATCTACATACTAAAAACTATTCAACTGTACACTTTAAATGGATGAATAGTAATGTATGTGAATTATATCTCAATAAAACTTTTTTGAAAGAAAAAATAGATGGGCAGATAAATGGTAGATATAGAGATGGCCACTGTCAAGTCAACTCCAGCTCATGGCAACCTTATTATGTACAACAGAACGAAACATTGCACAGCCCTGCATCATCCTCACAACCACCAGCAAGTTCAAGTCCATCATTGTGACTCTTGTACCAATCCATCTCACCAACGATCTCCCTCGATTTTGCTGGCCCCCTACTTCACCAAACATGATGTCCTCCTCCAGTGATTGATCCCTCCTGATGATGTGTCCAAATCAAGTGAGTCAGACAGTGTTCTATTGTGATCCATAAGATTTCTGTTGGCTAATTTTCAGAAGCAGGTCACCAGGCCTTTCTTCCTATTCTACTTAGTCAGGAAGCTCCACTGAAACCCATCCACCATGGATGACCCTGCTGGTGAAACACTGGTGGCATAGCTTCCATAATCATAGCAATACAGAAGCCATCACAGGACAACAAACTGACAGCTGGGTGGTTAAAAAAAAAAGAATAACCACCCCCCACCACCAAATAAAAATAATGCACATCCCACTTTGGCAGTTTGTTGAGAGAGTTCAAAAATATTTTATTTAGTTACGTTTTTGCATACCAGACCATTTCTTTGAATTCATTCTTGCACAGAGACTAAGCCATGTGGGACTTCAGTTATGTTTGAGCTATAATAGATTCGAGAAAGGATCCTTAAAGAGTCTTTATTCTTTAGTCCAATGCTCTTGTTTCAAAGGTGAGCAAATTACACAGGGGAGGTTACGTTTGCATTGTTACACGGTAGTAAAGCTGGGAACGATAGAGGTCTGATCTCAGGTCTTTTGAAAGCCACCACCCTAGCCCCATCGAAGGCTCTTCCTGCTATTGTTTATGGAAAGAAATAATCCTAGGATAAACATGATTAGAACACAAAGTCATTACGCCCATGGCTCAGTCCATTTTTTCCGGCCTTTAGAACAAATCGCTCAGACTGGCATCCATCCAATCGGTGGCACACCAACTGCCCAGCTAAGAGCCTAAGCCATGGAGATGCAGCCTTTCTGGCCTAGGCCTAGAGAACAATCAAGACTCACAGTGGCAATGTTGCTCTCACCTCCTGTGGGAGAGCAACAGTAAAATAACAATAGCTACCATTCACTGGGCACTTGACCACTCATCAACTTGGGCAAGGCAGTCAGAGCCCTATGACATCGAAACTTAGAGAGTCTCAATTTTAAATAATAATTTTAAAACTACCGGATATCAATAATGTAAATAACACCCATCTGTGAATGAGAAATTTACAAAGTTAATTATGGGATCACACCTCTGATGCTCACCCAGGATGGCTCTGGCACACACTATGTGCCAGGCACTGATCTAGACATTTTACATATGGCGTCTCTTTTTATCCCCACAATAATTCTATTACGTGAGTTTTCATCACCTCATTTTACATATCAAAAAAAAAAAAAAACTAAAAAAGTAATGGGAACAGGACCAAGCAAGTAAGAGACAAGCTCTGATGTCAAGACAATATCCTTAGGGCTCAAGGAATGTAGTCTTCATGATATGATTGAGGCTGTGCCACCTCTCTGTCCCAAAACAGTCTCTCCAGTGCTTATCATTCCATCATTAGTTTTATTAATTTGTGACTTAAAAATTCTCAATTTTCACCTATGAAATTGAAATCACCCCTATGCATTGATCAGAGTAGGCAGTGCTATGCTACAGAGTAAACTGTAATCTCAGCGGCCTAACACAATGGAAGTATTTTTTGCTCATGCAAAGTCCAACGCAGATGTTTGGAGTCCTGTAAGGAGAGCGGGAAGGAGAACAAGGAAGATGGGGCAGGACGTTTCACACCGAGAGCAAGTGGACTGCGTCATTTTCACCCACGTTCCATTGGCCAGAACTCAGTCACATGGCCTACCTAAATGCACAGGAGGCTGGGGAATATAGGGAAGCACAGAGGTGGGTGAGCTTTATAATCCCTGCCACACTTCTAAAAGAATTATAACTTTGGTTCTTATCTATCAGTTCATTAGTTAACAAGAGTTAATAGCAACAATAGACACAAGTGATACATAAGGGGTCCTTCAGTTCATGGCCAGAAAGGAAGAGATGGAAAAGAAATAGTGACAAAGACAAATATACATGCTTGACAGTTTGTGGGTATTTGCCTTAATTTGATAGGTCCCTGGTGGCACAAAGAGTTTGCTCTCAGCTACTAACCAAAATGTTGGCAGTTCAAACTCACCCAGCAGCACCACAGAAGAAAGGCCTGGCAACCTCCTTCCATAAAGGGTACAGCCAGGAAAACCCTATGGAGCAGTTCTACTCTGTAATACAAGGGGTCGCCATGAATCAGAACTGACTTGACAGCAAAGGGTTTGGTTTCTGGTTTTTGCCTGACTTTGAAGATCAATCCACTAGTTCATTGACTGATGCTTCCAATGGCATTGATTGTATGACGAATGAGATCTTAAGTTTTGCAAATATAGGCTCTATCATAAATAAAGCTGCTTATTTATTTTAGTCATAGAGGTAAATACATACTTTGAGAAATAAAACTCAATAAATGTTTTCCTAACAAGTTAACTGTAACAGATTTCAATAAATTGACTTTTTTTTCATTTATTTCTACCATAAAACTCAACAACAACAAAACAACAAATTGTCCCCAAAAGGAAACAAGATATCAAGTTTAGGAATGCATCAAAATTTTAAATCATGTACTTAAAGAAAAAATTAAAACATTAGTAATAGCTATTGATGCGTCACCCAGACAATCAAGCCAGAAACCTAGCTTGAAACTCTCATCTTCAGTCACCTTAATCAATCACCAATGGGTTTGATTTTGTCCAAAATATCTCTCAAGTCCATCATCTTCTCTTTATCTTCCTGTTCCCATTGTCATTGCCTTAAACATTCTCACCTGGAGTATCACATCACCTCCTAGATGATCTCCCTTCGTTCTTTCTTGCCCACCCCTTCAAGCCCAAACTCGAGTGCAGTGGGCTTGAAACCACGAGCGTAAGGGAATCCTCTTGGAAGCTTGTTAAACAGACAGATTCTCAAGTTTTCCCCCCAGAAAGTCTGGTTCAGTAGATCTGGGGTGGGCTCAGTCACTGGGTGGTACAAATGGTTAACTTGCTCCAACCTTTTGGTTAAATGGTTGACCAAAAGGTTGGAAGCTCAAGTCCACCCAGAGGCACCTCAGAAGAAAGGTCTGGCAATCTACTTCCAAAAAATCAGCCATTGAAAACCCTATGGATCACAGTTCTACTCTGACGCACATGAGGTCACCATGAGTCAGAATCAATTCCACCTGCAACTGGTTTGGGGGACGAGTTCAGGTCTCTGAATTTTTAACCAGCACTGCAGAAGAATTTTACATGCGTGGTCCTAGAAGAAATGCTGCTCCACACAAAATCTCAGAGAGAAATGCATATCTGAATTGCTAGTCTTCTGTTTTAAGCAATGAATGTCTCATCAGTTGCCTGTTGTATAAATTCCAAGCCCCTTATTCTGGCATCTAAAGCTTCCATGACCCAGGCCTTGAACAACTTTTCAGCCTCATATTTCACTCTTCAGTTTCAGAGCCACCAATGCCTAAGCTCACTGAGCACACTGTACTGTTTCTCACCTCCACATCTTAGCCTATGCTCTTCTGGCTACCCAGAATGCCCTTGCCCTTAGTTTACCTGATGAACCAGCATTTACCTTCAACACTGAGTTTGAATCATTTCCTTTGTTAATCTCCTCTAATACCACCCCAATTGACACTGTTAATCTGTTCCTCCTCTGAGCTACTTCTGACCTTTGCACACACTTCTATTACTGCACATTTTTGTTTACATTCCTCTCCTTCCCCTGCCTACTCTTTATCTCACCTTTGCAACTCATCTCAGTACCTGGCACACAGGAGGCACTAAATAAATATTTGCTCAACTATCAGTAAATGCAAAAATTGAGCTCCTTTAGAGAGAGCAACAAATGATGTGATACCTTCTTTGGATTATCTGGTCATTTAAATTAAATATTTAATTGTCAGTTGAGTTTATAACATTATCTCTTTCATATGTAATTCAAATTAATTCTACAAATGCTTTCTGAAAGCCTACTATGCACATCCTGGTACAATATTGTTGTTGTATGCCGTTGAGTTGATTCCAACTCATAGCGACCCTATAGGACAGAAACAGAACTTCCCCATAGTTTCCCAGGCAGAAATCTAGGAGCAGATTGCCAGGTCTTTTCTCCCGCAGAGCTGCTGGTGGGTTCAAACTGTGACCTTTCAGTTGGCTGCTAAGCACTTAACCATTGCACCACCAGGGCTCCTCCTTGTACAATAGTGCTTCTTAAAGCCCTGTGTTTATATGTTAAAAAACTATTAGACCTAGCCTTCTTTTGATTTATATTCCCTATTGATCTCTCATTAATTTTCTTATTTCACTAATGGTTTCTGTCCCAGTTAGGGGAGCTATTAGCACTTTGAAAAGTCTGATATCTTTTGAGATCATTTATACTAGTAAGAAATGTTTCCCTTCCAACGTAGCCAAAACTTGTTTCCAAATACTATAGTATCAAAATTGCCGTTGAGTCAATTCTGACTCATAGTGACCCTATAGGACAGAGTAGAACTGCCCCGTAAAGTTCCCAAGCAGCAGCTGGCGAATTTGAACTGCCAACCTTTTGGTTAGCAGCCGAACTCTTAACCACTACACCACCAGGGTTTCCAGTATAGTATCAGGTGGTGTTAAAATGATTTCCATACATTTGTGTTTCTATGGAAGGGGCTTCTTTGGGGGGACTATATCTGAAAGTTAGTAGTGGCCTAGCAGCCTACTAATTAACCCAAATCCCTAATCAATCATTTTTATTTAATTGTATGACCTAAGCACCTAACTTATACCCTGAGGGAGACTATTAAGCAAAATAGAAAGACTGGGTCACTGTTTTTCTATGTTTATCTCTGAATCTTTGTGCTTAACTCAGAGACCTCCTTTGGATTCTGAAAGTTGAAAATGTGGCATAAATTTTGTAGCCTTGATCACTCCTAGGCAAACTAAAAAAGCTTTTTGCATATGTTCACTCAAAAGCCCAGGTCAGGATCTTATGTCTGCATATAACAATGTATTCAAACATCACTGTTTTATACAATTCTTTAGATATCATATTATGTAAATTTGTCTCTCAAAGGATAAAACGTTATCATAAAATAGACAGTGAAACTCTTAAACTTGCCAAAACACTGCAGTCTAAAATCATTTCCTAACAGAGAAAGATACTGCTTCTTTCAGCAAAGGAGTGGAGTTATTACAAACGGACTCTTTGACAACAAAACAGAAAGAATGATTGCTCATCCTATACTTGTTGGCATAGAGATATTTGGACATGGTAAAAAAAAAAACCTCCAAGAACAGTCTTCACTCTAGCCATAAAACTGTAAATCTTCCCTACAAAGATGAAAACTGTCTGCAGCAATCAAAAATAATACTCACATCTAACACTCCCAGACACCCAAACAACACAACGCTGGGCAGGTTGGAAAGCACTGCCCGCATTTACCAGGAACTCGCATACAGCGCCACATTCCATCTGCCAGAGAGCAAGTGTACTTAATGTGCAGTGGGTTAAACATCTACACTCTTCCAGAAATTACACAGTGTGGGCTTATAAATATGTTACATAGAGGGATAAGAATTTGTGACAAATTTTAAAATCATATGTAGGATGGTTAAAAGGTTTTTTTTTTTTAAATGGATAATAGTAAGTGTTGGTGAGGATGTGGAGAAATTGGAACTCTCATTCATTACTGGTGGGAATGTAAAACGGTGTAAAATGGCTCCTCCATAAGTTAAATGTGGGATTACCATATGTAGGAGTGAAATGTAGCAATTTCACTCCACTCCTGGGTATATGCACAAAAGAACTGAAAACAGACATCCAAATAAAAGCCTGTACACAACATTCGTAAGTAGCACTATAGCCAAAGGGTGAAAACAACCCAAATGTCCATCAGCTGCTTAACGGATAAACAAAATGTGGTATAAACATCCAATGGAATATTATTTTGGTCATAAAAAGGAGTGAAGTATTGAAACATGGTACAACATGGATGAACCTAGAAAACATTATGCTAAGTGAAAGAAGCCAGACACAAAATGAAACATAAATATAAACATGTATTTATATGACGTCTCTAAAATAGACAAATCCATAATGACAGAAAACAGATTAGTAGCTGCCCGGGGTTGGTTAACGGGTATGAGGTTTCCTTTTGGGATAATGAAAATGTCTGGAACTAGAAAGTGGTAATGGTTGTACAACATTGTGAATTTACTAAATGCCACTAAATTGTAAACTTTAAAACGGTTAAAATGGGGATTTTTATGTTACGTGAATTTTACCACAATAAAAATCACATTGCAATTAAATAATTTTCAAAGATATGATGCAACTCTGAGATAGTTCACAGTAAAAATACTTTTTATTAAAGTATATTTATCAATATGAGCATTTGTAAATTACTTGAATGTTCACGTGACAGTCTTAACCTAATTATTTCATTTCTAAATAAATTTACCATTACAGTAAGATTTCAGAATATCTTGAAAATAGAAGATGTTTGATGGCTATTGATTGTATTGAAGAACAATGGCAAAGAAGTGCTGCAAAGTCAAATAACATTAACCGCAAATCCATAACTTCGCTTGGTAATGAAAGATGATTACAGATATTTACAGTTAAATGCTTAGAAGACCACAAACTCTCAGAAGTCTGAGAAAAACTAATGTTCTATTTTGAAAACCAATAAACTGTCAGCTTCCCAAAGAGCTACTGACCTATATCATTACTCAGCATTATATATAGATATGAAGACTCATTCAACAAAATTTATACTGTGTGCTTATTAGGTGCCAAGCACTTTTCTAGGCACTAGCAGTATGAAAGTTATTAAGACCAGATTCCTGTCCTGAGGAATCATATGAATGTAATAGAAAACATGCATGTTTTACATACTGTTATTTTATATATGCCAAAAACATCACCCAGGAACAGTAGAAGGATGAGTAGGCAATCAGAGCCAATAATTAATGCAGATAAATAACTTATTGCTATTATTTCCCTAAGTGGTATTTAAAGCAAAGCACCAATCAATCAGTGTCATCATGTTGTCATCTGGACAACTGCCAAGGAACATCATGCTGGATATCTGAGTTGGTAATCACATTCTTCTAAATCCGTAGGCTCCCTTATATTCATGTTCTGTCTCCCTAACTGATAAATTCCTCTTATTTCATCACTAAGAATAAAAATGTTTAATACATAAAAACCTGTACCAAACACTATGGATGACTCAAAGTTAATGGATAACATCCTACCTTTTTGTAGTTTATCATTTAACTAGATAGGCAAAATGCCCATCAAAACTATTGAAAGCAGTTACGTAATGTAACTGACATAAGTCTAAACATGTATGAGTTAATATAGCATAAACCAAGCTCCCAAGTGCTGTGAGAATGTGAAATATAAACTACTCACAATGTGAGCACTTACACGGTACCCACTGACCTCATGATGCAGCATAGGCTACAGCTTACATGCTCTCTTGAAATCTAGAAATAATTCTGATAGTGATCTATTTTCTTCATATCGTATGTAGGGGTTTGAAAGAGGAAATCTAAGATTTACTATGTGCCAGTCACTTTGGTAGGCACTTTTATATTTAACCTTACAGAAGCCCAAGCTAGTTTATT
This sequence comes from Trichechus manatus latirostris, assembly GCF_000243295.1. Lineage (NCBI taxonomy): Eukaryota > Metazoa > Chordata > Mammalia > Sirenia > Trichechidae > Trichechus > Trichechus manatus. The sequence goes on from NW_004444175.1 coordinate 1,320,471, forward strand.
ATCATCATTATCATCATTCCCATTTAATACTTGTTGAAGATCACACAGCAACTAAGTGTGATGGTTAGGGTGGGGTCATTGGACCCAGTTTTGCTTTTGAAGACTATTTTTCCACACTATTTTACTCCACGATGCCACACTCCTAATAGGAGAGTCGTTGCCCTAAAATAATAGTTCTTATCCAGAGGTGCTTCTCAGAATTACCCTCAAGGACTTTTTAAAAGTACACATACTGAGAGCCATATATATCTCAGATACATAAACCAGAAACTCTGGTGCTGGAGCCTGGCCATGTATATTTTGAAAATGCTCTCAGGTAATTTTATACACTCCCCTGGATAAGAACCTCTGCCTTAAAGCATACCCCAAGAGAAAAACATCAATTACATATTTCAAGAATGTTTCCCAGATATGAAGGACATGAATTTCCAGATTAAAAGAGCTCACCAAATGTCTAGTCTAATTGATTAAAATAGATCCACAACAAGGCACACCATCATGAAATTTCAGGACACAGAACAAAGACAAGATCCAATGAAATCTCAAGAGATTAAAAAAAAAAGTCACATATAAAGAATATGGAATCAGAATGGCCTCAGACATCTCAATACAATACTAGAAGCTAGAAGATACAGGAGCAATGACTTGAAAATCAGGAGAATATTATCATCTCCAACCTAGAATTTTACACCCAGCCAAACTATTAGTCAAATATGAAGGTGGAATAAAAAACATCTTCAGATACGCAAGGTCCCAAAAACTTGACTTCCCACATACCCTTTCTCAGGAAGGCACTAGAGATTGTATCCAACATGATGGAGTAACACTATAAAAAGTAAGACATGAGAGTGACCTACTTAGTCAATCTGAAGCATCTACATTGTTTTACAGATAATTAGGACAGTTATAGAAAAAAGGAAAGGAACAGGGTGTGGTGCTTATGTCATAATAATAGGCTGGAAAGAAAATATAGAGTCCAGTGATTCTCCCCCACCTCCATTTTAACTGAGTATGTCTGGATCTCTTGGGCTGGGATTGAGAAGAAGATATTGATGAGGGTGACCTTGTGGGTTAAATGAGAGGAATGAACCTAGGAGAACCACATGGCAACTCACTAAGACAAGATTCCTGCCCTGAAGGATCTTATGAATAAAATAGAAACCATGTGTATTTTACATATTGTGATTTTATATATGGCAACAACATGGCCCAGGAACAGCAATCAGAGCCAACGGTAAGTGCAGATAAATAACTTATTACTATTATCTCCCTAAGTAGTATTTGAAGCAAGTGGTAATTAGCAATACCAGAGAACACTATGGAAGCTGAGCCAACAGTCGGCAACCAGCCAATACCATTCTAATAAAAACCATATCCATATCAGCCCACCATGTAAAGAGGCCTACGCATCGCCCTTACAACATCTAACAGGTGGACATCCACTCATGCCCAAAAACTTGCTGAATCCCGTATGAACTGCCCCTTTAGGATATCATTAAAAAAAAAAAAAAAAAAAAAAACCCTTTGCCATCAAGTCAATTCCCACTCATAGCGACCCTACAGGACAGAGTAGAACTGTCCCATAGGGTTTCCACAGAGTGGCTGGTGGATTTAAACTGCCAACCTTTTGGTTATCGGCCAAGCTCTTAAACACTGCACCACCAGGACGTCATAGGATACTCATAAGTCCCCCTCCAAACAGAAGTTCATGACACCCAGAAGACAGTAGGTCATAAAAGCGGTACTCACAGCAGTATGTGAACTTGAGTAGGACTAAATGGGGTGAAATCTACTTCAGTCACAGACGCTTGGACTGGGTGGGCTCTTCTTGGCTATAAAGTTACCCGAGTAAGCACCTGTCTTAGTCATCTAGTGCTGCTCCAACAGAAATACCACAAGTTAATGGCTCTACAAACAGAAATTTATTCTCTCACAGTCCAGTAGGCTACAAGTCCAAATTCAGGGCATCATCTCCAGGGGA
>NW_004444175.1:1322608-1365469 GCF_000243295.1 Trichechus manatus latirostris
ATAAGGAGATCACATATAATCTCATCATAGTGATAGAGTTTACAACACATAAGGAAATCACATCAGATAACACAATCATACAACACTGGGAATCACGACCCAGCCAAGTGGACAGATATTTTTGGGGGACACAACTCAATTCATGACAGCACCCCTTAAGGAGTTCAGTTTTAATAAGACTTATTTTTAGTTATATATTACAAAAGCTCATGCTATGTCTAAGAAGATACGCATTCTCCAAGTTTCTACTTCCTGACTTAAAATATAACCAGTAACCAGTTACCATCAAGTAGATTCAAATTCATGGCAGCCCCATGTGTGTCAGAGTAGAACTGTGCTCTATAGGATTTTCAGTGGCTGATTTTTCAGAAGTAGATCACCAGGCTTTCTTCTGAGGCACCTTTGGATGGACTCAAATCTCTATCTTTTCAGTTAGCAGCTGAGTGCATTAACCATTTTCACCACCCAGGAGCTCCATGTAAAATATATCAATGGGTAAATGAGTTAGCCTAAGAAACAAGCTCTGAAATTGAAAATCTCAGTTAGTCTCTGATTTGAATGAAGGGTTCATTAGCAACAGAGTCCCCACTGGAACTCAATAAATGCCCGGATGAAATAGCTACTAATTCCAGACAGGATCCAAGAATCTGAAACAAGAATAACAACAAAGGAGTAATATTTCCCTTTGGGTAATTGGTGCCTCTAAACACCAAGTTATACTGTCTTCTCATAAGACAGTGTCTTTTTTTTCAGAGATTCAACATTATTGCATTTATTAGCAATAGGCCCTGCATCACTGCTCAGTCTTCACCGGTAATTTACAACCAGTACTACATTATTGGAGCCCTGGTGGTGAAGTGGTTAAGAGCTCGGCTGCTAACCTAAAGGTCAGCAGTTCAAATCTACCAGCCACTCCTTGGAAACCCAATGGGGCAGTTCTACCGTGTCTTATAGGGTCGCTATGAGTCTGAATTGACTTGATGGCGACGGGTTTGATTTTGGTTTGCTATATTATAAGCTTAAAGCCATGTCCTGCTTGTTAAGCATCACCTCCCCCTACAATTTAATAAAACACATAGGAATCTGAGGTCAATGATCCTTTGCATATTTATCTGGGAATTGTCTCAGAGAGGAAAAATGATGTGCGTAAACTTTTTAAAAAAGAACAGACAATGGTCTGCAAACAAGATCAGACCTTCTACTCTATAACAGCAAGTAGGAGATGCTAACAAAACCCCTGCTTTCTCTTTAATGCTTATGATAAGACTATATGTCTGTGTGGCATTAGGTAAGAAAAGTGGTTCCAGGTGATGGATTAGCATTGAAAAGGCCAACCACAGCCACCAAGTCCTGAGTAGAATGTTGTGACACGGGGTGTTTTAGTCATCTAGTGCTGCTATAACAGAAATACCACAAGTGGATGGCTTTAACAAAGAGACATTTATTCTCTCACAGTCCAGTAGGCTACAAGTCCGAATTCAGGACACTGGCTCCAGGGGAAGGCTTTCTCTCTCTCTGTCGGCTCCGGAGGAAGGTCCTTGTCATCAGTCTTCCATTGATCTGGGAGCATCTCAGCGCAGGAACCTCAGGTCCAAAGGACATGCTCTGCTCCTGGTACTACTTTCTTGGTGGTATGAGGTCCCCAACTCTCTGCTTGCTTCCCTTTCCTTTTATCTCTTGTAAGATAAAAGGTGGTGCAGGCCACACTCCAGGAAAACTCCCTTTACATTGGATCAGGGATGTGACCTTAGTAAGGGTGTTACAATCCCACCCGAATCCTCTTTAACATAAAATTACAATCACAAAATGGAGGACAACCACACCATACCGGAATCATGGCCCAGCCAAACTGATACACACATTTTAGGGGGAACACAATTCAACCCATGAAGTACAGGGGGAGTGTAAGTGTGTGGATTGCAGACAGTAGCTAACGTAAGGACAAGACAGGCTGGTTTGTGGCCGTGTGAATTAGGCAGCTCCTAATAAATTTCCGTGTACTTTTTACAACCGCACCAAATGAGCTGTTTCAAACACAACAGCTGTGTTGTCTGACTTCACTAGACTAAGTTATTAAGTCTTAGCAAAATGAGGAGGAGTTGCTGCCGTGATAACAAGCTCTGGAACACAGTCAGAATGTTGGTAAGGGCTTAAACAGCAAACGCTGAGAGAAGCATGGAACAGGGTAAGTATTGAGAAGGAAGCTGAATGGGGGCCCAAGTGAAGAATAGACAATATTTTCATCATGCATTTAAGGTCAGAAAAATATTTCTAGACTTTAGGGCTCAAAAGAATCTTGGCAATTATCTAACCCAAGCCTCTGTTTTTAACACATGAAGAAAATGAGACCCAGGAAAGTCACTACTTGCCCAATGTCACATAAGTTTTCTTTATTTCCTGTTTAGATTCTTTCTACCATACTATTTTGGCCTCTTCTACTGGAGTTTCTCAAGGACAGGGACTGTAGCCTTCCAGCCAGCCTTTGTATAATAGCTTATCCCATAAATGCTTGTTTAATGAGGGATTTCATGGGTTTAAACTCTGTCCCCTTAGGCTTCCTCCCTACAAGTCAACCGGTTCCTCCCAGTTCCCATAAACCACACAAAGCAAGCAGATATTAATGTACCATATTGCTCTTCATGGCTTTATGGAGGACGTAAATGGGTAGGTGATAGCCAGGTGTCCCAGTAAACTATTTTGTTGCTTCAAAGGTGAAGGAAGATTCATATATGCATCTCCCTTTGGAGAGGCTAAAATTCGCTCCTAGTGGAAGATGAAGGGCTAACATGACATATGTGCTACAAAACAAATCCACCAAATCAGGCCTGCTGATGGGAGAAAAAGTCCACACTATATGGTTGGTAAATACTTGCACTAAGTCAGTGCAAGTATATTTGTGATAACATAAATTTCGAGCAAAGGATCAATCCGAGAAAGTCATATGGATAACTTTATCTCATTTTTGGTGATATAAATGCCCTTCATTCTTTTAGCAAATATTTATCGAACACCTACTCTGTGTCAAGCGCTGCATTAAGCACTGAGGATACAGCAGTAGAAAAGCCAAAGTCCCTTTCCTTAGTCACTCAAACAGAGTCACACACAGTCTTTCTGCCTATTTCTTCCCAGTCCCACTATTATTCAGCATCTCGTGTCCTTTCAGATGTTTCTTTTATACCTCTTTCGCCTTTAGCCCAAGCCTTATCATCTCATGCCTAAACCTGTTTCTGATTGACCTCCCACTCTTCTTTCAATCTAAAATGTACACCATGACCAGATTATAGATTCAAAAATCCTGATTTATTCTGGTTAGTTTAATTCTCAAAAGCTTCAAGCACAGCCTAGCTCTAACTCCTCAGACTGGCATATCCCAGCCTCCAAGTCATGGCCCCATCTCTTTTGTTCAAACTTAATCAACAGGAATACTACGTAGAAGCAATTTTAAACCGTGTTAATGTTTTTGACCACATACACTATAATTTTACACAAAGACAGAAAAGATTTATAAGACAAGCAATCTTTCATTTTTATAGCTTAAGCTGCTGGAAAATTCTTTCAAATCAATGTAAGGTAAATAGACTTTAATTTCCTCATAAAAACAATGTTATAATAAGGAGCTTCACTCTTGACCAAGAGGCCCAAACTTTTTATGGCAGGTCAAGCTACTGGAAAAATTGTAAGTCAAAACGATGTAAGTGGAATTTCATATTCTCTAGAAACAAGGACCTACTGAGCGACCTTTTGGGAACTACAATCACCATATTTTATCTACCATAAGTCACCTACCCGTGCACTGTAAAATATAAAACTTTCTGAAGAGTATGTAAGTAATCAAGGCAATATAATCATAAGAATGTATTTAATAATGATAAGGTATCAAATTTATTACACTATTTTATTTGCTTCCTTGATAACTTCTGCTTTATTTTCACTGCAATAAATCAGTAGGTGAGAAGCACCTTCACCAAGGACATAGAATTTAGGAGGGTTACTTTGGGTCAATTTTGACAGCATCTTTGGGAAAGAGAGACCTAGGACTACTTGGGGACTTTTTTCAGTGATATTGATACACGGGTATCTAAATTGTTGGTGTGCCTTTTTTCTCTCAAGAAAAAATTTCCTGCAGTAAATTTAAGCATTAGAGATTAAGTTAAAGGTCTTTGCGTGTTTGAAAACTTCCTTGAGTGGCAATATCACTAGCACAATTATCCTAAAATATATAATTGCTGTTAGTTGCCATCAAGTCAGCTCTGACACATGGGGACCTTATATATAACAGAACAAAATGTTGCAGGGTCATATGCCATCTCTGTGATATTTGATATGTTTGAGTCCATTGTTGAGGCTATTGCATTAATCCATCTCCTTGAGGGTTTTTCTCATTTTCCCAGACCCTCCACTTTACCAAACATGAAGTACTTTTCTAGTGATTGGTTTTTCCTTATGACGTGTCCAAAGTAAATAAGATGAAGCCTTGCCATCCTCTCTTGTAAGGAGCATTCTGGTTGTATTTCTTCTAAAACTGATTTGAGCCTCAATAAGATTGAATTTTCATCTTTTGAGCTCACATCACTTCTTACTTCATAGTGTTAAAAAGACTCAAAGCATGGTGGGTAAAGTCAAGCTCAAAGAACACAGTGCTGTAATTAATTTGAACTAAGTAATACAAGTCTTTCCTCCTCAGTCCCAAATCCTGCTGTTGCCTTGTAGTTATAGAGAGCAGCCTGCCCTCAACATGTTGTCAATCATTTATGTGAATTTTTATAGATTGACTATGCCCTCTAATTAGTGGCTAAATTTTTTCCCATAAGCATATGAAACTGTTAAATCCAATTCTTTTGCTCCAGTATAAATCAAAAGCCTTTAAAATGTGTGTGCCCATTGAATCGGTAGTGGGCTCAGCAATTTCACTTCTACTAATTTTTTTCCTAAGGAAAAAAATCATCAAGTATGCAAAGATGTATTTATGAGAATGTTCATCACAACATTGTTTACAACAATGAAAAAGGAAATAATCTAAATGTGTGTCAATAAGAAAAGGATTAATAAATTAGGGTGCAACTAGCACAACTTGTACAAGGAAAGGTCGTGGAAGCCCCATAGACACATCCAAACTCCCTGGGGGACTGAATTGCTGGGTGGAGGGCTGTGGGAACCATGGTCTCGGGGAACATCTAGCTCAATTGGCACAACACAGCTTATAAAGACAATGCTCTACATTCTACCTTGGTGAGTAGTGTCTGGGGTCTTAAAAGCCTGTGAGCGGCCATCTAAGATACTCCACTGGTCTCATCCCTTCAGGAGCAAGGGAGAATGAAAAGAACAGGATACAAGGAAAAGATCAGTCCAAAGGACTAATTGTCCACAGCTACCAAGGCCTCCACCAGACTGAGTCCAGTACAGCTAGATGGTGCCCGGCTACCACCACTGACTGCTCTGACCAGGATCACAACAGAGGGTTCTGGACAGAGCTGGAGAAGGATGTAGAACATAACTCTATCTCACACAAAAAAAAAGACCAGATTTACTGGCCTAAAGGAGACTGGAGAAACCCCGAGAGTATGGCCCCCAGACACCCTTTTAGCTCAGTGGTGAAGTTATCTCCGAGGTTCACCGTTCAGCCTGGGAGTGGACAGCTCCGTAAAACCAAATGAGACTAACGAGGTACAGGAGTCCAGTGACAAGGGCCAGAAAGCAGAAGGGGACAAGGAAGCTGGTGATAGGGAACCCAAGGTTGAGTAAGGATATTGTTGATGTGTTGTGAGATTGTTAACCATTGTCATAGGGCAACATGTGTAGTAACTATTAAATGAGAAACTATTTTGTTCTTTAAGCCTTCATCTTAAGTGAGAATAACTGCACAATTGGAAGAGCGCAGTCAATGTCACTGAACTGTGCATGTAGAAATTTTTGAAATGGTGTATCTTTGGCTATGTGTATTTTCACCAAAAAAAAAAAAAAAAGGTTGAGAAGTTAGAGGGTTGAAGTGTTGTGGGGTTGTTAACGAATGCGATAAACAGTATGTGTACTACTGTGTCATGAGAAACTATTTGTTCTGTAAGCCTTCACCTGAAGTACAATAAAAATAAATAAATAAATAAAAATAAAAATAGATTAGGGTGCATCCAGGCAATGCAACACTAGCCAAATTTAATTTAGCTGGGTTCCCACCAGAAGCAGAGGCCAAGGGTGAACCTAGGGAACAGTACTAAGAAATCAGTAGCAGTGAAACAGAAAAGAAAAGAAGGCCAATACAAGGGTGCATTATCAAACCAGGAACTATGGGAAAGTGAAGCTTGATCCCACTGGGGCTGTCTTAGTTTCCTAGCGCTATTGTAACACAAATATCACAAGTGGGTGGCTTTAAAGAACAGAAATTTATTTTCTCATAGTTCTGGGGGCTGAAAGTTCAAATCAGGGTCTTGGCCATGTGGATTCTTTCCTTTATAATAGCCTTCAGAGTTTCTTGGTTCCTTGGTGATCCTCACATAGCATCTCTCTTTCCCCATGTGTGTACCTCTGTGTCTAATCTGTTCATTTTATAACTCAGAGGTGATTAGATTTAGAATCTACACTACTAGGGTATGGTGTAATTAACATAACAAATAAAACTCTATTTCCTAACAGGATTATATCCGCAAGTATAAGGATTAGGATTCCAACATATGTTTTGGAGTGACACACTTCAATCTGTAACCAGGGGCCTCTAAGGAACCACATAGAATGTGTCCCTCTGAATTGTCAGCCTACATGATGAAATCCAGGAGTATGTATCCACCAATTCCCATGCCCTGTTGGTCAAGGTTGCCCCATGAGTGTATTAACACCCACACACTTCCAAGTCTACACTTGCTCAAGAGTTGACCAGGTCCCCACAGATTTCCCACATGGAGTGTGAGAAGCCTCAGGGGAGAAAATGAGAAATGCATGGTGCAGCTAAAGTGGGTACTGAAGTTCTTGATGTCAAGGAAGAGGCTGAAGAGCTCTGATGGGAAATGTATATGCCAAGGCTGTGACGAAGCAGAAACTATGCCTTAATGAAGAAGGTACAGAGTATGAGTGAGGGAGGGCATTGGCAGTTCAGTGGTAGAATTCACCCCTTCATATGGGAGACCTGGGTTTGATTCCCGGCCAACGCACCTCACATGCAGCCAGGAAAGGTAACACTTGTGCAATAGCTAGAGTAAAACAAGGACCAAGAGGATATGAGGTGTAAGAGCAAGAGGGTCCAACATAAATACCATGTGCTACAAAAGTGATGATGTAGCTCTATTATCTATTGACATGAAAGATGTTTCTTCTATCTTGATAAGTGAAAAAGGCACAAGTTACAAAATGCTATGTATAGCATTGTCTCTTTTGTTTTAGTTAGGCAGCTTTAGTTTCTAGTCACAGATTCTCTTGCGGCAGCTTTTAAAGTGGAGGGAATGATTCTGCGAGAGAATCAATAGAGCAATAAGGGAGATAAGGCTCTCAGAGGGACGATGGTACAGACAGCCCTCAGGGGGACTGGGAAGTCACCAAACATGGAGACAGTTTTGGGTACTGAGTATTCTCTCCACCTCACTCATGCGTAATATAACCTTTCTCACTCGTGACCTAGTTCTCTTCGTCTCTCACTCTTGGCTGGCTCCCTCAACCTACGCTGTACCTTTGAATCTCTGTTTCTTCACTAAGGCATATTTTATGCTTCTTCACAGCCTCAGCATATACATTTCCCGTCAGAGCTCTCCAGCCCCTCCCTCGACATCAAGAACTTCAGTGTCACAAGGGGAAGATTAGTCCAAAGGACTAATGGACCATAACTACCACAGCCTCCACCAGACTGAGTCCATTATCAATTAGATGCTGCCAGCTTCCACCACTGACTGCTCTGACAAGGATCACAACAGAGGGTCCCGGACAGAGCTGGAGAAAAATGTAGAACAAAATTCTAACTCACAAAAAAAAAAAAAAAAAGACCAGGCTTACTGGTCTGATAGAGACTGGAGAAACTCTGAGAGCACGGCCTCCGGATACCCTTATAGCTCAGTACTTAAGTCACTCCTGAGGTTTACCCTTCAGCCAAAGATTAGACAGGCCCATAAAACATGTAGCTCAACCATGTGTACAACACTAAAGGGGCACACCAGCCCAGGGACAAGGACTAGGAGGCAGGAGGGGACAGGAAAGTTGGTATTGCTGAACCCAAGGTCAAGAAGGGGAGAGTGTTGACATGCCGTGGGGTTGGCAACAAATGTCACAAAACAATATGTGTATTAATTGTTTAATGAGAAACTAGTTTGCTCTGTAAATCTTCAACTAAAGTACAATAAAAAGAAAAAATAAACTAAAAAGAACTTCAGTGTCAGTTCCCACTGTAAACTCTTTCCTTCTTGATTTCCCCTCTCAGAAGTGCTCTTCTCTCAGTAAATATAACCATCATCTACAGAGTTACTCAAACAGAATTTGGGAATCTTCTTTGATTCTTCCCATCCCTTCACACTCCACAACCAATCAGTCGACAAGTCCTGTCAGTTCCACCTTTGATGTATATCCTCAATCCATCCACTTCCCTCCTTCATCAGCTTCCCCACCCTGGTCCAGGCCACCATCACTTCTTGCCTGCAATAGCATCCTAAATGATCTCCACACTTCCGCTCTGCTCCTCGTCTCAGAGCCCATTCTCTACACAACATCCAAATGATCTTTTAGACACATAAATCAGATCATGTTGTTTCCCAGCTCCAAACCCTCCACCACTTCTCATTGCACGTAGAATAAAATAGAAACTCCTCACCAGAACCTTCATGACTCTATAACATTAGGTGTTTGCTACCTCTCCACCTTCATGCCCCACCGCCTCACTTCTCGCCAGACAAACACGTCAAGTTTGTTTCTACTTCAGGGATTTACCCTTGCTGTCCCCTCTGTCCAGAACTCAGTACCTCTGACTCTTCTTTTTCAAGTCTCAGTTAAAAGCTCATCTCCTCAGAGAAGGTGAGCATTCCTGACTCCTCCAGCTAAAGTAGCTCACTATTCCAATAACTTTCTATCAAATCACCCTGTTTTAGTTCTTTCAGAGCACTTTCCACCATCTGAAATCACCTCATTTATTTGCTTATTGTCCTTCTCTCTTTGTTATCTGCAGTGCTTTGAACAGTGTTGGGCACACATTAGAAACTCAGTAACCATAGTTGGGAGGGCACTGATGGTTCAATGGTAGAATTCCCCCCTTCCTTGTGGGAGGCCCAGGTTTGATTCCCTACTAATGCATCTCATGTGCAACCAGCACCCATCTATCATTGAAGGCTTGTGTGTTGCTATGATTCTTAACAGGTTTCAGCACAGTTTCCAGACTGAGACAAACTAGGAAAAAATGCCTGGCAATCTACTTCTGAAAATCAGCCAATGAAAACACAACAGTGTGATCTGAAAGTGCTCATGGGGATGGTGCAGGACCGAGCAACATTTTGTTCCATTGTGCGTGGGGCGGGGGTGGGGGGCAACTCAATGGTAGCTAGCAAACAAACAAGCAAAATCATATTTGACTGACTAAATGAATGCACCGGTATTCATAGTACAAGTTTCGGAGAGGAGAAAGTTGATTGGCCTAGTTCATCCTTGTTACCAGATCCCATCATAGTCACTGGTCAATTTATGGTCAATCGTTGGGCCATGAAACCTTCCCTAAGTTATAACAAGGTGGGGGCGGGTTTTATAGCACAATACATGACCACTTCTGTTCCCTCAACAGGAACTATGAGTAGACAAACAGTATTATCAAAAGCTCTAACACACCTCTTTTTAGCGCATAATCCTTTATAATCCTGTAACCCAAGACATCCAGTTTCAGGAAAATATCAGAGCGATATTCTTGAACTTCTCAAAGAATATTAAACCCACTGCCATCGAGTTGATTCCAACTCATAGACACTCTATAAAAACCAAAAAACAAATCCGTTGCCATCAAGTCAATTCCAACTCATAGCAACCCTATAAGACAGAGTAGAACAGCCCCCATAGGGTTTCCAAGGAATGGCTGGTGGATTTGAACTGTGGTTAGGAGCCGAGCACTTCACCACTCTGCCACCAGACATCCTATAAGACAGAGTAAAACAAAGTCCAAACACATAGTCTAGAGAAACACTTATTAAAATCTTCTGTTCTTGTCACTTTTATTCTCAGTCTCTTTGAAACTCTCTGGAAACTTCTTTTTCCAACTCCAAGAAACTCTCTCTTCCATCTCCTTACTATCTCTCCCTTCCTTGCTTCTTCTTCCTCACTCCTCATTCCTCTCACCCTTAAACATATTTGTTACCTAGTTTATAAAGAAAATGTTCTACATTCTACTTTGGTGAGTAGTGTCTGGGGTCTTAAAAGCCTGTGTGCGGCCATCTAAGATATTCCACTGGTCTCACCCCTTCAGGAGCAAGGGAGAATGAAGAAAACTAAAGATACAAGGGAAAGATTAGTCCAAAGGACTAATGGACCACAACTACCACAGCCTCCACCAGACTGAGTCCAATACAACTAGATGGTTCCCTCCTACCACCACTGACTGCTCTGACAGCAATCACAATAGAGGGTCCAAGACAGAGCTATAGAAGGGTGTAGAACAAAATTCTAACTCATAAAAAAAGACCAGACTTACTGGCCTGACAGAGACTGGGGAAACCCCGAGAGTATGGTCCCCAGACATCCTTTTAACTCAGTACTGACTGAAGTCGCTCCTGAGGTTCACCTTTATCCAAAGATTAGACAGGACCATAAAACTAGACTAAAGGGGAACACTAGCCCAGGGACAAGGACTAGAAGGCAGGAGGGGACAGGAAATCTGGTAATGCTGAATCCAAGTTTGAGAAGGGAGAGTGTTGACATGTCATGGGGTTGTTAACCAATGTCATAAAACAATACGTGTACTAACTGTTTAATGAGAAACTATTTGTAAACCTTCATCTACAGTACAATTAAAAAAAAAAAAAAGATTTGTTCCCATCATGTAACATCCACTGAAGCGAAGTCTCCCGAGAAGTGTAGAATGTCTTCTTCTTTTCACTCCCTTTCTCTCAAGGACAACTCACCCAACTCTTGACCTCTCTACCCATTTCTCCTCCCCTCCCTCCTGTCCATCTTCATGGGGTTGGGGGGATAGGTTAGAGGAGGAACTTATGAAAACTCACTGGTTAATTTTTTTTGGTACTCGTTATACAAAAACCAAACCAAATCAAACCCGTTGCTGTCGAGTTGATTCCAACTGATAGCGTCCCTATAGGACAGAGTAGAACTGCCCCATAGAGTTTCCAAGGAGCACCTGGTGGATTTGAACTGCCAGCCTTTTGGTTAGCAGAAGTAACTCTTAACCACTACACCACCAGGGTTTACACCCATTATACAGATGGTGCATATTCAGCTCCTATGTCCCAGTATGGTTGTACTTGCTGTTTATGGTGACATTTTCTCTGATTGGTAGGTGAATATGTCAGACCATTTGTTAAATATTTTTAATATCAACTTGTATGCACACACATGCACACAGACATATATGTACGTATGCATTTATGAGAGGAGAGGTATGGAAGGAAACAAAGAAGGAATTATCAGAGAAGAATCTGAACCAGAGCCAGTGGAGGAAATTTGCTGTAGCTGTCATTGCATACACAAATATATCTTTTATGTACACAGTAGCAATACACACACACAGAGGAACTTCCTTTGGCCCACTGCCAGAAATAACTCTCCTTTTGGTCTAAACATAGAACATGGTTAGTAAAAAGAAGGGAGACTCTAAAGAAAGTTCTTCTTGCCATCTTCAGAGAATGCATGTTTCGCAGGAAGTGAGGAGAAAATATTTCACTAATATATTTTTCTGTGCAAGTCCCTGGATGATGAAAAGAAAAAAATGAATACATTTGGCTGCTAACCAGAATGTTGGAGGTTCGAGTGCACCCAGAGGCACCTTGGAAGGAAGGCCTGGCAATCTACTTCCAAAAAATAAGCCATTGAAAAGCCTGTGGAACACAGTTCTACACCCATGGGGACTCCATGAGTCAGGGTTGATTTGACAATAACTGGTGTATTATATTTCTGCAATGTATCAAGGTATTCAGGTGCTCAGACACTCACAATTAAATACATGAGGTCCAGGAAACATAAAGATCTCATAGCAGCACTAATTATTAGAATTACATAGTGTCCCTGACCATAAGAGAGTCTTTCTTAGTCATTTTTGTATGCTCTAGAACACAGTAAAGGATCAATATTAGTGACAACTCTATTAAAATTTCAGTTACTTCGATCGAATATTACTTACAGCTGATATCTGTTGTTTTGCTCCTCTATTCATCATGAATCTCCTTAAAGGAACCACCTTTCCACCATTCTCAGTCCATGTGGTTAAAAGGATTGTCCCCACTCCTAAGTCCAGTGTGAGCCATAACTGGTCTAAATTAATCAACAGATTCAATCTACTTATACAATGTGATTGATTCAAGAATGGGTACATGACCCAATTCAAGCCACTGAGAGGCAGACCCAGGATTTTTGCTCATCTGCTGAGGGTGAGAAGTTCTCTCTTGCCCCATGGACTTAAAGTCTTGGGAGTGTGAAGTTTTGAGAGACTCCAGACCTCTTGCAACCGGGAGACTGTCTAAAATGAGGCCAACATGGGGAAGAGAGAAAAGTTGAGGTGAGCCGCAGTTCTGATATTGCTGGAGCACCTGCATCAAGCAACAGTTAAGCCAGCCTCACCACTGCACTTGCCAATTACAAAAGCAAGTAAATCCTCTTTTTGATTAAACCCATTTAGGTTGAGCTTTCTTCACTTGCAACCAAAAGAGACTTAACTAATACACTGCTCGTAACATACAGGTATTGACTTGTTTCTATGATTTCCTCCACAAATATATAGAACAGACCTAGCCCAAAATAAGCCTTCCCAATCGAGTATTCTGTAAGGGGCACTTCTTACCTGGTTTTGACCACTCTGAATCCCGAAGTCCTAAATTTAATTAAATTGGATTATTACATGCCAGATATTTATCTATAAAAATATCTTACAATTCTTAATCTCAGAACTTTATGAAGACAGACTTGCTGAGAATGATAACCTACCTTATGGAATGAGAACTAAAGTAAACATTTTACTATAGACTTAATGTAAATAGTTATACACCAACTCCAAATGGAGTTCTTACGATGAATTTCCAGTTCCAAACTCACTAGGGAGTTTTGTTAAAAAAAAGAAAAAAAAAAAACTAAATCTGGCTACCAAAACAGTCTCTGTTTTGCCCAGATTTCCCTTTTTCTTGCATTGTCCAGGCCAGTCCTCTGCCTTTTCCATATTAGCTATGGGGTGGGATGTTGCCTCTTGATCTCAGGGTCTTATTCTTTCCAATGCAGATGTTTGCAGTCTCCATTTACAGCGCTTCCAAAGTCACTTTAAAATACCAAGTCCTTATTAATAACATTCCTAAAGAGGTCCCATCAGGCCTTCCTAGTACTTCAGACAATTTTTAGCTCTATGGTTCTTCCCAATTTAAAAACAAAATGAATTTCACGAACAGAATTGAAATGTCAAATTTTACTACCATCTGGATTTAAAGACTGCAAGAAAAACTAGGTTTGAGTTTTTTATTCTTGTAGCCAGAGTGACTGTATTACAGTACGTTTGTTGTCAGACCATTTACCTCTCTATCCTGTATTTCACTCCAGGGGAATAAGGTATTCAAGTGAAAAAGAAGAAACCATCCAGAAGATTCTAAGAGGGAGGCTATAAAATTTAGTAGTTGCATTTGATATGACGGAAGAAAAATCTTCCAATTCCTCTTCATCATCGTCATGAGGATAAATCCATTCTGCTCACTGCACTCGATTTAGAACCATGAACGTGCGTTAACAACTTGGCTCCGCTCCTCTGGGAGCTTACAATCTGATGTATGTACAGACATAAAGGATGTACGGGCAACTTTACAAAAGCTTTATGGTCCATCCAATTAATGCACAATGCAGGGCCAGTGCCTCCAGAGTAAGAGAAAAAATGGCAGTAACTAAAATCCGTCAGGTGGGACAGATCTGATGATAGAACTGAGTGTGAGTTACCTTGTATGGACAGCGAAATGTCACCTCAGAGAAGAGCCCAGGACTGTGCCACGTGCAAACAGCCACCGAGTCATTCCTTAGACTGGAAGAAACTTTGCCGAGTTCATCATTTGAATCTTCCAAGAACCCAATCAAGGACTATCCCCCAGATTTTAGTGACAAGGAAACTAAGATGCTGAGAGGTTATGATGTGGCTTAGGTGACTTATATAATGCAAAATCAGGGTCTGTGGCCACAAAATGCTACATTGACTCTTGGCAAATATTCCCTGGATTAAGAATGGGGACTGGCTCCAGATGGCTCAGTTTGCCCCTCTGCAGCATTCCATGATGCTCACTCATTCAGCAGCAACGATAGTCCCAACATGTTCAAGGCACTGCCCCAGCTGCTTGGGCCACAACAGTGAACAAGACAGACAGGGTCCCTGTCCTCATGGAGCTTACATCTGCAGGAAATACAGATGTTAAACAAATAATTACAAACGTGGGGCATAGTGTGGAAGCAAAGGTATGGGGATAGATAATGGGAAAGCTGACCTTGGCTGTAGAGGGGAGGGCGTGGGGAGCAGGTAGTGAAAGTCTCCCTCCCTCATTCATTCATTCAACATTCACTGTTCTAGGCACTGGGGATGTAAGAATGTATTAGTGAGGGTTCTCCAGAAAAGCAGAACAAACAGGATATACATACAAGTAGTCCCCAACTTAAAACATATTCGAGTTATGACAAACCACACTGACAAATGTCCATTTTTTTTTACATCCTGTCGTTAGTAACATGTACTACATACAATTTTGCAGCATGTAATTTGCTGATGTTATCATTCTCAGATGTTCACTCGAAGATGTTCAATTCTATGATTTACTGTTCAAAACGGTACCATATAGATACCGTTTTCTAAACTAAATCAGGGGCTTCAATTGCTTGAAAATATGGACCCAAATGCTGATCGCTTTGCTAAAGCTGACAAGCAGATTTTTCTTTATAAAGAAAAAAGAAAAGGACCATACAGACAACTCTCACTAATTTTCTGACTTGTAACATCATACCCATTCCCAGAGATAATCCAGATGATCCAGAATCTTTCACAAGTGGAGTTTTTACTGAAATTGACAAAATGCCAATGTTGTCCAACTCTTCTTCATCATCAGATTAAATTTTTATGTTTTGTGTGTTTTTTATGTATGTATGTATTAATATATATCTGTAAGTTTATATGTAATGTTTGCAGCTCCCAAAGATAAATAAAGATCAGATTTATAAAGATACTGATAATAAAAGGCAATAATAATAAAAACTAAAAAAAAAAAAATGAGGTGTTTGATTTATGTCAGAACCGACTTACTAGGGAACAGAACCCCACAGAAAGTCGGGGACTACCTGTGTATACATAGAGAAAGAGGTTTATTTTAAGGAGTTGGCTCACACAATTGTGGGGGCTGGCAAGTCCGAAATCCAGATGGCAAGCTGAAAATTCAGGCAGGATATCTATGTTACAGCCTTGAGGCAGAAGTCTTTTTCCAGCAAACCTCAGATTTTTGCTCATAAGACCTTCAACTGATTGGATGACGCTCACCCACAATATTAAGGACAATCTCCTTTACTTTAAGTCAACTTATTGTAAATGTTAATCACATCTACAAAGTACCTTGGAGTAACATCTAGGCTAGTGTTTTTCCAAACAACTGGGCACCATAGCCTAAACAAGTTGACACATAAAATTAACTATTTGCAAACAGTAAACAAAAGAGGCAATTCCCTGCCCCCATGGAGCTTCCATTTTAATGACATTCATGCAGTGACATCTAAGTTGAAAGATAAGGTAAAGAGTTTGCTGGTTGGGTGAGCACAGGAGAATAAGGAAGAACAAATGACAGTGAGTGGAAAGAGCATTTCAGAGGTAAGAAACAGCCTGTCTGAAGGCCCAGACAAGAGTGAGAAGGTAGTATGTTTAAGGAGCCAAGGCTTGAGCAGAGACAGCAGCAAAAGGGCAAGGCTGGCAAAGTAGGCAGGGCCCCGATTATGGATAACCTTATACACCATGCTAGGACCTGGTTGTTATCCCAAAGCAATGGAAAGCCATTAAGAGTTTTAGACAGAGGAGTGACATAAGCAGACTTATATTTGTAAAAAGATTACCTGGTTTCAGAGAAGAGAATAGGTAATAGTGAGAAATAAATTATGAAGCTGTTGAGTAGCAGGACTTGGGTCAGAAGAGAAGGAAGCTGTATTAATAAGAACATTAGACAGAACTGACAAAAAAAAAAAACTACTTCAAACTAGAAAAGAAGAAAAGGAAGAAATATATTATCTTATTTTAAAAAAAGGAAGGCCCAGGGATTGGCTTTAGACCCGACTGGATCCAGGGACTCACAAGGAGTCAACAGGTGTCCCTCCCTACCCCATCTTCCCATACACACATCTATATGGCTGCTAAAAGCCATCTTTATATTTTCATAGTTTTCCACATTGTGAATCCTACCTTCCAAATGTAGAATATAAAAAATTACTCCTTTGCAGCTAGTGTAAAGGCATGTGATCTAGGCTTTGCCAAACAGATATAACCACGCAAGACATGAATGTAGAGGGGGGTGGCGTGCAGTGACGGGAGCTTGATTATTTGACAAGGTCAGTGGTCAAGGTTTCTTGTTCTTTTGATGCAACAACAGCACAGATTCTAGTGTCCAGTTCAGGGTTGGGGGAAGGTGGCAAGTGATAAGAGTTAGCAGGAATGGTCTTTTTGCTAGTCCAATTTTTCTATGATGTTAGGCATTGTTTCTAATTGCACTTTTTCTGGCTGTAGCATCCATGGCAGGAAACTATCAAGCCTAGTTTTCCAGAAATCCTGAAAATTTCTTGAGCTACCTAATATCCTTTAATAAATTCCTTTTTGCTTAATTTAGCTGTACTAGCTGGAATAAATTTTGTTGTTCATAATCAAGAATGCTATTATACTACTCACGTCTTGATTTCTTTTATGTGTTGTGGGTTCTCTTCTCAAGCAGGCTTTCACCACATGGCAAAGAAAAGGGCCACCAGTACCCATTAACTGGCATTTTCCAGGTCCATGACTCAAAAAACGTGTCCCCTTATCCTTCAGCACCAAATTTAAAAAGCCTGAGGAATAATAGTAGCTACCATAGTATAGCACTTACTGTGAACAGGCACCATTCAATATATTCTACTTATATTATCTCATTCAAGCCTTACAATATCTAAGAATAGGTATGTGTTCCCCACTCCCCTTTTTCAAAAGAGGGAAATGATTAAGTAAATTTTCCAAGATCATAAAGCTAGGAAGTGATAGAGTCAGAATTTGAACCTGAACAATTTGACCCACAGTCTATGCTCCCAATGCTGGGGCATTTTAAACAGAAGTTGAGTAGAGAGCAGGAAAAAGGACTGAAAAGTGCAACCAACAGGGTAGGTAAAAAATAAGAGAAATCTGGAGGAAAATGTGGTGTCTTAAAGACGAAAAGATTTCAAGAAGGAAGGAGACACTGAATGATACATGTGAAGAATGTCGACATGACGAATGTTTTGTTACATATATATTTACCACAGTTAAAAAGAGGGCAGAGGAGGAGGAGGAGAAGAAGGAGGGGGCAGAAGAAGGAGAAGAAAGGAAAAATCAGCTGTGTCAGATGCTAGTAAGAGGATGAGTAAGTTAGGACAAAGAATTGACTATCAGATTTGGTAATGCTATTAATGAACTTGATAAGATCTATTTCAGCAGAGTGGTGGACCCAAAAAGTATACTTGTAATGGGTTTATGACGGGAAAAATGGGAAGTGAAAAAGTGGAGGCAGGAAGTATAAACAAATATTTTGAGGATTATGTGAAGAGAGGGACAAAATGGAATATACAAGAGGGATGTGGGACCAAAGAAGTTTTATTTTTAAATACGATTAATAATGAGACATGTTTATATACTGTTAGGAATAATTCAATGATGACAGAAAAACCAATAATGCAGGAGAGACAGGAGAACTCCAGTATTGAGTAACCAAGGGGGGATGGGATCCAAGACACAGATAAAGGGGTTGGATGTTAGGAATAGAAGTAATAGAAGAAAAAATAAAATATGTGGAGGGTACAGATGTAGATAGATTGGTAGGTTTAGTGATAGGCAGATGAGGTAGTTTTTGACTGATTGTACTTAATTGATTAAGGTCACCGGCTGAGTGCAAATAAGATGAAGGGATGGAGGTCTGAAAAGAGAAATTGTCTTAGAACCTAGAAGAGTGATTGTGCCAGGGAAGCACATGCAGTAGAACTATCTGGCAGCATTGATACCATTTGGGATTTAGGGTGGAAAACTTCAGGTGAACCCAGTCAGCATGGTTGTATAAATTTTCCCTAATACTCTCAGTTGCTCAGGTGTAGTCAGAGCAAAGGAGAATACCTGGGTTTCATAAGGATTGTTTTTTGTTGTTGTTCAGATAAGTTCAACGCAGGGAGACAGGGGCAAGGAAGTTCAAGTTTTCTGCAAGAAAGTAACTAAAGTGTCACATCATCGAAACTAGCTAAGCAAGAAGATAAGTGATAACGTGAAGGAGAGGGAAAGCAAAAAATCAGCGTTAATGGATTGATTGTTCCTATGAGATCAAAGGACAGTTCCAAAGGAACTGGTAGGAGTGAGGTCAAGACTCAGAAGACAATGGATAAGAGAGTGAGATAATGCTCTCAGTCTACAGCTTTTGAAGGAGGGAGACTGCTTGTAATGGCTACCAATAATGTCTATGTTGTGACCGTAGATATGGCTGGCTGCAGTGGAGTGCAGGGAATTATTGGAGCAGAGAAGTTCAAGAAACTAAGAAATCAGCATGTGTGGTGGATTATCTACCAAACCAAACCTGTTGCTGTTGAGTTGATTTTGATTAATAGCAACCTTATAAAAATCACAAGATTGAGTGTAAGAGTAATGGAAGAAACAAAGACAGTGAACCAGATGATAAAATCATCACAGTATGATGGGGAGATGGCCAAAAGATTCTAGAAGATGCTATCTACTGGAGAGATGTTCGGTGGTAAAGTCTGAAGAAATGAAGTCAATGGTTTTGGGGGGTTTAACATAGAAAGGACAAATGGTTTGGAAGGAGTAATAGGAAGAAAGTGGGCACCTACTCCACTTACAGGTCCTGAGACAAATGAGGAGTGAAAGAAGAGACATCCTCCATTTAAGAGACCTTCCAGGAAAGCAGTTTCCTCTGGGAACAGTCAGGTTTCAGTTAGAGGAAGAAGGGGAAGGAAATGTTCAGAGAAGAGTCTGGAACACAGGGGAGTTTGCTGATGGCAAACCAAGAATTCCAGACAGTGGATTGGAGGAGTTTGGAAGTACAAGAAGCATAAGAGATGAAGTCAGATTGGGTGGAGGTGGGGGCCTGGAAAGCAGTGTTGGGATAAGCAAAGTGGGATGATGATCTGGGATATTTGAACTTCTAGTGCTGAGGTAACTGGGACACGAGGTATGTTGGGAGTAGTCCTGCAAGACAGGAGGAGAGTGAGTAACAAGTGGTATCCAGAATATTTAGTTGGAAGATGTGAGGTCATGTTCAATTCTACAGCTCACAGGGCATTTGGGTAAGAGGAATGGAAGAGGGCATCCTTGCGGAACAGGTCATCATCTGCCATCAGTGAGCAGTGCTGGTTGGGGTAAGAACTGTCTCACTGGGAGCACCAGCAATTGTTGAGACCTCCAGACCCTGGTCTCTCCCTTCATTGTGGTGTTGTCACACTCTGAGCACTAGTGGGCCTGCTGCACAAGCTCATTCCCTCAGGTGGGAGACGTAGACAAAGGGCCATAGTCTGTCTCAGGGCAGAAGGTTTTATAGCAGCTGGAAAATAAGGTTGGGTGAGGGGTTGGGGCCACTAATCTTTCATTCTCCTGGAGATGGGAAAGGAGTTGTAATTGTTTCCTTATCATCTGGAATTCTAGCCTAATCTTTAGCCAGTAGGTTTCCTTTGTCCCATTTTGTCCCACTACCCTGAATTGTGTCTATTCAATTGAACAGCCTTCATACAACAGTTCAAACAAATTCCAATGATATCTGAGATTTCAGACAACTATTGTTCCCTTTTGACCCTTTCTCTTCATTCCATCAAAACAAATCAAACAAAAAATTGGTAGATAAAGACAGCTAGATAGGTAGATAGGCAGATATACAGATAGATGAATGATAGATAATAGATAATGAGAGAACAGGATGGGGAGGGGTGGGGAAAAGAGAGGAGAGATAGGTAAGGTTTTGAGTAAACCTTCAATGATTGGCAAATGTTTAGGTATTCTTTGGGATAATCCAGTCCTACAATCTTGTGAAAAGGACAATCCTGTTTAGAAACCTAATCAGCCAGATTAAAGTTAATTTCCATATTCCCCAACTTCTACATCCAAAAAATCAGTACAGTTCTCAGACAAATGTGCATTTGAAGTAAGAAAGGCTTAAAGGAGGAGTTAGAAGTCCACTCTGAAACTTTCTAATGTCTGAATCAGAACTTATCTTAAAGACCTTGAGGTAATTCAGTCCAAAGGCAAAGCCAGAGCTCTAGTCCAAAGGTCTATTTTAAATAGAAGTTGGACCCTGTCTTGCCAGGAAAATGGAGCTCTTAAATCAGGGTAAATTTCACTATAATCAAGAGGAACTGACATTGTCTCTCAAGAAGGATCAGACAATAGATTGTGATCGATCAAGAAGGGAGTCAGGATCAGTTTCAAAGGTCATTTAAAATACTTGTTGTGAGTTTACCCTCTCAATGGCCTTTAAGCACCCTCCCATACCTCTCCTTTTAAATACTCACTATGGTTTTTTTCTTGGTTATAGAACCTATATGACATTCCAGAGACTCAGCAGAGACAGCACACACAGCCTAGACCATTAGTCCCCAAACTTTGATGTACAAAAGGATTCTCCAGAGAGTAGAATCATCATAAATGTAAGCTCCCAAAACCCATCCCTCTGAGGTGATGATTTCAGATACTGTACCTTATCTCCCTTAATCCTCATGTGAGATCTCTAAGGAAGATGCTGTTTTCATCCTCATTTTGTAAATGAAGAAGCTGAAGCTGAAGAAGGTAATTTGGTCAAGTCTCTCCATCAGTAAGTGATAAAGCTGGTCTCATGTGCAGGGTGTCTGATGCCAGATCCTGAGTTGTATCTGCTTCCTGTCCACTTACAACCAGAGGAAGTTTGTGTTACTCAGAAAAAAATGAGAAATTTTAAAAGATGGTTTCTTTTCAGAAACATCTTTCCCCAAATCTAAGTTATTTTATTGTTAAACACCACACACACACACACACACACACACACACACACACACGCACGCACACACACACGTACGTGAATATTTTGTACTTTTTAAGCTGGCCTGGCAGTTATCCAAGCAAAATGAGGACACTTTTTTTGTTGTTAAATTTTACAGTATTTCAAAGAAAGTTAAATTATCAGAAAAGTGTAAGAATTATTTCTCCAGGGCTTAGAATTATTTATACAGCTACTACAACTTTCAAAATAATGTTGATGTATAATTACATTTGTTCTATTCACTTAAAAAAGAAAACAAAGAGGAACTCTCTTGACCTTATCAGGTTTACTGTTCCTTAATTAGTCAATTCCAAGTAAGCATTCCAGGCATTGTTGTACAATAGTTCCATCCTGTATTACAAAATATTTAGATGGTATGACGTATCTGAGCTATATTTACCTATGGTAGTTGGGTTTAGAACTTCTTTAGGGCACATACAGACCTGTAATCCAGCCAGTTTTCCAATTAGAGTTTTTTATAATACGCTATCCCTTCCCCCTTCCAGCCTCCTCTCAAATCTCTGTTTCTATAATCCATTTCCTCTCCTTTCTACCTGCCCCAGCATTTTCATCCCCATCCAAATGTATTTTAGCTACTGAACACCTTATTTCGCTCAGTGTCTTCAGTGTGCCCTCTAGATCTCCCCCGTAATGTGAATAAGCATTCTGTATGCTTTCCTCGCACACCTCCCACCCTGACTGTCCTGTATTCCAAAGCCTTTATTCAATAACCTCTCCTCATAGCAGGTGAAGGCCATCTGAATGCCCACTCTCTGCCGTCCCTCTTCATGGTTGTTCATACACCTGAAGGATACCTTCCCATCTTCCTCAATTACTTTAGACCCAGGGTCAGTCTTCTTCCACATCCAGTCCTCCACCAACATCCTTGACTCTTCGTCTGCACTCAGTCTCCTTCTATCATCGTTGGGAACATCTGTACCTATTAATGGCTCTGTCAGTGGGCTGGCCTTCCTCCTCTTCAATTCCAGAGAACTCCATCTTCACTCTATCTCAGCCACTTTTCAGTGTAGTCAAACTTTAACTTTCCCCATCCTCCATAGTGCCCCATTTCTAAGATCCCAAACTGAAAGTCAATTCACTCTTTAGAACTATAATCTGCCAGCTTCCTAGTTTCCTATTCTTTCACTCCCTCTGCCTCTTGACCTTCATACTAGCCCACAATCTCATACTCTACCTCAGTTCAGCTTGACTTGTCTTCCTGTTCAGTCTGGTACAATGATCAGACTATTCACTACCTCCCTAGAATCTCCCACTCCTTGGCCTCCTACTTTCCCAGGGCTTAGAATTATTTATGTAGCTACTACAACTTTTAAAATAATGTTGAAATGAAAACAAAAGGAACTCTCTTGGCCTTTTCAGGCTCATTGGTCCTTAATTAGTCTTTGTCTATAACTATCTCACTTTCTCCCTTGTTTTTACCAAACTATCTCTGCTCGTTGACCATTTCTTCACCTATTTAGTCTTTAATTCCTAGAAATCTGGCTTCTATTCACACTGCTATGCCGATGCTACCTCTTCCCCCACTTTGCTGGAACTCATCTAATCTCCTCACCACCAAATTGAGAGACTTCTGCTCATTTTTTGTCACCTTGATCTTCCTGTAGCATTTGACATTGTTGGCTGAATAAGTGCTTCTTCCTTCCAGTTCTAGCCCTCTCTCTCTTCCTCTGAGAAACTTGTTGTTATTAACAGCTGTTGAGTCAGCCCCCGAGTCATGGTGACCCCATGTGTTATTGAGTAGAACTGCTTCGTAGGGTTTCTTGGCTGTAATCTTTATCGAAGCAGTTCTCCAGGCCTTTCTCCCACAGATTTGCTTGGTGGGTTCAAACCACCAAGCTTTAGGTTAGCAGCTGATTGCAAACTGCTTGCTCCACACAGGCTCTTTCTGGGAAACTATGCTATCCTAATTCTCTTCTCGCCTCTACCTGCATCTTCTGGGTCTTTCTCCCCTTCCCCTAACTCCCAAAAGCTTAGTGTTTCCCAAGGTTATATCCTCATCTTCTTTTCAACCTATATATTTTTCCCTTATGAATCTAATCTACTCCTCATTTCCTTATATAGTAAGACTTCAAGCTTAAAGACAAACTGACCTAAATTCTGCCACTTACTAGAACAGAGTTTGGCACATAGCAGGTCTTCCATAGGTCATGAGAAGAACGAACTGTGAGAACATGAGAAAACCAATCAGCCTCTCTGGGCCTCAGTTTCATGGTGTCGTTGTGTGGATTAAATGCCAGACTATATAAAGAACCTTATCAGAAAATAACAGGTGCATAATAAACAGTTAACTTCCTTCCCCTATTACCTGTGTAAATAACTCAAAAATCTAAATCTATAATCTAGATTCACTCCAGAAGCCCAGACCCAAATGTATATCTCCCCCTCAATAGCCAGTTGCCCCTTCAATCCCAACAATTTGAAACTTCCCACTCCCCCAAACTAGTTCTGTTCTCTTTTCCAAAACCAGTTCTAGCCCATCCCAAACCAGCTCCTCTCTTCCTTATTTCTGTAATAACGCAATCATTCTCCCAAATACTGAGGTTCCAAACCACAAAAAAAATCATCTTTAATTCTTCTTTTATTCCTCCTTGTGTCCTATTGCCAAGCCCAAAAGCTCTATTTCCACAATGTTCTTCAACACCTTTTCTACACCCACTGCCAATCCTTCTTGTCCAGACCAGGACTGGTTCTTGTCGAGAACCCTCAATGGCTTCTTTAATGGTCTGTTCACCTTCTGTCTCTTTCTACCTCAATCCTGCAATGTTCACCTGCCTAAAAAAAATCCCTGGTCATGTCACTTCCCTGCTCAAAAGGCTACATGAAATCCTTTGCACTTGCTGAGTAGAGCAAACTCCTTAGCCTGGCAATCAGAGCCCTCGTAGTATGAGCAAACTTCTCACTATACATTTTCTGAGCACGCCCTGTGTTTCTTGCCTTCATGTCTTTGCTCCTGTGCTTCTTTTTGCCTGTAGAGCTTTCATCAGCAACTCTGCCTCCTGAAATCTGGCCGACCTTCAAGGCCCGGCTCAAGTCTACTGAAAGTCTTCCCTGATCCTTCAAGTTGGATTTGATTGCTTTTTTCCAATATTTTTATTTCTTTATGCCTTGTTTTAGTCTATGGTAATCAAGGGGATATATCTACCTTCTCCACTATATAATAAATTCCTTTCAGACAGGGAATGTGTCTTATTAATTTTTATATCCCAGCAAAATTCTTTGTACTGAAAATGCCATCTGTAAATATCTGCTACATTGGCATGTATATAACTTTAAGAAATCTCACACTGAAATTCAGTGTTTTTGAAACTGCTCGTTACAACCATTTGTCTATGTAGAAAAA
Organism: Trichechus manatus latirostris; assembly: GCF_000243295.1. Taxonomy (NCBI): domain Eukaryota; kingdom Metazoa; phylum Chordata; class Mammalia; order Sirenia; family Trichechidae; genus Trichechus; species Trichechus manatus. The sequence continues at coordinate 1,347,347 of NW_004444175.1, forward strand.
AATGCAGCTTTCAAGGCTTCTTGTTGACATATCTCTTAGGAGTGGACAGAAAGGACTTAGAAGATAGATATTTATCATAGCTGTGAAGTATCTTCCCCACCCCCCTTCAGCCTCTTCCTTAAATCATACTGATGGCTGAGCTTACAGATAAAATGATCAATTTAGAGAAAAATAATCATTGTAGTTTTCTTTCCTGGCTAAGAAGACCAGAAAATAATTTCCCTTCTGAAGAGCCTTGTGTATGAGAGATAAAGAATGTATCAGTTCAGAAACAGCAACGGCAGGGATAATTTGTCAAGGCTTCAGACTGCTTTATAAAACCCACCCTGGACTTTTCAGTTCTTACAGTTAGCAAGTCTCAGAAAGCATGATGCAGCAGAAAGGGTTTTGGACTTATCCCAACTCAGCCACTGATAGGTCATGAAACCTTGTCAAAGTCACTCCTTGCTGTGGGCCTTAATTTCTCAATCATAAAATACAGACGTTAACGCAGTGGGTGACCGCTAAGGATCCTTCCATCCCTGACCCTCTCTAACTCCAACATGTAAGAGGTCTCTGCATCTGCAGCCATTTGAAAGCAGTACAGAGAAGGGATGAAGAATCTGAGCACCAAAGTCAGACTTGTGGTTGTTAGTTGCCACCAATCGATTCCAACTCATGGTGACCCCATGTGTGCAGAGGAGAACTGCTCTATAGGGTTTTCAAAGCTGCTACTTTTCAGAAGCAGATTGCCAGGCCTGTCCTCCAAGGTGCCTCTAGGTGGGTTTAAACCGCCAACCTTTCTACTAGTAGTCTAGAGTTTAATCATTTGCACCACGCGGGAACTTCTGTAGTCAGACCACTGGGGTCTAAATCCTGCCTTGGCCCCTCCAGCTGTGGGACATTACGGAAGAGACATAACTTTTCTGTTCTCAGTTTCTTCATCTGTAGGAAGGTTAGGATGATGTCAATAATAGTAACAGCCTCATAGGGTTATTGTAAGGGTTATAAAAGATATGTAAATTGCTTAGTATAATGTCTGGCAAATAGCAGGCACTTGATGAATTTAATAATTAGTCACTTAAATGAGTCTATTTTCAAAAACAGTAATTGTACCACGGAGGACACTAGCTGAAGCATCTTCTGTAGGTATATGCCCAGGTATGTCCACAGACATGAGGCAGCCAGTAAATGGCCTTGGCAAATCTGAAGGCAGATGTTACAAACTGGTAGCTCACAAGCTGTATGCCTCATGAAACTGTTTTCTTAGTATAAACGGTGTTGGTTTTGTTGTGCTGCTGCTGTTGTTGTTGTTACTACTGTTGTTGTTTAATTGAATTAGTTTCCAGCACGTCAATATCAGAATTTCACATTTCTGGCTTCTTTTGAAAAATCTGAGTAGCTGGAAAGATTGAACATGCACTTTTGCATGGCATCAAAGATTAGAGCTTCCCCTTAAAGTTCCCATCACTCCCTATTGTCCTCCACCCAGTCTGCTCCTCTCATATATACTACATGCCTTGCATCTCTATGGGATATCCTAGGGTATAAAAACAGCTATTCTTCTCCATTAAAGAAAACCCATAATTTTCCCATCACATGGAGAGAATCTAAGAAGGAACCAAAACACAGACGGAAGTGAAGCTGAAACATGGAGTCAGAGGGAGCTCTAATTACATCTTTTGAACCTGGATCCAGCCCTGCCTGAAATCCATACATCCTTAGATTTCCCAGTTACATGAGTCATTAAATCCCCTTTTTAGCTGAAGTAGCTTTATTTAGATTTTTGTCTCTTATAACCAAAAGAGACCTGAATAATTCCATGGCTAGGGTGGCCAACTCATCTGGTTTTATCACTGAAAATTCTGCATCTCCAGAAACTTCTCAATCCCAGGCAAACTGGAACGGTTATTACCTATCCATGGCAGAGTTGTGATGCAAAGTCAATTTAGAAAAAAAAAAAAAACCGCTTGCCATCAACTAGATTCTGACTGATAGCAACAACACAGAACAGGGTAGAACTTCCCCATAGGGTTTCTGAGGCCGCAAATCTTTTACAGAAACAGACTGCTACATCTTCCTTCCATGGAGCGGCTGGTAAGTTTGAACCACTGACCTTTCGGTTAGCAGGCAAGAGCTTAACCACTGTGCCACCAAGGCTCCTTCAAAGTCAATAACAATCATCAATGCCTATGCTTTCCACTTCTCTATATCTCTCACTTTCATTTCCAAACCTCATTATCATATTATTAAAAAATAATGTAGCACAGGAAACAAGTGTTGGCAAGGGTGTGGAGAAATTAGAACCCCCATCCATTGCTGATATGGGATTATAACATGGTACAGCCCCTGTGAAAATAGTCTGGCAGCTTCTCAAAAAGTTAAACATAGACCTACTATATGATACAGAAATTTCACTCTTAGGTACATACACAAAAGAATTAAAAACAGGGACTCAAACAGATACTTGTACACTAATGTTCATTGCAGCATCACTCACAGTAGCCAAAAGGTAGAAACAACCCAAGTGCCCATCAACAGATGAATGGATAAATAAGATGTGGTATAGACGTACAATGGAATATTATTCAACCACAAAAAGAAATGAAGTTTTGACATATGCTGTGACACAAATGAACCTCGAAAATATTATTCTTAGTGAAATAAGTCATACATGAAAAGACAAACACTGTATGATTCCACTTAATAGGAAACGTCTAGAATACACAAATGCATAAAGACCAAATATCATTAGTAGTTACGGGATGGTCGGGGGAATGAGGAGCTATTGCTTAAGGGTTACAGAGTTTCTGTTAAGATGATGACAAAATCTGAAAGCAGATAGTGGTGGTTGTACAAATGGTGAACGTAATTAATGTCACAAGTTGTACACGTAAAAATGGTTGAAATAGCAAATGTTTTGCATTATATATATTTCACCACAATAAAAAAAATTTTTTTTAATGGACTAGAACTTGGTTCCTAATACCTTTCTCCAATAAAATGAACCAGGGCTGCTTGGAAAATTGGCTGATTCTAGAGCTGGGGCAAAGCATCTTATAGGAGAAAGTAAAGAAGGGCTCAAAAAAACAAAATGATGGGGGCACTTTGAAGAGAGACAAAAGCTAACTGAAAGAGCTCCCAGTAGCCAAAGCTGCAACCATCTGAGCAACAAAATAAATAATATAATATTGGATTACAGCCCAAAGTATAAAATAAATATCCATGAGTCCATACTGATGTAAATAAATGACTCTTCCTTATAGACAAATTCCAAAAATTTTTATGTAGATATTCTCCCCTCCAGGAGATGGAACTTAACTTCCTACCCCCTTGGGATTGGGCTATGCATAGTGACTTGCTTCCAAGGAGTAGAGTATGGAAAAGGATGAAAAAAGTAACTTTACAATGGAAAGAAACCTGACTACCAAGGATTACGTCAACAGTGATGAGTCAAGTTGACAATATGTAACCTTAATAGAATGTGATGAGAATGATACCTCATCCAAGAAACACAGACCTCTGTCTAACCTTGAGAAAAACATTGAAGAAGCCCAAATTGAGGGAATAGTCTTTAAAAATCCTGACAAGTACTTCTCAAAACTGTCAACAACTCCCGATTCAAATACCAACAGCATTCTTTAATGAGATGGAAAAACTAATCACTTACTTTATATGGAAAGGAGAGAGGCCCAGGATAAGTAAAGCATGATTGAAGAAGAAGAGCAAAGTAGGAGGCTTCACACCTACTGTACAGCTACGGTAGTCAAAACAGCCTGGTACTGATGTAACAACAGACACATTCACCAACGGAACAGAATCGAGAACCCAGATGTAAATCCTTCCACCTATGGTCACCTGATCTTCCACAAAGGACAAAATTCATTAAATGGGGAAAAGATAGTCTTTTTAACAAATGATGCCAGCAAAACTAGATCTCCATCTGCAAAAAAAAGAAATGGGACCCATACTTCACTCCATACACAAAAACTAATTCAAAATGGATCAAAGACCCAAACACAAAAACAAAAACTAAAAAGATCATGGAAGAAAAAAATAGTGTGAAAGCTAGAGACTCTATTATACTGCATAAATAGGATATAAATCATAACTAACAATACACAAATGCTACAAGATAAGCTAGATAACTGGGATCTTCTAAAAATTAAACACACTCATCAAAAGACTTCACCAAAAGAGTAAAAAGAGAACCTACAGATCGGGAAAAATTTTTTGGCTATGACATATTCGACAAAGTTCTGATCTCTAAAATTTATAGGAAAACCCAACACCTCTACAACAAAAAGACAAATTATCCAATTTAAAAATGGGCAAAGGAAATGACAGACACCTCACAAAGAAGACATTCAAGCGGCCAACAGACACATGAGGAAATGCTCGCGATAACTAGCCATTAGAGAAATGCAAGTTAAAACCACAGAGAGATACCATCTCACCCCGGCATTACTGGCAGGAATCAAAAACGCTGGAAATAACAAATGTTAGAGGAGCTGCGGGGAGATCGGAACTCTTATGCTCTGCTAGTGGGAACGCATAATGATACAACCATTTTGGGAAATGATATGGCGCTTCCTTAGAAAGCTAGAAATAGAAACACCATATGATCCAGCAATACCGCTCCTAGGAATATATCCTAGAGAAATAAGAGCCATCACACGAATAGACGTGTGCCCACTCATGTTCATTGCAGCATTGTTCACAATAGCAAGAAGATGGAAACAACCTAGATGCCCATCAACAGATGAATGGATAAACAAACTATGGTACATACACAGAATGGAGTATTATGCAATGATAAAGAACAATGATGAATCTGTGAAGCATCTCATAACATGGATAAGACTGGAGAACATTATGCTGAGTGAAATAACTCAATCACAAAAGGACAAATATTGTTTGAGACCTCTATTGTAAAAACTTATGAAAAAGTTTATGCACAAAAAGTAACAATCTTTGTTGGTTACGAGGGATGGGAGGGGTGGGGGGGAATACTAAACAGACAATAGATAAGTGGTATCTTTGGTGAAGGGTGAGACAGTACACAATATTGGGGAAGCCAGCACAACTTGTACAAGGAAAGGTCATGGAAGCTCCATAAACACATCCAAACTCCCAGAGGGACTGAATTGCTGGGCAGATAGCTGTGGGGATTGTGGTCTCGGAGAACATCTAGCTCAACTGGCATAACACAGTTTATAAAGACAATGTTCTACATTCTACCTTGGTGAGTAGCGTCTGGGGTCTTAAAAGCCCATGAGCAGCCATCTAAGATACTCCACTGGTCTCACCCTTCGGGAGCAAGGGAGAATGAAGAGAACAGGATACAAGGAAAAGATTAGTCCAAAGGACTAATGGACCACAGCAACCAAGGCCTCCACCAGACTGAGTCCAGTACAGCTAGATGGTGCCCAGCTACTACCACTGACTGCTCTGACTGGGATCACAACAGAGGGTTCTGGCCAGAGCTGGAGAAGGATGTAGAACAAAATTCTAACTCACAAAAAAAGACCAGTTTTACTGGCCTAAAGGAGAAACCCCGAGAGTATGGCCCCCAGACACCCTTTTAGCTCAGTGATGAAGTCACTCCCGAAGTTCACTGTTCAGCTGGGGATTGGACAGCCCCATAAAACAAAACAGGAATAATGAGGGAAAGCAGTCCAGGGACAAGGACTAGAAGGCAGGAGGGAACAGGAAAGCTGATGATAGGGAACTCAAGGTTAGGAAGGGACATGTCATGGGATTGTTAACCATTGTCATAAAACAATATGTGTACTAACTGTTTAATGAGAAACTATTTGTTCTGTAAACTTTCATCTAAAGTACAAAAAAAAAGAATTATCTATGTGAGATCAAACTGACAACAGCAACTCAAAACATTTGGTGGGAAGCCTAGGGGACAGTGAGTTGAAGATAATGGTGATGGAATAATTTGGAAAAAGATAGTGAGAATAGCAGCACAACTGGAAGAATGTAATTGATATCACTGGATAGTACATGTAGAAATTTTTGAAATGGTGTATCTTTGGCTATTTTCAACAACAACAAAAAAAAGGTCCTCCAAGGTCGAGAAGGTAAGAGTGTTGACATGTTGTGGGGTTGTTAACCAGTGTCATAAAACAACACATATACTGACTGTTTCATGAGAAACTATTTGTTCTGTAAACCTTCATCTAAAGTACAATAAAAAAAATTTTTTTTTAAAAAATGGGAAAAGGAAATGAACTGACACTTCACCAAAGAAGACATTCAGGCGGCTAACAGACACATGAGGAAATGCTTGTGATCACTAGCCATTAGAGAAATGCAAATCAAAATTACGAAGAGATACCATCTCAACTCAACATTACTGGCATGAATCAAAAAAAAACAGAAAATAACAAATGTTGGACAGACTGCAGGGAAATTGGAACTCTTATGCACTGCTGGTGGGAATGCAAAATGGTACAACAATTTTGGAAAACAATATGGCACTTCCTTAAAAAACTAGAAATAGAAATACCGTATGATCCAGCAATCCCACTCCTAGGAAAATATCCTAGAGAAATAAGAAGCGTCACATGAATAGACATATGCGTACTCATGTTCACTGCAGTATTATTCAAATAGCAAAAAGATGGGAACAACTCAAGTGCCAATCAACAGATGAATGGATAAACTATGGTACATACACACAATGGAGTATTATGCAACAATAAAGAACAAGGATGGCAAAACATCTCACAACATGGATGAATCTAGAAGGCATTATGCTGGTGAAATAAGTCAATCACAAAAGGACAAATACTGTATGAGACCACTATTATAAAAACTCATGAAAAGATTTGTTTACACAGAGAAAGAAACAATCTTTGATGGTTACAAAGGAGGGGAGGGATGGGGAGGCAAAAACACTAACTAGACAATAGATAAGTGGTAATTTTGGTGAAGGGTAAAATAGTACACGATACTGGGGAAGCCAGCACATCTTGACCAAGGCAAATTCACAGAAGCCTCATAGACACATCGAAACTCTCATAGGGATCCAGTTACTGGGCTGAGGGCTGTGGAGACCAGGGTCTCGGGGGACATCTAGCTCTATTGGCACAACATAGTTTATAAGGAAAATGTTCTACATCCTACTATGGTGAGTAGCATCTGGGTTCTTAAAAGCTTGTGAGTGGCCATCTAAGATATGTCTACTGGTCCCACCCCATCTGGAGCAAGGGAGAATGAAGAAAACCAAAGACACAAGGGAAGGATTAGTCCAAGGAACTAATGGAACACAACTACCACAGCCTCCTCCAGACTAAGTCCAGCACAACTAGATGGTGCCTGGCTACTACCACTGACTGCTCTGACAGGGATCACAATAGAGGGTCCTGGTCAGAGCTGGAGAAAAATGTAGAACAAAATTCTAACTCACAAAAGAAGACCATATTTATTGGTCTGACAGAGACTGGAGAAATCCTGAGAGCATGGCCCCCAGACACCATTTGAACTCAGTACTGAAGTCACTCCTGAGGTTCACCCTTCAGCCAAAGATTAGACAGGCCCATAACACAAACAATAATACACATAATTCAACCATGTATACGAGACTAAATGGGCACACCAGCCCAGGGGCAAGGACCAGAAGGCAGGAGGGCACCGGAAAGCTGGATGAATGGAAATGGGAAACCCAAGGTGGAGAAGGATAGAGTACTGACACGTCGAGGGATTGGCAACCAATGTCACAAAACAATATGTGTATTAATTGCTTAATGAGAAACTAATTTGCTCTGTAAACCATCACCTAAAGCACAATTTAAAAAAATTAATAAATATTATTAAAAAATAATAAAAAGAAAATTGTTTACTGATTTGACGAGAATCAGAGGACCAAAGAATATTTGCAACTTAAAATCTCCAGCTAAACTTTCTTGTATACTTTTTCAGTTGGGCTTTCATGGAATTGCCTAGTTAAAGATCCTGGAGATCATAGCATGGCAAATGACAAACTTGATTTAAAAAAATATATACATTGCCTTGCATACTTAATTTACTTTAATTAAATAATCTCCCACAGGAAGAAAAAAAATAATGTACCACAGAAAACAAGTGTTGGCAAGGATGTGGAGAAATTAGAACTCTCATCCATTGCTGGTGGGACTGTAAAATGGTACAGCTGTTGTGAAAATAGTTCGGCGGCTTCTCAAAAAGGTAAAAATAGAACTACCATATGATTCAGCAATTTCACTCCTAGGCATATACCCCAAAAAAATGGAAAGCAGGGACTCAAGTAGATACGTGCACACTCGTATTCATTGCAGCATTCATTATTCACAGTAGCCAAAAGGTAGAAACAACCCAAGAGCCCATCAACACTTAGACTCTGAAACACTTGAAGTTGCCATGAATTAACTCGACAAGAACTGGTTTGGTTTTGGTTTTGGTTTTGTTCTAATTCTAGATAGGATCCTGGAACAGAAAAAGCACATTGAGGGAAAGCTGGTGAAACCTGAATAAAATATCAATTTAGTTAATAAAACCAAAAAAACCAAACCCATTGCCATTGAGTCGACTCTGACTCACATCAACCCTAAAGGAAAGAGTAGAACTGCCCAGTAGGGTTTCTGAGGAGCAGTTGGTGGATTCGAACTGCTGACCTTTTGGTTAGCAGCCTGAGCTGTTAGCCACTGCACCACCAGGGCTCCAATTTAGTTAATAGTAATATACAGTAATAAGGTTAGTTTCTTAAAGTAAAATATTAATAATGTTAGTTTCTTAATGTGACAAATATACTTGATAACATAAAATGTAAACAATAGGGGGAACTGAGTGAGCGGCATGTAGGAATTTTCTGTGCTATCTTGCAACTATTCTGGAAATCTAAAACTACTCTAAAATAAAAATTTTATTAAAATAGTAACAACGGACCAGCTGATATACTACAGGAGAGGCCCTCTGTAAAGAATGATGCTGCTTCATCTATTTCAAAAACTTAACATTAAAAAAAAAAAAAACATTATTCCTTTTTTTATTGTGCTTTAAGTGAAAATTTACAGTTCAAGTTAGTTTCTCATACAAAAATTTATACATACATTGTCACTCTCCCTATAATGTGACAGCACACTCCTGCTTTCTACCCTAGATTTCCTGGGTCCATTCAGCCACCTCCTGTCCCTTTTTGCCTTCTTGTCTCACCTCTGGACAGGAGCTGTCCATTTAGTATCATGTAGCTACTTGAGCTAAGAAGCACTCTCTTCACTAGTATCATTTTATGTCTTATAGTCCAGTCTAATGTTTGTCTGAAGAGTTGGCCTCGGAAATTTCAGTTCTGGGCTAAAAGAGAGTCCTGGGGCCATATCTTCCAGGGTCCCTCCAGTCTCAGTCAGACCGTTAAGCCTGGTCTTTTTACTAGAATTTGAGTTCTATACCCCACTCTTCTCCTGCTCCGTCAAGGACTCTCCGTTGTGTTCCCTGTCAGGGTGGTCATTGGTGGTAGCCAGGCACCATCTAGTTCTTCTGGTCTCAGGCTGATGCAGTCTCTAGTTTATGTGGCCCTTTCTGTCTCTTGGGCTAATACTTTTGTTGTGTCTTTGGTGTTCTTCATTCTCCTTTACTCCAGGTGGGTTAGGACCAACTGATGCATCTTAGATGGCTGCTCATTAGCATTTAAGACCCCAGAAGCCACTCACCAAAATGGGATGCAGAACATTTTCTTAATAAACTTTGCTATGCCAATTGACCTAAATGTCCCATGAAACCATGGTCCCCAGACCCCTGCCCCTGCTATTCTGTCCCTTGAAGTGTTTGGTCATATTCAGGAAACTTCTTAGCTTTTGATTTAGTCCAGTTGTGCTGACTTCCCCTGTAGTGTGTGTTGTCCTTCCCTTCACCTAAGATAACTCTTGTCGACTATCTACTTAATGAATACCCCTTTCCCTCCCTCCCCACCCTCGTCACCATCAAAAAATGTTTTCTTCTGTGTTTAAACCTTTTATTGAGTTCTTATAATAGTGGTCTCACACAATATTTGTCCTTTTGCAGCTGACTAATTTCTCCCAGCATAATGTTTTCCAGATTCATCCATGTTATGAGATGTTTCCCAGAGTCATTGTTATTCTTTATCACTGGGTAGTATTCCATCGTGTGAATATATCATAATTTGTTTATCCATTCATCTGTTGATGGGCACCTAGGTTGTTTCCATCTTTTTGCTATTGTGAACAATGCTGCAATGAACATGAGTGTGCATTCGTGTGACAGCCCATATTTCTCTAGGATATATTCCAAGGAGTAGGTTAAAAAACGAACTTTAGAAAAGAAGGATTTCTTGTGTTTTGTACATTTTCTATATAAAGGAACAAGAGCCCAGTGTCATCTCTCTGGACACCTTTTCCCAATATAATTGCAAGTTAGTTGTACCATAAGATTTGATTGACCCACTTAGAATTTTGGTTCTTTCAATCATTCATTAAGCTTACAGACTAAATTAATGTTTGTTCTTACATGTCTTGGCAGAACAAATTAATGGTATTTGAACAAATTAATAACCTCAGCTCCTAACTCCTGTGAATTTGTCAGGTTATAATTTGAGTTTCTGAAGCCTGTACACAGGAGAGCATCTGGACAGGAATATGCTCTCCTCTCCTTTCAATACACAGAAGCCCTGGTGGCACAGTGGTTAAGAGCTTGGCTGCTAACCAAAAGGCTGGCATTTCGAATCCACCAGCTGCTCCTTCGAAACCCTATGGGGCAGTTCTACTCTGTTCCACAGGGTCACTATGAGTCGGAATTGACTCAATGGCAACGGGTTAACGGGTTTATCAACACACATACCAAGCTATCCTTAATGAGTGTTAGAAGAAAGCCCCAGAGGAGGAGCAAACCTCATCACACTTTCTTGTCAAAGCATTGAGAAGCTGGCCCAGTGGCCTAGTAAAAGACAGATGGTAACACCCAACACAAATCCTCACGGTAAGGAAGTAACTCATTCACTCAACAACACTTGAACACCTGAGCTAAGAATACAGCAATGACAGGCACTGAAGGGTTTCCAGTCCTACTTCAGGGACAAAATAGCAACATGTTAAACAGGAGACATAGAGATGTTAAGCAGGTGAAATTGAGGAGTACTTGAAATATGCAATTGAGTATTCAACTAGCACATCAGAAGTGGTGAGTAGTAGGAGTAAATATCCGGCTCGTGAGCAAACTCTGATCATGTGCCTCCCATTAATTCCTCTTGTAGGCATGCAGAGGATGCATAAATGATTAAGACACAGTCACTGAGTGCCCTCAAGGCACTCGCTGTCTGCGGACTAGGATAAGGGAAGTATACAGATAGTTACAAGCGCAAAGTAGGAGGTAATGTGTGCCCCAAGAAAAGTACAAAGTGCTCCCGCCGCTCTTAGAGGAAGAGATTAAATCTAGTGAAAGGCAGATAGCATTCTGAGATAGGCTTGAATTGTGGTACAAACTAGACAGGTTGGAATGGAGATATTACAAGCCAAAGAACAGCTTCAGGAAAATCATTCAAGTCTTCCGGTTTACCCAGGATACGTGTAAATAATTCTTGAGAAATGTGGCTTTAAAAAAGAACCATGATAGATTCTAAATCTAAGGGCAAAAGTGGGATGAGGAGTGCAATATTTACAAGCTCTGGACACATCTCCCATCAGATTGCCTACTTGTTTTAAGGGGAAAAATAGTAACTACATGGTGGAGAAACCAGACAGCACTCTGATTAAATAATCAGAATTAACATGACCAACGAGGAGCAGATGGACATCATGTGCCACCAGATGCAATGCCCTGAGAAGGACACAACATCCCTTTTGTAGTTTTCTAGCCAAATATGATTACATGAAGTTAGTCACAAGGAAACATTATACAAACCCAAACTGAGAAACATGCTAGAAAATAACTGGCCCAGTGCAAAATGGTCAGCGTCATAAAAGACAAAGAAAGGTCAGCAGCTCCTCCAGATTAGAAGAAATGAAAGAGACAAGATGACTAAGTGCATGATCTTGGACTAGATCCTGCACTGGAGGGGGGAAATACGAAAAGGGATTTTACTGGGACAACTGATTGACAAAATTTGAAAATAGACTATAGATTAGGAAAAAAGTAGCATATTCATATTAAATTTTCTAAATGTAATAACTGCACAGTGGTTATGTAAGAGAATATTCCTGTTTTTAGGAAAGACACACTGAAGTATTAGAGGTAAAGGGGCATGGTGTACGCCACCTACTCACAAATGATTTTTAAAAAATAAACAATAGTATGTGTATATGGCTGAAGAGAAAGTGAATGAGAAAACAAATGTGGTAAAATGTGACTGTGTAAAAGGTATATGGAGTCAGAGGGAGTTCTGGTATTATTCCTGCAGCTCGTTGGTAGTTTGAAATTATTTCAAAATAAAAACTATTTTTAAAGTAAAGATCCTAGAAAATATTAAAATCAAAATTATTTTCATGGATAAAATTTTCATATCCAAGTTTTATTATGGTACAAATGTTTTTACATAACTGTAAATTACTATTTATATAGTACTTGGGCACCCACCCATCTGTCAGTTTGTCCTACTGTGAGGGCTTGTGTGTTGCTGTGATGCTGAAAGCTATGCCACCAGTATTCATATACCGGCAGGGTCACCTGTGGTGGACAGGTTTCAGCTGAGCTTCCAGGCTAAGTAAGGCAGACTAGGAAGAAGGACCTGGTGGTCTACTTCTGAAAAGAATTAGCCAGTGAAAACCTTATGAATAACAGTGGAACACTGTCTGATATAGTGCCATAAGAAGAGCTCCTCAAGTTGGAAGTCACTCAAAATATGACTAGGGAAGAGATGCCTCCTCAAACTGGAGTTGACTTTAATGACGTGGATGGAGTCAAGCTTTCGGGACCTTCGTTTGCTTATGTGGCAAGATTCGAAATGAGAAGAAACAGCTGCAAACATCTATTAATAATTTCAACATGTAATGTACGAAGTATGAATCTAGGAAAATTGGAAACTGTCGAAAATTAACTAGAACGCATAAACATCAATATCCTAGGCATTAGTGAGCTGAAATGGACTGGTGTTTGCCATTTTGAATCAGACAATCATATGGTCTACTACGTCAGGAATGACAGCTTGAAGAAGAATGGAGTTGCATTCATCGTCAAAAAGAACATTTCAAGATCTGTCCTGAAGTACAGTGCTATCGGTGATAGGATAATATCCATACACCTACAAGGAAGACCAGGTAATACGACTATTATTCAAATTTATGCACAAACCACTAAGGCCAAAATGAAGAAATTGAAGATTTTTATCAACTTCTGCAGTCTGAACTTGATCAAACATGCATTCAGGATGCATTGATAATCACTGTTGATTGGAATGCAAAATTTGCAGAGAAAGAAGGCTCAGTTGTTGGAAAATATGGTCTTGGTGATAGAAATGATGCTGGAGATCGAATGATAGAATTTTGCAAGACCAACGACCTATTCATTGCAAATATCTCTTTTCACCAACATAGACAGCGACTATACACATGGACCTTGCCCAATGGAATACACAGGAATGAACTACATCTGTGGAAAGAGAAGATGGAAAAGCTCAATATCATCAATCAGAACAAGGCCAGGGGTCAACTGCGGATCAGACCATCAATTGGTCATATGCAAGTTCAAGCTGAAACTGAAGAAAATTAGAACAAGTCCAAGAGAGCCAAAGTACAACCTTGAGTATATACTAACTGAATTTAGAGACCATCTCAAGAATAGATTTGACATGCTGAACACTAATGACCAAAGACCAGACCAGCTGTGGAATGACATCAAACACAAAGAAAGCAAGAGGTCATTAAAAAGACAGGAGAGAAAGAAAAGTCCTAAATGGGTGTCAGAAGAGACTCTGAAACTTGCTCTTGAACCTTGAGCAGCTAAAGCAAAAGGAAAAAATGATGAAGGTAAAGAGCTGAACAGAAGATTTCAAAGGATGGCTGGAGAAGACACAGTATTATGATGACATGTGCGAAGACCTGGAGATAGAAAACCAAAAGGGAAGAACATGCTCAGCATTTCTCTAGGTGAAAGAACTGAAGAAAAAATTCAAGCCTCGAGTTGTAATACTGAAGGATTCTACAGGGAAAATATTAAACGATGCAGGAAGCATCAGAAGAAGATGGAAGGAATACACAGAGTCACTATACCAAAGAGAATTGGTCGACATTCAACCATTTCAGAAGGTAACATATGATCAGGAACTGACAGTACTGAAGGAAGGAGTCCAAGCTGCACTGAAGGCATTGGCAAAAAACAAGGCTCCAGGAACTGACGGAATACCAATTGAGATGTTCCAACAGATGGATGAAGCACTGGAAGTGCTCACTCATCTATGCCAAGAAATTTGGAAGACAGCTACCAGGCCAACTGACTGGAAGAGATGCATATTTATGTCTATTCCCAAGACAGGTGATCCAACCAAATGTGGAAATTATCAAATAATATAATTAATATCACATGCATGCAAAATTTTGCTGAGGATCATTCAAAAGCTGTTGCAGCCATATATCAGCAGGGAACTGCCAGAAATTCAAGCCAGATTTAGAAGAGGACGTGGAACCAGGGATATCATCACTAATGTCTGATGGATCCTGGCTGAAAGCAGAGAATACCAGTAAGATGTCGATCTATGTTTTATTGACTATGCTAAGGCATTTGACTTTGTGGATCATAACAAATTATGGATAACCTTGCAGAGAACGGGAATTCCAGAACACTTAATTGTGCTTATGAGGAATCTATATACGGATCAAGAGGCAGTGGTTCAAACAGAACAAGGAGATACTGCATGGTTAAAAGTCAGGAAAGGTTGTGCATCAAGGTTGTATCCTTTCACCATACCTATTCAATCTGTACATTGAGCAAATAATCCGAGAAGCTGGACTATATGAAGAAGAAGGCAGCATCAGGATTGGAGGCAGACTCATTAACAACCTGCGTTATGCAGATGACACAACCTTGCCTTGCTGAACGGGAAGAGGACTTAGAGCACTTACTGATGAAGATCAAAGATGACAGGCTTCAGTATTGATTACACCTCAACATAAAGAAAACAAAAATTCTCACAACTGGACCAATAAGCAGCATCATAATAAATGGAGAAAAGATTGAGTTTGTCGGGATTTCATTTTACTTGAATCCACAATCAACACCCATGGAAGCAGCAGTCAAGAAACCAAAAGACGCATTGCATTGGGCAAATCGGCTGCAAGAGATCTCTTTAAAGTGTTAAATAGCAAAGATGTCACCTTGAGGACTAAGGTGCACCTGACTCAAGCCCTGGTGTTTTCAATCACCTCATACGCATGCAAAAGCTGGACAGTGAATAAGGAAGATCGAAGAAGAATTGACGCCTTTGAACTGTGGCGTTGGCGAAGAATATTGAATTTACTATGGACTGCCAAAAGAATGAACAAATCTGTCTTGGAAGAAGTACAACCAGAATGCTCCTTGGAAGCAAGGATGGCGAGACCGTGGCTCACATACTTTGGACATGTTGTCAAGAGGGATCAGTCTCTGGAGAAGGACATCATGCTTAGTAAAGTAGAGGGTCAGCAAAAAAGAGGAAGACCCTCAACAAGATGGAGTGACACAGTGGCTGCAACAAGGGGCTCAAGCATAGCAACAATTGTGAGGATGGCGCAGGACCGGGCAGTGTTTCGTTCTGTTGCGCATGAGTCAGAACCGACGCAATGGCACCTAGGAACAACAACAACATAGTACTTGAAACTTTAACGTCTTCTTATTCATTTAATATTGTCTTATTTAAATATTTTCACGTATCAACATAGTACACATAGCCATCACTTTAAATAACTATATAGTTTTCTATCACTTAAATCATTCTTCTGTTACTGGAGATTGCTGTTACTTCCAGTTACTTCCTCACTTTCGAGGATGCCACAGGACTGGGCACTGTTTTGTTCTGTTGTACATAGGGTTGCTATGAGTTGGCACCGACTTGATGGCACCTAACAACAACCAGCTAACCAAAAAGTTGGAAGTTCAAGTACACCCAGAAGTAGCTAGGAAGAAAGACCTGGCAATCTACTTCTGAAAATTCAGTCATTGAAAATTCTATGGAGCACAGTTCTACTCTGACACACATGGCGTTGCCCTGACTTGGAAAAATCACCACACCGGTTCCCTGACCTGTACAGTGAGGTCTGTTACAGTAGGAAAGACCCAGCAACTCCACCAGAACTGCCTATACCTAGAAAATTGTAAACCAGAAGCAAAACTCAGCAACTGTTTTTCTTTGACTCACTTTTAGATAGTCGAATAGTCAAAATTACATAGATTAAAATCCATTCATGGGGGAGGACATCTTCCATACTCATGAGTGGTGTCCAAACAAAAACACCCAAACCCACTGCTGTCGTCGAGTAGATTCTGACTCTGCAGATACTCAAGTAGATTCTACTCTGTCCTATAGGGTCACTATGAGTTGGAATCAACTCGAAGGCAATGGGTTTGGTTTGGTTTTGGATATTCGTACCATTGCCAGACAACAGCTTTCACACACACGCACACACACACACACCATTCTCCAAGCCCAATAAGCAAAGCAAACTGGGAAAGAGAAGGATGCACAAGGGGCTAAGCTGATTCACCACCAACTCAGCTGGAAAGCTTTTCTTATTAAAACACAACATAGCAGATCAAACTTGCCCATGCTCAGATGCACTGATTTAGTAAATGTGTCTTATTCTTACAAAACTTCCAAGATTTTAATACAGAAACTGACTAGTTTAAAAAAAAAGAAAGAAATGTACTCTGACTATAAATGTATTTGGGGAGCTTGAGTATAAAATGACAAAAGAATAATTTTGTATGTGATGATAATTATGTCGGGCTAAAGACCAATTCAAGTTAATGTTTGTAAACAAGGAACAACAATTACCAATTTCAACAATTAGGAGCTGGTTTGTGAAGGATAAGAAGAGCATGGGACTTGGTGAATACCCTATCTCTGTTTTTAGGAAAATATATACACACATATTAGGTGTGTCTCTCCTAGGAACTATAAAATATGTGGAATACATGTGGAACGCAAACACTTGAGTTCTTACCAACACACACTAACGAACAAGGGCAAAGGTTTCAAAAATATGCCTACCACAAAGGAAATTCAGAGGTCATGGAAGTAATCAATATTTTGGTTTTAGAGTTGGTTACACAGATATATGCATTTGTCAAAACTCATAAAACTGTTCACTTAAGATCCGTACATTTTGTTCCAGGTAAAGTATGTCTCACAAAGTGCAGTGGCAACACAAAAAAAGTTGGATGTCAGCAGACCTGCTCTATCACTAACCAGTTCTGGGCACTTGAGCAAGTCACATAGCTTCAGTTTCCTCATCTGAAGAATATCTTTTAAATAAAAAATATTTAAATATGAATAAGGAAGACCGAAGAAGAATTGATGCCTTTGAATTATGGTTGGTGAAGAATATTGAATATACCATGGACTGCCAGAAGAACAAATAAACCTGTCTTGGAAGAAGTAGAGCCAGAATGCTCATTAGAAGTGAGGATGGCAAGACTTTGTCTCACATACTTCAGACATGTTATCAGGAGGGACCAGCCCCTGGAGAAGGACATCATGTTTGGTAAAGTAGAGGGTGAGCGAAAAAGAGGAAGACCCTTGACAAGATGGACTGACACAGCGGCTGCAACAATGGGCTCAAACATAGCCATGATTGTGAGGATGGCGCAGGACCAAGCTGTGTTTTGTTCTGTTGTACATGGGGTCGCTATGAGTTGGAACTGATACGACGGTACCTAACAACAACAACAACAAATATGGGTTAAGCAATGTTTCAGTTCCCTATCAGCTTTAAGAGTCGAATAGATTTTTTTTTTATTAGCAATGAATTTATGGAAACTATTAACCTGACTTAAGACTCTGAAAATTTTAACTTAAAAAGTCTCAATTACAGTTCTGGCAAAATGGCGCTCTAGGCAGAAGCACCACACCGTCCCTCCACAGCAAAGATCCGAAAAACTAAGCCGAACAGAGAATACAACAATCCTGAAACCCTAAAACAGCAAATGAAGAGATAAAGAACTCAGCCAAGCACCAAATGGAGTGAGAAAACTGACAGA
>NW_004444175.1:1365743-1366781 GCF_000243295.1 Trichechus manatus latirostris
TCTCTTGACCGGGAAACACTGGCTGCTTGGATTCCACACACCCGAACGGGTGGCTCTCTGAGTGCCATTTGTTGGCTGCTGGTGTTGATTTTTTCTGCTTCTTTTGATTTCTTCCTTGCCTCTCACCACCTCCCCCTCCTTTCACTCGAGTCCCTCACTCCGTGCACTACCTTTGCTTCTTCCTGAGGGGCTGTAGAGCGCCGGTAATTTGTGATATATGCTTTCCCACTCTCTACCCTTCTTCACCCACACTTGGCCCCCTCTGCTTCCCACAGACACAGTCTCTTGTCCAGTAACACCAGCCCGCACTAGCTGGCTCTGAGTGCCATTTGTTGGCTGCTAGTGTTGCTTTTTTTTTCTGCTTCTTTTGATTTCTTACTTGCGTCTCGCCACCTCCCCCTCCTTTCGCTCAAGTACCTGGCTCCGTGCGC
Organism: Trichechus manatus latirostris; assembly: GCF_000243295.1. Lineage (NCBI taxonomy): Eukaryota > Metazoa > Chordata > Mammalia > Sirenia > Trichechidae > Trichechus > Trichechus manatus. The sequence continues at coordinate 1,366,175 of NW_004444175.1, forward strand.
CATCTTTGCTTCTTCCTGAGGGGCTGCGGAGCTCCATTTGAGTGTGGAGCTGCTTCCCGCTCTGGGCTACCGCACTGGTGGGATCCCAGGGCTTTTGTTCGTTTGTTTGTTTTGAATTGTTTGTTTGTTTGTTTTCTTTTCCTTTTCTTCAGTCGGGAGCCCTTTCTGGCCAGGCAGAGATGCATGGCAATGAGACTCCTCTTTGGCTTCCACAGACGTGCAGAGGGATCCCTGAGAACATTTCTTTCTTCATTGGTTTTTTTTCTCTGTTTTTTGGGGGGCTTTTCTTGTTCTTTTTTCTTTTTAATTTGTTTTGTATTCTTTTCCCTATTTTTCCCTTTTTGTCTTTCTTCCTTGCTCAGTTTCTCATCTCTCTATATCTTCCTTCTCTTTGTGTTCCCTGAATACCTAGCATTGTATACCTCTATGCCTTCTACCCAGGCTGTACTGCAACACCTGAGAGTGACTTCCTCAGACCTCATAGCTGCACCGGTGGGATCCCTGGGAACTTTGCGGTTCTTTAACCTTTCTGATTTTTATTTATTCATTCTTTTCTTTTCTTCCTCTTCCCCTTTCTGTTTTTCTCCATTTCATAGTCTCTCATCTC
>NW_004444175.1:1375100-1380565 GCF_000243295.1 Trichechus manatus latirostris
TTTTTCTGTAAGCCTTCATCTTAAGTGAGAATAACAGCACAATTGGAAGAGCGTAGTCAATGTCACTGAACTGTGCATGTAGAAATTTTTGAAATGGTGTCTCTTTGGCTATGTGTATTTTCACCAAAAAAAAAGGTTGAGAAGTTAGAGGGTTGTTATGTTGTGGGGTTGTTAAGCAGTGTCATAAAACAGCATGTGTACTACTGTTTCGTGAGAAACTATTTGTTCTGTAAGCCTTCACCTGAAGTACAATTAAAAAAAAAAAAAGTCTCAATTCCATTGAGTAATGCATGAATATTATTGTTATAAAAAGAAATTCAAATAATACAGATAAGGCAGAAGTTTTCTCTGGCCCCCCTCCCACAATCCTACAGGGGACCTGTCTTACCAGGTTTGGGTGTATTCTTCCAGGCTTTTTCTGTTACTGGGGAGGCAGTATGGCTCAGGGGCTAAACACGATGACTGTGGAGTACTGCTGCCAGGTGCATAGCCCAGCACCACCACTAACCAGCATAGGACCTTGGTGAAGTTTCCCAAAGTCTGTATGCTTCGGCCTCCCCATCCAAAAACAGGAACAATAAGGTCAAGCACTCATGAAGTGGTTGTGAGAATTTGATGTTATACACATAAAACACTTAGAGCAGAGCCTGGCACCCAGAAAGTATCAGTTATTACTGGTGAACTTCTCACTATTTCAAAATGAAATATCAACACTTGCTTCTTCCCATAAGATATCTACACTTGCTATTTCTGGTTGAAGCAATTTAAAAGCTTATCCTAACCCAAAGAGTTCACTCAAAGCACTACACTAAATACAAAAACATTAAGGAAAATATGTCTCTTGTCTTGGAATATTTAATCATTGATCTTGAGCAGAAAGAGTTGTTAGATATCATCCAGCACACCTTGTAGATGAGGAAAATCGGTTCCATCAAAGTTCTTTACTAGCATTTCAAACAATATTTTTTAATGTGGGAAGTATTAAAGGGGTGGCAGAGGAGTGAAAAATAAAAGAAAATTCAAGAGAGCCACTTGCAGCCTTGTATCTATAGATCTGTCCCATCACTGAAATCACTGAGTAGTCACCATTCCTAGGGACCCAAGAACAGCAGGGAAGCCAACATGTCGAAGTTCAGAGACTGATGAATGTCTGAGCTTTGTATCTGGGCTTATGGGCAGGGCTTTAGTGCACTTGCTCTATTATTCATTTAGCATTTACTCTGTAAAACATTTTCATTTATTAGTACAGAATCCTTTAATAAAGAGGAAAAAAAAAGCTTGCTTAGTTGGATTTAGATTTTTTTATTATTTTAGTGGCATGGAAAGACATGGAGACTAAACTTTATCAACTGACATGAGGGAAAATAAAGTATCACATTTTCTTCCACTTGGGCCCAGTTTTTCACCTTTACACACAGTGATAAGAGCCTGTGCCAAAGGTTCTTCATTCTGCCTACGTGAAAGGGCTATGACTGACAGCCACTTGGTCCACAAGTCAACAATCTTAAATAAGAAAAATGCAAGGACCCCACTCTCAGTGCTGGTCTGGGCACTTCCTGGCTCTGCTCTGGGACAGACACTCCTTTGGCTACACTGGCTGGTGGTCTGATTGCTACCCACCCCGCGGAGAGTGTACTCATGTAGTGCCCCACTGGAAGTGAAACAGACAAAGAGGATGGGGGAAAGGCCTGGACTTGCCCTTTAACCAGACCCAAGCATGTTTCCCTGGCGTTCTTGGCTGAACACCATATCAATACCAAGAACAAAGCCTGACCTGGAGTAGCAAAGTGAACTATGGCCTGTGTGGTGTGATTTAAAGGTCCCTCTGCCTCAAACTTTCCTCACCGTCCTTTAGAACTGCCTGGTCACCGTACCAAAAAGAATTGGTTGACGTTCAACAATTTGAGGTGGTAGCATATGATGAAGAACTGATGGGACTGAAGGAAGAAGTCCAAACTGCACTGAAGGCACTCGCGAAAAATAAGGCTCCAGGAATCAAATGAATGCCAACTGAGATGTTTCAACAAACGATGCAATGCTGGAAGCACTCACTCATCTATGCCAAGAAATTTAGAAAATAGATACCTGGCCAATTGACTGAAAGAGATCCATATACATGCCTATTCCAAAGAAAGGTGATCCAACGGAATGTGGAAATTGCCATACAGTAACATTAATATTGTACACAAGTAAACTTTTACTGAAGATAATTCAAAAACAGTTGCAGCAGCACATTAACAGGGGACTGACAGAAATTCAAACTGGATTCAGAAGAGGACATGGAACTAGGGATATCATTGCTGTTGTCAGATGGATCTTGGCTGAAAGCAGGGAATACCAGAGAGATGTTTACCTGTGTTTTATTGACTGTGCAAAGGCATCTGACTGTGTGGATCATAACAAATTATGGATAACATTGCAGAGAATGGGAATTCCAGAACACTTAACCGTGCTCAGGTGGAACCTGTGCATAGACCAAGAGGCAGTCATTCGAACAGAACAAGGGGATACTGCATGGTTCTAAATCAGAAACGGTATGCATCAGTGTTGTGTCCTTTCACCGTACTCATTCAATCTGTATGCTGAAAAAATAATCTGGGAAGCTGGACTATATGAAGAAGAATGGGGCATCAGGATTGGAGGAACACTCATTAACAACCTGCATTATGCAGATGATACAACCTTGCTTGCTGAAAGTGAAGAGGACTTGAAGCACTTACTGATGAAGATCAAATATGACAGTCTTCAGTATGGATTACACCTCAACATAAAGAAAAACAAAAGGTCGAATAAGCAACATTATGATAAATGGAGAGAATATTCAAGTTGTCAAGGATTTCATTTTACTTGGATAAACAATCAACTCCCATGCAAACAGCAGTCAAGAAATTAAATGACATTAAAAAGCTAGAAACAGAAATACAATACGATCCAGCAATCCTACTCCCAGGAATATATCCTAGAGAAATAAAAGCCATCATATGAATAGACATATGCACACCCATGTTTATTGCAGCATTATTCACAATAGCAAAGAGAGAGAAACAACCTAAGTGCCCATCAACAGATGAATGGATAAACAAACTATGGTACATACACACAATGAGATACTACGTAACCATAAAGAACAATAATGAATCTGTGAAACATCTCACAACATGGATGAATCTGGAGGGCATTATGCTGAGTGAAATAAGTCAATCACAAAAGGACAAATACTGTATGAGACCACTATTATAAAAACTCAAGAAAAGGCTTACACACAAAAAGAAACAGTCTTTGATGGTTACAAGGGAAGGGAGTGATAGGGAAGCAAAAACACTAAATAGACAATAGATAAGTGGTAACTTTGGTGAAGGGCCAGACAGTACACAATACTGGGGAAGTCAGCACAACTTGACCAAGGCAAGGTCATGGAAGCTTCATAGACACATCCAAACTCCCTGAGGGACCAAATTACTGGGCTAATGGCTGGGGACATGGTCTCAGGGGATGACTAGCTCAATTGGCATAACATAGTTAATAAAGAAAATGTTCTACATTCTACTTTGGTGAGTAGCATCTGAGGTCTTAAAAGCTTGTGAGCAGCCATCTAAGATATGTCTACTGGTCCCACCCCATCTGGAGCAAGGGAGAATGAAAAAAACCAAAGACACAAGGGAAAGATTCGTCCAGAGGACTAATGGACCACATGAACCACAGCCTCCACCAGACAGAGTCCAGCACAACCAGATTGTGCCCGGCTACCACCACTGACTTCTCTGACAGGGATCACAATAAAGGGTTCCGGACAGAGCTGGAGAAGAATGTAGAACAAAATTCAAATTCACAAAAAAACACCAGACTTAATGATCTGACAGAGACTGGAGAAACCGCGAGAGTATGGACCCCAATACACTTTTAACTCAATACAGAAGTCACTCCTGAAATTCACTCTTCAGCCAAAAATTAGACAGGCCCTTAAAGCAAAATGAGACTAAATGGGCACACCAACCCGGGCAAGAGTGAGAAGGCAGGAGGGAACAGGAAAGCTGGTAATGGGGAACTCAAGGTCAAGAAGGGGAGAATGTTGACACATCGTGGGTTGACAACCAATGTCACAAAACAACATGTGTGTTAGTTGTTTAATGACAAACTAATTTACTCTGTAAACCTTCATCTAAAGCACGTTAAAAAGTAAATAAATTAATAAAATAAACACCTAAAAAAAGAAGGAAAGAAATCAAACGACATATTGCATTAAGTAAATCTGCTGCAAAAGACCTCTTTGAGGTGTTAAAAAGCAAAGATGTCACCTTGAGGACTCAGGTGTGCCTCACCCAAGCCATGGTATTTTCAGTTGCCTCATGTGCATGCAAAAGCTGGACAATGAATAAAGAAGACCGGAGAAGAATTGTTGCCTTTGAATTATGGTGTTGACAAAGAATATTGAATATATCATGAACTGCCGGAAGAATGGACAAATCTGTCTTGGAAGAAGTATAACCAGAATGTTCCTTAGAAGCAAGGATCGGGAGATTTCATCTCATGTATACTTTGGACACATTATTAGGAGGGACCAGACCCCAGTGAAGGACATCATGCTTGGTAAAGTAGAGGGTCAGTAAAAAAGAGGAAGACCCTCAACAACATGGATTGACACTTTGGCTGCAACAATGGGTTCACACATTGCAACGATTGTGAGGATGGCACAGGACCAGGTGCTGTTTCATTCTGTTGTACATAGGGTCGCTGTGAGTTGGAACCAACTCAACAGCACCTTACAACAACTGCCTCAAATTTCCCTCACCCTCCTTTAAAACTGCCTGGTATCCGGTATTTGAGATTTATTCCTTTAGTTTAACAAGCATTGTTTTAAAATGTAAGTGTCCTTGGGACAGTTTCTTAATGCTATACATCATCAGTCATTCCTAGTATTACAGGAGTTGGTTTCATCCTTTCCTTTCTTCTTACCACCTGGCTGAAATCATCAAATCCCAGAGGATGGGAGTTATTGGCTTATGCTTTATTGAAGCTATTTTATCTTTTGACTCAGGAAAAGAACTTGAAAGGGAGGGAAGGATGATCTTGAAGCATGGGGCACATGTGGAAGGGCAGTAGAGAGGGTGGGCTGCTGGAGAACAGAAAGAGGGTCTTGTTCACCTAGGGCAAGAGGAGGAACACATAGAGTGAGTGTAAGCTCAAAATAAACCCCATTATTTCCCAACTTTGCGATCAGCCTACATCAGGGAATATCACTCCAGACCTGGGCAACAACCTAGAGTTGTGTAAACTCTGCTCATCTCTTAAATTAATACTGCGGTGGTTGATGAGGGAGCAATTCTTCAGTGCATAAACTGAATTAAAAATAACCCAGTACTTCCGGCAAGATGGCGCTCTAGACAGAAACACCACGCCGTCCCTCCACAACAAAGATCCGAAAAACTAAGCCAAACAGAGAATCAACAATCCTGAAACCCTAGAAC
>NW_004444175.1:1387746-1392127 GCF_000243295.1 Trichechus manatus latirostris
TGTTAACCAATGTCATAAAACAGCATGTGTGTTACTGTTACATGAGAAACTATCTGTTCTGTAAGCCTTCACCTGAAGTACAATAAAATATTAAAAAAAAAAAAAAAATACCCAGTAACCATGTGAAAAAGATAAGGAAAAAAATAAAACACACACAGAGACATATACCATCACATACACAATTTAAGTGAGGGATGGAATTCCAAAGTTGTGAGTGATGCATAGAAAATAACACCATCTATACTTTTCTCCCTCTTCACTGAGGCAAAGTGAAGGCTGTTGTAGTCTTCTGTATGATGACCTTGGGTGGGGAAGTTCATCCTGCCACACTGGCCTGCTCTCCTGTGCTATATTTCATATAGCCATGGCCACAGCCATAGATGGAGTGGAATATGGAGAGGTCCCACACAGCTGTTGGAATCCCAAGGGTGGGACTGCTGGCCACATCTCCTCAAAAGTGGGCTAAGCAAATGTGCGAGCTGGTAGCTATGGAACGACTCCAAATAAACTATTGTTTCCCAAATCTGCCTGGATTGCAAACATTACCTGGGGTGCCTGCTAAAACCAGATTCCCAGGACTTCCCTCAGCATTCTGTTTCAATAGGTCTGGAAAGGGCCCCGAAAATGGTGATTTTCACCAGCACTTCAGATAACTCATGTAATTAGGCAAGTTTTGTAAACGCCAGGATAAGAAGTTGTCTACCTTTTCAGGAAGAAAACTAGGAAGAGGGAGAGGCCAAGACAGTTGTTTCTCCCCTGAGCTCGAGGATATGCATTGCCCCTTTTGGAGGATAAGGTAGATTGTTACTTCAGGCTCCCTCTACGACCTACCTGTCTTGAGCTTAGAACATTTCATGATGTTAAATCAACACAGAAATCCAAGATAAAAAGGGACTTCAGCTGCTATGAGTGGAATCTTGTTAAAACCCACGAACTCACTAATCCTCTGGAAACACACAGTGAAAATCTAGAGTAGCACAGCTTATTGCGGTCAAACCATAGCCCACCACCACCACCAAAAATAAAAAGATTATATCTCAATACTATAGTCCCTAGAGAAGGACATCATGCTTGGTAGAGTGTCAGCAAAAAAGAGGAAGACCTTCAATGAGATGGATTGACACAGTGGCTGCAACAATGGGCTCGAGCATAACAACAATTGTGAGGATGGCACAGGACTGGACAGTGTTTCGTTCTGTTGTACATAGGGTCACTGTGAGTCAGAACTGACTCCATAGCACATAAAACAACAACTATAATGGTGCATCCAGAGTTACGAGATGTTAGACCGAAGCTTGTTAATGCAGCAAGTTAAAATGTAGATACTGCTAAGAACTCGTTTGAAGTACCACCCTCAAATGGAGCACAACTTTTCAGAAGAATTCATCTAACCCAGAACTGCATTTGGAGTTCCATCCAGCAGCCTCTCAAATACACGGCCTAGGCCTGGAAGAAAACACTGGAAAATAAAAACAGTAATTATATGGATTGTAAATGTAGACGAAGGAGAGGGCAATGACCTTAAATAAGTTTTTCTGTATTGTATTCTGAGTGTGATAAATAAGGAATGAATATTTTTTAATGCATTACTTGCTATTCACTCACCACTGCTCTGTCAAAAAGCAAATGAAAATACTCCTTGGCTTAACAACTGAGTCAGCTTACTAAAGCTTCTATTAATAAAGATGTTATATTCCATCAACACATCTTTTTGTCATAAACCACATTTTCATACATAGCAATAATATGAGAGGCACTGAGAGTCATGTTTCAATTTCAGAAAAGGGTTTTTTATACTGCATGAAAATAGAATTAAATGTTTATTAAAATAGCACTGGACATTCTGGAAAACATAAAATATGCCACATAACATCTCTGAGGGAGAGGGAAGGGAAAGATTAAAGTTGAGGGGGTTAGGAAACATGAGAGAGGAGTGGCCAGGACCCACTGAGTGGAAACTTTCTGCGTGCAGGTGGGCCAGGGTTTCTGCCACTGCCTCTGGAAACTACACTGTGGTTAGTCTCAGGCGTCTTCTCCCCAGGAGAGCAGGGCTTTCTGGCAGTAACATACAGTTGGAACAAACCCATCTGGACCTCATGATCGTTTCATGTTTTGATAGAGGGAGAAGGAAGAGCAAGTGCCTAATGGTGGGACTGGGAGAATTGTCACAAAGAGGATACAAGACTCCTGAAAGGAGAATTTGGGGGCCAGAGGATGAGTGGAAAAGACTGACATCAGAAGGAGGGCCTAGAAACCAGCCCTGTGGAGGTGGGGAAAAATGAAAAGAGGAAAATCGAAGAAAGAGGAAGAAATAGAGGCCCCAAAGAGAAACCGTGTGGACTTTGTCTTGCTGATCTGTAGCTGTGTAGACAGACAGATGCTGCTGCCTGAGGGTTCCTGATAAGGCTGTTATCAGGCAGGGTTGGCTGAGCCCCGCTCTGTATGTCTTATGAGGATTTTCTTGTTTGACCACAGCTGACAAAAGAATCTTTGCTTCAAGAGGATTTGTTGATGGAGATATAACTATGCTTGAGTCCAGGCCTATAGGAAAAACTGAACTTACACAATTCTCCCAGAGTTTAAAATAGGATATTTGGAATTTGAACTGAAGTCCAAAATGGCTTTTTTTCCCCCAACTTGGCTTTCCAAAGGATGACAGAGAACCCTGGATGACAACTTTTCAGATTAATACTTCCACTAAAAAGAATAATTTAATTCCAATTCAGGAATCAATTAGAATTTCTCTTTTTATAGTATGGTTTGAGGTTTTATGTTCTTTTTGTTAAGAATAATCTAATGAAAAAAGGAAAAGAACAAAATTAGTTTTAATTATAGAGTTTACCCTTACCAAAGTCAGTCAGATTTCTCCAAACTCTCATACAGAACACATCCTTCAGTTTTAAAGAAGAGACTCTTGACATCAAGGACTAAGGTTGTTTGATGACACCACAACATCTTAGCCCAAATACCATCTGTCCTGGTTTTATTTCCCTATAGTTGCCTTAGTACTATAAGCAGCCATTTGAGAAACAGAAAAAGTTTGAAAGAATTTTGGAGGCTAGAAACTCTAGATAAGTGGTTAATATTTGAAGAGATAAGCAGAATCTGTGAAAAGTCCATGAACTCAAGAATGTAGAGCACTTAAATGTTGTTACAAATTATAAAATAACAGCCCTTGTGTATTGAGAGTTTATATTGTGCTAAGTCTACGTGCTTCATCTCCGCTGATTCTCATAACCTGTGAGCTTGATATTATCACCCCATCTTACACTTGAGGAAACTGAGGCCTAGAAACAGCAGATCAAGGCCCAAGGCCACACAGTGAGTGGTAGAGCGAGATTTGAACCCCTCCAACTCCAGAGCTCATTTGCTCAGCTACCAAGCCTTCGTGCCCGCCATCAGTGTACTATGCAAAACATTCGGGTATCCTCTCCTCCAGGAAGTCTTCCTGGCCAGCATCTCCACCCTCGCCCCTCTACTCTGGATTTTGTCCCCACCCTTTGTATTCACATAGCTCTTTATCAGTTGTTCCCCAGTAGGGACTGCACATTCCTTGAAGGCATAGGCCATGGCTTATTTATCTTTATAGCCCCAGCACCCACCACGGTGACTGGCAGAGAGTAAGAGCTGACAGGGTGTAAGAGACATCTAGGGAAGATGCCAGAAAGAAACATTTATTTTTCTCATGTAGAATCTAATATCATATATTTATATTTTCATTTTGTATCACTGGCATTACTATAATTCTTCTTTCTTGAAACATAATATTGATGGGTTGATGATATCAATAAGTTAATTCCATGTTCAAGTAATACAACTAGAGCTTTTTGGCTGTGGTAAGCAGATGGAACATTTAAGGCTTCAACTGTGACCAAATGAACAAAGAAAAGGGGAAATAGAAGCTTTGCATTAAATAAAATGGAGCAAAATGATAATTGTTGATTAAGGGTAAGAGCGAAATGTAACCAACCATAATGAGTATTCTTAGTGCTGTCATTTTGATGTTCATTTTTGTATGCTGTTGACAGTTTCTTTGTTCCACTAAGTTTTTCTTTATGTATTTTCTTTTCATGTTGTTGATTTTGTATTTGCTGAGTCTTTATGTTTTTCTTGTTTTTTATTTTGATGTGTAGGAGTGTTAGTTTTCTTTGTGGTTACCTTAATATTTACTCCTATTTTTCTAAGTTTAAACCAATCTTTTCCTTCTTTATATTGCATTGACTTCCTCTCCCTATGAAAGATCTGTGTCTACATTTTTTAGTCTCTCTTTTTTGTTTTAATGTTGTCATCTTTTACATATTGACATCTCCGTTTCCCTGTTTTCAGTGTTTTAGCTTTGATTTATTTTTGTGACTTTCCTATCTGGGTTGATATCTGGTTG
>NW_004444175.1:1392554-1546822 GCF_000243295.1 Trichechus manatus latirostris
TTCTCTTATCCCCACCCCGTTCTGGTACTCCAATCACTTGTAGGTTATTCCTTTTGATAGAGTCCCACATAATTCTTAGGGTTTCTTCATTTTTCTTAATTCTTTTATCTGATTTTTCCTCAAATAAGTTAATGTCAAGTGTTTTATCTTCAGTCTCACTAATTCTGACTTCCATTGTCTCACTTCTGCTCTTATGACTTTCTACTGAGTTGTTTAATTCTGAAATTTTATTGTTAATCTCCTGGATTTCTGTTTGATGTCTCTCTATGGATTTTTGCAGCCTGTTAAATTTGTCATTATGCTCTTGTATAATCTTCTTAAGTTGCTCTATTGCTTTGTCTGTATGTTCCTTGGCTTGTTCTGAGTTTTGCATGATCTCCTTCCTAATATCTTGAAGAGTTCTGTATATTAATCTTTTGTATTCTACCTCAGGTAATTCCAAGAAGTTCTCTTCCTCCAGAAAATTTCTTGATTCTTTGTTTTGGGGGCTTGCAGAAGCCATCATGGTCTGCCTCTTTATGTGATTTGATATTGACTGTTGTCTCTGAGTCATCAAAAAGTTATTATATTTATTTATTTTATGTTTGCTTACTATGTCCTAGCTTCTTGTTTTGTTTTGTTTTGATAGGCCCAACTAGGCTGCTCATGTGAGCTAGTTTGATTACTGGCACCTTTGAAGCTCTAACGTCCTGTTTCCAGGTGGTTAGATCTGTTACTAGGTATGTTAGCCCAGGAATCTGTTTACTTTTCTTGTGTGGATTCAGCTCAGGTGTCCAGGTAGTCGCTCACCAAGTGTGTGGTGCAGGCTCTCGCCTACAGTCCTGGAAAGGCAGGGGTGATTAGAGTAGGCACAGGTATCTGGCTGCAGTAGGGGGCCATGCGCTGAGCAAGGCAGGAGGCTGATGGCTACTCCTGAGTGTCTGGGAGGAAAGCACACCTCTGTTACCTAGCACACATAGGTGGGTAGGTTTTGCAGCCAGACTATGGGCACTCAGTGCTGTTGGCTGTAAGGACTGGGAGGTGCCACTTATTCTTGGACCCCTGCTGTGGGTGGCTAGGTGGCATGGGTGAAGCCACCAGTCCTCAGGCCCCTGATGTGGGTAGGTGAGGAGCCTGCTTAATGGACAGAGTGGTGTCAAATGTCACAAACCTGCCACTCCACCATATAGCTGATACAGTTGAAGTTAGGCTTCAGGTATACACCCTGTTGTGCTGTGCTAATGAGGGCTACACTGTTGAAATGGGCCCACACAGGTCTATGCAGGAGTGAAAGACATTCAAAGTCCCTTGACCCCTTATGCCTGTCCCTAGGCAAGGATCTGTGCCTACCCTAAGTTCCCAGCCTAGGGGACCTGGCAGATTATTTTTTCCTGTTTGTTAATTTGTTCCCTCTCCAAGGCTGGGAGAATGGCTCAGGGCATGTAACGGGTCTTACTTCCGGCCCAGGGGACATGGCAATCACTGAAGCCAGGCAAGACCCGGTGCAGAGCGGGGAGGGGGCAGGTAAATGGAAGCGAGGTTTTTCCCAAACAGGGTGTTTTTTGATCCATGCAGTAGATTAGATGCATGTACTTATCTTTCGCCAACTGAGCACCACTTTTCACTCGTTATGGAGGCTTGAGTAGACTCTCCACCATTCCGTCTCTCCCTATGTGGAAAACACGTCCCAAGCACCACTGCTTGCCTCACCACGCACAGTAGCTGATCCAGCCTGCAGGGTTCTGGTTCCCACTGGGTTAGGTCTGGCAACTCCTCGCTGCTTCTGGACCGTCTCTCCCTCCCCATGCCACTCAGTCTGATTCTTCAGCTTTGTCTTTGATGTTGAAGGCTCCTAGATTGTCATTTATAGTCGGTTCACTTGTTTTTTCAGGTCTTTGTTGTAAGAGGGAACACAGGAAGTGTCTGACTACTCCACCATCTTGGCCCCACCTCCCATAATAAATATTTTTGAGATCTCCCAATTTAAGAGCTAATGTTCCCCTTCTCCTGTAGAGACGCATCATATGCTTTCTCAGATCCCACTGTAAGAGAAGCTTCCTGTCACTGTCCCTCTCCCAGATTCCCCGTTAAGCCAGACTTTCTCTACCTGAAACTACTCTTAATCCTTGGTTATAGGAGGCTGCTAGAAAAACAGTCAAAACATACAGGAAATGTATATTAGCAGAGATCCACCAGGAGCACAAAAAAGTTAGGAGAGCTCCTAAGAGAAGAGTTTAGTGGTAAATCTTGGCCTTGTACCTACTAGCTGTTGATCTAGAGCAAGTTACTTAACCTCTCTAGGTCTGAGTTTCCTCATATATAAAATGGAGATAAAACAGCCCTTCATAAAGTTGTTGGGAGAATTTGATAAGATAGTATATGTAAGGCACTTCCCACATTACCTGGCATGTATGTTGTTGTTGTTGTTGAGTAAGCTCCCAACTCATGGCAACACCATGCAAGACAGAATGAAACGCTGCCTGGTCCTGCACCATCCCCATGATTGGTTGCTCAATAAATGTCAGCTATTTTTGTATATGTGAGTCCTTGCGTGGTGCAAATGGTTAACACTCTCGGCTCAACTACTAATCAAAAGGCCGTCAGTTCAAGTTTACTCAGAGGTGGCTCAGAAAAAAAGTCCTGGTGATCTACATCCAAAAAATCAGCCATTAAAAACCATATGAAGCACAATTCTATTCTGACACACATGAGGTTACCATGAGTAGAATCAACTTGATGGCAACTGGTATTGCCACCTATGGAGGCAGTGAGTGACAGTAGCAATGTCCCATACAAGAGAACCAGCCTGTGGGCCAGCTTTGGCACAAGTGCCAGGATTGAAGAATTTGACCCTCAACTGAGCCCTGAAATAATATTTTCAAGGGAGTTGATGTGATATAGGTTGTCTGGAAGCAAATGATCAGTTTCTAGTTATGTGGCCTTAGGAAAGTAGCTTAGCCTCATTGTGCCTCAGTTTCCTTATGTGTAAAATTATGAAAATAATAATACTTGCCCCATTCATTATTGTGAGGATTAAATAAGCATATATGTTAAGCTCTTAGAACATGTCTGGCACATAACTGTGTAAATTTCCAGGCTACAGTCGGCCTTCGCTTTGTACCCAACAGCTCTGTGTTGAAGTAGATAGAAATGACACTCTATGTGGTCACTGAGGGGAACTTAAAATATCTTCCTATATCTTTTGTTAAATAACTTGAGACATATTTTGCACTGAATTTTTCTGTTGGAAGAAGTTGGAGTCCAATAAAACATAGAACAAATCTTTCAAGCCCCATTCTGCTTTTAAATCATTGATTATTAAACTGAAAAAAGGCCCTGGACAGTCACAAGACAACCTGCAAGAATTCATAGTCCTCCTATAAAAACTTGGCTTCTCCTGCGCCTAAGCATTTCATAGACAGAGAGAGGGCTGGTACAGGAGAACTGTTTTGCCAAGTAAAAATAGCCCCCAAAACGATTAAAATTCTCATTTGATTATTCTTACTATAGAAAACCAGCAAAAATAGTTATGAGAACTTTAAATAAAACTTTCATTACATGCAAAGGAAATGGTACAAGCGACACACTTAAGTATTGCATAGTTTCTGAATTAAGTCAAGTAAAGTAAGGAAGCATCCAAGATAAGGCTGAAACACACCCTTCCAACTGGTGATCTGCTATCCCCGATAAAGAACTGTAACTGAAGCCAATCCTGGGCAAAGCGAGGCCCTTGCAAAAGATACCTTCTCTGTTTCCTCCTACAAATATTCACAGCAGGGCTACACCAAACGATTTTTGCACTCAAGTGCTTTCCTATTCACTAGAGACCTCTTTCCCTCTGTCTTGTGGTCTCTCTCTGTCTTTCTCTGACCCTGTCTCTCTCTTTCTCTCTCACACACACACACACACCCCATCACACATGCACAGACAGTCACAGCAATGGTTTGTAGCAGAGATGAGGAAAGAAAAGACTGAGTAGCCTATTGTATACACTTTACATGCAGGTCCCTGCTGTGAATACCTGTATATTCAACAACAACCAGCCCTTCCACCACCTCTCCCCAGCACCTCACGGTTTCCAGACATGGGAGAAACAGCCCCTCCAACAGACCATGTCAAGGACAGTTCACTCCACACCCTGCACCTTCCTGAATTCCTCGAAGTAGTGTTTAACAGACTCAGAAGATTCCAAACTACCAAAATTATGCTGGTAGTACTATCCGGATGCATGACAGTTGTGTTTTAAGCTAGACTAGGGAGAAGAATCCTTGAAGAATCCAAAATTCTAGCTCATCTAATAATGTATCTTGTTCATCATCCAAATTTGCCAAGTGTCAGAAAGCCACTGCTTTGGCAGCTGCTCAGGGGGCTTTGTAAAATGAGTCAGAGTAGGTAGGCCCAATCCAGACAACTGAAGTCCAGGTCACGTATCACCTGTACAGGGGACAGCTCCAGACTCAGAGAGTGAAGCTTAGTGGGTGGCAAGACAGGTCAGAATGGGGAGACCCAAGACCTCAAGCAGACCTAACCCTGGAGCAGAGCTGGTGATGGAGAAGGGTCCCGAGAGAGGCAGCTGGTATTGCGGAGTTCACAGCAGGCAACAGGATGACCTGGGGCCCCAAGCAACACACAGAGCCATGGAGGGAATGGTCAAGGGGCTCAGGCATGAGGAATATGGCCAAAACCAATCATAGTGAAAAAAGTGAGCCATATCAATCCTTTTAGGAATTAGTGGGAGTATGAATAAACAAACAAATGTCCATAAATACATACACAATTGTGTGCGGGAGGAAAATTCTAGTTTAGAAATTTTAAGACTAGGTATCTAGTCTCAGTTTCACTCCTTACAAGCTATCTGACCTTGGGTAAATTATTTAACCTCTCTAAGCCTAGTTCAGCTGCTTTAAGATGGAACAATACCTGTCATACTTGTTACACAAGGTTATAAGGATCTAATGAAGGGGTAGATGTGAAAGCAGTTTGTAAACCACTGCGCTCTAGACCTGTGAGGTGGACGTCTCTTCTCCCTTGTTGACTTACCTAAGAGATGCTGTATACCTACAAGAGGAACAGTGGCCCACAGTGCTGGGACTTTCACCAGGGGTGGTAGTGGGGAAGCACTGAGTGGGGAAAGTATTGAACCTATGCAGCTTTTAAACGCTCCCCTCTTTCATATGCCAATGTTCAACACAAATACACTTTGAGAATTATTCCTCTACTCCACCACCAAGGTTGATATTTGATTACTCTACTGAAAATTGAAACTGGAGGCTTATGGGCCAAAAGGCCCACAAATGTGGTTTCTTTAGCCTCGGTTGGCCTAGACAGGGTACCCCATCTCCCCCAAAATTACATATATCCTTCACTATTTCTAATTTTTAAAAATCAATAGAAAGGACCACATGACCCAGAGAACCCACCAGCCTGAGACCAGAAGAACTAGATGGTGCCCGGCTACCACCAACGACCACTCTGACAGGAATCACAACAGAGAGTCCCGGACAGTGCATGAGAAAAATGTTGAACAGAATTCATGAAAAAAGACCAGACTTACTGGTCTGACACAGACTGGAGGAACCCCTGAAACTATGGCCTCCGGACACTCTGTTAACCCAGAAATGAAACCATTCCTGAAGCCCACTTTTCAGACAAAGACAGAACTATAAAACAAAAATAACACATGTGAGGAATGTGCTTCTTAGTTTAATCAAATATACTAGGCCAAATGGGCAACTCCCTTCCAAAAGCAGGGTAAGAAGGCAGGAAGGGACAGGAACTGGACAAATAGATACAGGGAACCCAAGATGGAAAGGGGGAACGTGCTGTCACATTGTGGGAATTGCAACCAATGTCACAAAACAATATATGTATAAATTTTTTAATGAGAAATTAACTTGAGCCGTAAACTTTCACCTAAAGCACAGTAGAATAAAATAAAGAATCAATAGATTTCAGTATCAATTTAGTTTTCTAGCTTCTCTTGAAAAATCAAAAGATCTAGCAACACTGGGCCCAAACCCCCACAAGGCAACCCTGGTAGAACAGTGGTTCTCAAACTTTAGGGAGCATCAAAATCACAGGGAGAGTTTGTTAATATACAGACTTCAAGACCCTGCTCTTGAAGTTTCTGATTGAGTAGGTCTAGGATGGGGCTGAAAATCTGCATTTCTAACGAGTTTCCAGGTAATTCAGATGTTGCTGGTCCAGGGACCTCATTTTGAGAACCACTGTGCTAGATCATTGCATGGGCGGCTCCCTTTAAATTCACACTCCAGTTTGCCATAATCCTCACCATTATTGTCAGTGGTGCAAAGTAAAAAAAAAAAAAAACCAGTTGCCATTGAGTGAACTCCAACTCATGGCAACCCATGGCGAACCATGTATGTCAGAGTAGAAATGTGCTCCATAGGGTTTTCAGTGACGGATTTTTTGGAAGCAGACTGCCAGGCCTTTCCTCTGAAGTGTCTCTGGGTGGACTTGAACCTTCAACCTTTCAGTTAGCAGCCAAGCACATTAACCGTTTGCACCACCTAGGGACTCCAATGGCGCAAACATCTGCCTCTATTTATCATGCTTACTCTGTGCAAGGCCCCTTAATTTAATCTGCCTGGCCTCCTAGCCATTCATTTGAGTTCACAACCTCTGCTACTTGAGGGCAGAAACTCTGCCCTACTTATACACCCCCTTCTCTTTCTCTGTCTCTCATACACACAAACACACACACACACACACAATCCCGCACAGCGTCTTGCATGTAGCATTCAAATATGTTACTTGATTTGAATTCCTGCATAAGGTCTGAACTCTTCAAGGTCTGGCATGAAGGACAATAAGACTTTTAAGCAAGGGGCTGGTTTGGTCCTCCATCCCTTTGCCTACTGGATCCAGATCTAAGAGGAGGGCCATGCTGTCTCATATGAGGAGGTGGGAGGCAAAGAACGAATCAGAGCATTGCACAGGATCAGGCATAAGTTCTCCTGAGACCCACTTCTCCTATTTAGCTTCTCAGCCCCAGTATCCAGCCCCAAATCTCCTAAAATCAGTTACCTTCCAGGAATACTATTGATTGAACAGTTCAACAAACTGCTTTCACTGACCGGTTTCATCATTCAGTAGCCTGAGGACAGAGGGCAGGCCTGGCTGATAACTCTAAGTCTCTTCTACTATTATTGCCTATGAGCCCACTACTGCAGACAGACCAAATTCTGCACACGTTTTGAAATCCACCAAAATGCAGGCCAGACTTTTCTCCCTAGTGTCTACCCTACCCATCACCCACACTTGATTTATTTTGGATCCTTGGTTCTAAGACATGGTTTGTGTAAAATGGCCTTAAATTTAATTTCCACTAAGAGTTTAAATGTTTCTCTTCTCAGTAATGAAATAATCGGCAGTTCATTCATGTGTGAAGATCTGACCTTATTAAAATATTTTTGAAATATGATCAAAACGGAGGAAAACATCTAAATTAACTATTAGGGCCCTCCCCTGCACTGTCAAAAGCAGCTGCAGACTCACCCCTTCAGGCGCAAGGGAGAATGAAGAAAACTAAAGACACAAGGGAAAGATTAATCCAAAGGACTAATGGACCACAACTACCACAGCCTCCACCAGACTGAGTCCAGTACAACTAGATGCTGCCTGGCTACCACCACTGACTGCTGTCACATGAATCACAATAGAGGGTCCCGGACAGAGCTGGAGCAAAATGTAGAACAAAATTCTAACTCACAAAAGAAGACAAGACTTACTGGCCTGATAGAGACTGGAGAAACCCCAAGAATATGGCCCCTGGACACCCTTATAGCTCAGTAATGAAGTCACTCCCGAGATTCACCATTCAGCCAAAGATTAGACAGCCCCCATAAAACAAAACGAGACTAATGGGGCACAACAGTCCAGGGACAAGGACTAGAAGGCAGGAGGGGACAGGAAAGCTGGAACCCAAGGTCAAGAAGGGAGAGTGTTGACATGTCATGGGGTTGTTAATCAATGTCATAAAATAGTATGTGTATTAACTGTTTAATGAGAAGCTAGTTTGTTCTGTAAACCCTCATCTAAAGTACAATTTAAAAAAAAAAAAGCAGCTGCAGAGCAGTATTATCATCACTCCCATTTTATGGGAAAGGGCCCTGAGGCTTATAACAACTTCCCTGGGGTTATATGGCTATAACCAAAGGCAGAGTCAAACTCACTTGCACGTCCACAGCCTCCTCATTACCAATTTATCATCACCATCCACAGGTCTTGTTCCAAGGGCATATCTTCCTCTAAACTGCCCCTAAAAAGCTTAAGAATTCAGAGACTGAAGGTGCCAAAAACACAAAAATAGAAAATCCTATGGTGATTGCTCCTTAAAACCAGAGGAGAGAAACAGAAAATCAACATAGTGGACCAGAGTAAAGATATGCAAAGACTATTTTATAAGTGACAAGTAACTTCCGGCCTAAAGAAAGAACAGATCAACAGATTCCTCAGAAGGAGATTGGAAGGTAGAAGTAAAAGTAACAGAGCCTGAGACAAAAGTGATCAAAGCCCCTGAAGCACTGCCCAGGGAGAATGTTGGCCAGCTCTCCCAATCTTTAATGAGGAGAGATGTTTAAAACTCTCAAATTCAAGAATTCTGGAAGCCATAAAGAAAAAGACCAACACATTTGACCACATAAAAATTAAACATTTCTATAAGGTAAAAATGTTGTAACAAAATCAAGAGGTGAATGAACACAGATGAGGGGAAAATATTTGAACCTATGTGTCAATATATTACTACTACCACACACATTCTGCCCAAAATAATCAAGGACAAACAACCCAACAGAAAAAAATGAACAGGAGAGGACATAAAAAAATCATGGAAGAGAAAATGCAAACATCCCAAAAAGATACAGAAAAATTCTCAATCTCATCTGTAGTCTGGAAATCTGCAAATCAAAACACAAATGTACTATGTACAACCAAAAATCTCACAGGATGTGGTTCCTTGGTTTGGAGGTTTAGGGTCATGGTTTCATGGAACCTCACAGTTAATTGGCCTAGTAACGTGTTTAGTGCTTCTATTCTACCTCCTAGTTAGCTACACAGTGCCTGGCATCTTAAAAGCTTGCAAGTGGCCATCCAAGGCACAACTATTGGTCTTTATTCACCTGGAGTAACAGAGGAAGAAAGAGAGTCAGGAATAGGAGGAAGATATGGAATGTATGGCTAATTGCCTCCTTTGTCACAATACCAGAAGAATTGAATGGTGCCCGGCTACCATTACTGAACATTTTGATCAAAGAGTCTATAGAAGAATCCTGATCAAAAGCGGAAAAAAGCAGAACAGAATTTCAAATTCTCATGGACTCCAGACTTCCTGGAGCCATAGGGGCTGGATGAACCCCTGAAACTATTGTCCTGAGATAATCTTCAAAACTTAAACCAAAAATTTCCCCTGAAGTCTTCTTAAAACCAAATAATAGATTAGCTAAACTAGTAAAAAATACCTGCCTTGAGCATTACGCTCTTTTAAGAATAATCTATATGGGATCAAAATAACAACAGCAACTTGAGAGATTAGATAGGAACCCTAGGGGGCAGTGAGTTTATGTTAATGGAGGAGGAACAACTCAGAAAAGGAGGGTGAGAATGGTTGTACAACTCGAAGAATGTAATCAATGTCATTGAACTGTACATGTAGAAACTGTTGACTCAACAAACTGTTGGTGTATATTTTGATGTGTATATTCTCAACAACAAAATAAATTTTTTAAAAATGTACTGTTTTTATAGTCACACTGAAAAAAAGAAAAGAAAACTAAATTAAAATAATCTTCCAAGAGTGGTGAGTGTATAGGGAAACTGCTATTGTTGCACATTGGTTGGGGATGTAATAATCCTACATAATGCTTAGAACATAATTTGGCCATATCTAATAAAAATAAGTATGCCCTTGATGTCAAGCCCCACTTTGGAGGATTGTATAATGAGGCATTTTAAGTAGTGGCCGAAAAAAAAAGAAAAACCCTCGAACTTCATCCTAGGGGAGTGACTGAATGAATTATGGACATCCATATGAACACTGCGCAGGTATTAAAAAGAACCAAAATAGCATTATTTGTGGGACAGTAAAATGTAGTGGCCAGTGGCCAGCACTGTGTATTCACAAGCTAGATTGCCCGAGTTCAAATTGCTACTCCCACAATTCCTAGTTCTCAACCTTGGGCAAATTAATCCCATCTCAGTTTCTCATCTACCCACTGGTGAAAACAGTACCTGCCTCACACAGTAGTTGTGAGGTAAATGAAATAAAGCACAGGACCTGGCATCTAGCGGGTGATGGAACGATGTTCATGATATTCTTTCAAAACGGGAAGGGGAGCAAAAATTGTATAGAATAAATCTATTTTGGTTAAATATATATACTTTTTTATTATTATTTTAAGGCACACTCTGTGATGGTGAGCGGAGAGGAGAAAATTTTGACTTCTTTCTACTTACCTGTGTTGTTTGGCATGTTACAAAGAACATCTATTGCTTTTTGCAGTTTGGAAGAAAAATCCAATCATTTTTGGAAGTGGGATGAGTGGGGGTACTAGCGGGGGTGTGGGTGTACAAAAGCATGATTAAAGACAGGGAAGTGAATCTGGAAACTGAGAAGTTTGGTGGGTTTGGAGCACACAGCACACAATGGAAAGCAGTAGGAGATGAGGCTGGGAGTGGGTAAGGAAGGGTCATATGTGCAAGGAGTGTGGATTTTATCCAGATGTACATGGAAAGTTCTTTGGGAGAAAGGCATGCAAAGTTTGGCTGTATTCTGGCAATCGGAAAGACTAACACCCTTCCCACCAAAGCAAAACTTTCAGTGGATGGACAATAGAGCACACAAGTGGCACAGTCGGGGAAATCTCTTAGACATAACCAAACACCTCATGGGATGACTTTCACAGGCTAGAAGGCAAAGGACCACAGACTCAGGGGACATCTACATCAACTGGCACAACACAGTTCTTAAAGACAATGTTCTACATTCTACTTTCGTGAGTAGTGTCTGGGGTCTTAAAAGCTTGCAAGTGGCCATCTAAGATACAACTATCGGTCTCTTCTAGTTTGGAGCAAAGGAGAGGGGAAAATACTAAAGACCCAAGGGAGTAATTAGTACAAAGGACTAATGGACCACATGAACTACAGCCTACACCACCCCAAGACCAGAAGTAGATGGTGCTTGGCTACCACTACCAACTGCTCTGACTGGGATTACAATAGAGGGTCCCAGACAGAGCGGGAGAAAAATGTAGAACAAATTATCAAATTCGAAAAAAAAACACCAGGCTTACTGGTCTGACAGAGACTGGAAGAACCCCCGAGACTATGGCCCCTGGACACCCTTCTAACTCAGACTTGAAGCCACTCCTGAAGTTCACCTTTCAGCCAAAGATTAGGCAGGCGTATAAGACAAACGATATAACACACGTGAGGAAAGCGCTTCTTAGATCAATCAAGTGTACAAGATCGAATGGGCAAAACCCGCCCAGGAACAGAGACAAGTCAGCGGAAGGGGACAGGAGAACTGGAGGAATGGACACGGTGAACCCGGGGTGGAAAGGGAAAGGGAGAGAGTGCTGACACAATGCAGGATTGCAGCTAATGCTGTAAACAAATTTGTGTATAAATTTTTGAATGAGAAATTAACTTGCTCTGTAAACTTTCACCTACATCACAATTTAAAGAAAAACTTTCAGCAGCTCCCCTTTATTCTTTGTAGGGGTAAAGTTCAAACCTAAGTCCTTGAGCTTTATCTCCAGCCTCTCACTCCACCCCACCCCAGCCTCAAACTCTTCTCTCCAGCCACACTGAACTATTGGTAGTTCTTAGAAAGCTCTGCTTTCTCTCTCCAGCTTCCACACCTTTGCTCAGTCTGCAGCTTCTGCCAGCAGTGCCCTTATCCTGAGCTTCTCCTTGTTCTGCTTGGCTAACTCCACAAATCTCAGTTAAAACTCTCCTGTCTTGGGAAGCCCTCCTCAAAATCCCCTAAAACTCAACTCTCCATCTAGGTCCTCCGTATCACCCCCCTGGGATTAGCCAGAAATGAAGACCTCTGACACTGGTGTGTAATTGTCAGTTTATCATCTGCCTCTCCAACTAGGCTGTAAATCCTTAAGGGCTGGTGCTTGATACTCTTTCTTGATTCTTCAGTACCTAGCATGAAACACAAAGCAGTCAGGAAGCTAAAATCTCAGCTAAATAAATGAATGCCTTTAAATATACAAGTCATCTAACCCATTCCCCTTTCTTGCATTCCATGTTTTCCAAGAAAACTTCTGACTTAATTCCCTGTCCTATTTATGTCAACCCATAAGGAGAAAATTCACAATAGATCACATACCTTCATGCAAGTTTGGGTCCATAGGATAGTTATATTGCTCACTGAAAACAAATAAATTGGCATGTAGATTTTATACGTCCGTCTCGTATCTTGGTTAATGTAAATCTGTCCTGGAGAAAAAAAAAAAAAAACTCTACGTGCTGGCAAAACCAGATTTTTGAGCATTGAACCCTGAACTATGAACTATGGCAAATTAATAAGGTAAAGGCTTCTTGTGAGGTGCATCCAGACCTTAACCCATTCACTCATTCAGCAAGTACTTAATAACCTCCCCCATTAAATGCCAATCTTTGTAAAGCTTTGAGGATTTAGCAGGAGACAAGACAGACGGGAGCCCTACCATCATGGAATTACATTCTACTGGGCATTAGGGGAAGGACCGATGATAAGCATGTAAAAAATAAGATAATTTCAGGTAGTACTAAATTATATGAAGAAAATTAAGTAGGATGGAAAATGACTAAGGCTGGGGGTAAGTGCTCTTTAGATGAGTGATCAGGGAAAGTTTTCTCCAAGGGATAGACATCTGAACTGAGACCTAAGTGATGAGAATGACTCAGTCTTGAGAAAATCTATGGGTAGAGAATTCCAGGCCAAGAGAACGGCCAGTGCAAAATCTTTAAGGAATGAGCTTAAAGTATTCAAAAAAAGGTAGACAATCAATACGGCTGGAGCATAATGAGCAAAAAGGTGATTTGAGAGCGATCCAAGGGTAGATATAGGACAGGCCATATAAGGCATACAGGTCATCATAAGGACTTTGGATTTTATTTTAATTGCAATAAAAAAAATTTTTTGAAAACATTAGCCAAGTGTGGTGAAATGAGTTTCATTTATGTGGTCTTTTGCTTTGGTTCTGTAAAAAAAAGAGAAAAAGGAAGAAACTTGGGAGATTTTTCCCCTGGGCCTTGAGGAGTTGTTACAGTTGCCCTTGTTACATTTACCCAGGGAGGAAGCCAGTCCCTGCCAGCAAAAAATGTCAGTTATTATGCAAATAGATGAAGCCACTTGGGAGGGGATTGGCCAGTTTAGTCCAGTTGGGAGTTGGTCAGTTATTGTGCAAATAGGGTGCTTAAAATCCACCCAATAGGATTGAGTCACTTCCCTACATAAGCAGCCATTCCACAGAAGCTGAAGGGGGACCTCACTACCATCAAGAAGAGGAGCCTGGAGCAGAGCACATACTTCAAACCCAGGGGTCCCTGAGCTCAGAACTTCCTAGACCCAAGAGACAGAGCTGTAACACTGGAGCAGCAGCAGCAGAACCAGGAGACTGGTGCAAGGTGGCATGTCAGAACTTTTCTTCAGTGTGAATGGGTTAAGGTCTGGATGCACCTCACAAGAAGCCTTTTCTTCAGTGACGATAACAAAGTCAAAGCCACTCAAAACTTCTGCTAGTGCACGTGGAGTGAAGCATTAATTTTACCCAAAGAATTTGGCCTCCCCAGAGGTAACCTATAAACCCTTGGAATTTACGAAGTGATTGGAGTATCTTTGTTATTCATGAAGGGATCCAGACCTTAACTGATAGTTTACGCAGATGACCAAGGGTGGGGGACTAGCCATGCCAAAAACACCTGCCATGTGATATCAGCCCAAACTCCAGGTAGGGGAGTGGGCTGAAGGTCACGTTCAACCACATGGCCTATGATTCAATCAATCGTGCCTACGTGATGAAACCCCTATAAAAATTCCAGATATCTAAGTTCAGAAGAGCTTCTCTGAGTGACAAAATACATACTGATGTGCCTGAGGGTGTGACATCCTTATTCCACTGGGAGAGGACACGAAAACTTCCCTTTTGAGACCCTCCCAGACCTCGCCCTATATGTCTCTTCTTTTGTATCGTTTTTTGCTATAACAAAACTGTAATCATAGCGTTAAAAAAAATCAAAACTCAAAAGAAATTGAAATATAAGGTTTATTCTGAGCAGTTATTCTATATGCCTATGGGGAGATCATTCTGATTCCAAAAAAAGAGCAAATGGCTCTTTTTTGCAATCTAAGCAACAACTCATTTTCTAAAGATTCAAGTGCTTATAAAACATAGCTTTGTGTCCTCAAAAAAAAAACAAGAAGTACCATTTCCTTCAAATGTTAGCGATCTATAGGCACAGAGCTTCTATGACAATAATCACTTCTCTATTTTGGCCCTGGTGGTGCAGTGGTTAAGTGCTACGGCTGCTAACCAAAAGGTGGCAGTTTGAATCCACTAGCCACTCCTTGCTATGGGGCAGTTCTACTCTGTCCTATAGGGTCGCTATGAGTTGAAATCGACTCAATGGCAATGGGTTTTTTAATCTTAACTAATTTTCTCATATAATGGCCGTATTTTATGTAATTGATTTACGAATGTTAAAACCAAGGCTTGGCAAAACAGGTAACTTATAGCACAGGAAGAGACAGGACAACAAGTCTGACCTCCTCGAGTCAATTCTCAACGTAGTCATTTACCGTCTGTGAAACTCTGGCAATAGCATATCTTGAAAAACTGTTTAAAGCAATAGAGCTATTCCCTTTCTCTTGGACTTAACTCTTCTGATGTTTTACACATATATATACTGCCCATTAATAGTCCCTTGGGTCCCTGGGTGGTACAAACGATTAACGCACTCGGCTGCTAACTGAAAAGCTGAATGTTCGAATTCACTCAGAGACACCTCAGAAGAAAGACCTGGCAATCTACTTCTGAAAAATCAGCCATTGGAAACCCTATGGAGCACAGTTCTTTTACTCTGACACACATGGGGTCAACTGAACATATCTTCAGGCTGAAAGAATTTAGGAGAGTTCACAGTATATATTGTGTTTATAAGCATAGCACTGGTAAGGACTAGAGTGTTTAGAGTTTGGCAGACCTGGTAAACCACATCCCTCTTCCCTACCAAGTTGTGAAGCAACTGAGAAATAGGCAAAAGAGTAGACAGATGAGAACTAACTATCACTCTTACTGATAAAGCTAATACTAGAGAAAAGTCAGCTTCGGTGTACAGCAGCCGTGTGCCTCCCAATACTAAACCCTAAACCACTGAATCAATGGCAGTCCAGGACAAGAGCAATTCTCCCCTCCACCCACCGCACAGACCTGTCCCATAAACTCTGCAGCATAAAGGAGCATCACGCCTGAGGGCAGCCTTGTTCCCGAAGGGCTAAGGTTTCTCACTCCGTTTCTCACCAGCAAGTATCTTACTCCATGGGGAAGGGGGAAAGGAAGGAGTGGCATGAGAAGCCAGGAGTGTTAACAGAACCCCAGGAACTTTGTCACATTCTCTACCTAATTTTATTCTCTTACCCTAGTAGTCTTCAAACTGGAGTAGGTCTCTTCTGGGATTCCACAAGTACTTTCCAAGGAGAACACAGGCATAGCTAATTTTAAGAAAATTAATTTCCATTTATTCAACTTTCACCTACTCTTTCCCAAATTGAGCTGCCTGAAACATGACTGAGGTTGAGATGTCACAACAATTCTATTTTTCCAACTCCTTTTTAAAAATGTTCTTTCCTGCTTATAAAAGACAGGCATCTTTGTACCATTTCCAGATCTTGCTATGGCAAATTGCTCTAGTGTACAAAAAGTCTCTAAGACACCACACAAAAGAACAATTCTAAATATTGACGTCAGTATTTGATCAATACACGATAAACCTACAGGAGCATTTCCTGGCTTTCCTTTTCTTACACATATTTCTGCTAAGAGCAAAGCATGGTGCTAGAAATGGGATATTTTGGTCTGCACTGGGGTGTTCTGAGCTCAGAAATATATTGTATATTATGATAATTTTTGTGTAATGCTATTTCCTCTTCCATCCTCTGATTATGTCAAAGAAAGCTCTGAGAGAGCAAAGAGAAATATTGAAAGAGTCAGCGTCCTATTTCATCCAGGTAACAAACTCACCACAAGGTTTCATGGTTCATGTATCTATCTCAGAATTAAAATACACAAGATTTGTGGAAAGCATCCTGGGAAATACCAGCCAGCTCTGAGGCACACCTGCTCCGTAATGAGAAAGAATTTGATGCAAAATCTCATTCTCCGTATCTCAGTTGCACATTTCATATGATTTCGGGGAGAAGGATGTAAAAAGTCCCAAATTTCTTTCCAACAGATGAAGGTTACATGTAAAAAGAACATAGGTCAGTGGTAAGTTAATGTTTTATATTTTCTTAAACAATTATTCATACTTATAAGAGAAAATATTTTCATTAATTTTTGCCTAAATTTATATTCATCTTTTTTTACCCAACCACAAGCCTTCTCATCACTTGTCAACCACTTCTCACTCATTATTCATTCCTACCTTTCATAAAACAGATTTAGATGTAGATTTCTGCTATAAATAATGCACTTAACAATATTTATTCATTCACCACCATGTTTTCCTCTTCTATCTCCTTCAAACAAAAAGTTGCATTCATCTACAGATACACGAACTAATTAGGAGTGAAAAGCTCCACTCATTTCACTGAGGGACATATTTCCAATAAAACTTTAATTCTTCTTTTTAGTAATTATTTCTAAAAATGTTTAATGTAGTTCAATTATACACATAATAATTGTAATGATAAGTCAATCCAAAATAAATTTTGACACTTAGAACTTTATGGTCATAGGAATTTTTTAAAATTATAAACAAATTTTTATTTCAGAGAAGAATGATAGGGTAAGCAAAAAAGTACATTTGAGCATAAAATATATTAAAGAGAAAATTCTGTGGAGAACTGGAATGAAAATACAAGTTCAGAGAGAGAAAGGAATAATGTAAAATTTCTGTGAAAATGGAATATGGTGAGTATCCAACTTCTATGGGATTTGGATATCACTTGATGCATTTTTAAATGACATAAACCCTTTTATTAAAAAATTCATATTTACATTAAACTAGAAATTACATCTTTTCCAACTAAGAATTTTACAAAGTTTACATGTCATCTTAAAAATTATTGTAGAAGATAAGTGAGCAAAAAAGTTTGAAGACCAATATCTTAACCATTTTGGCTTATCCACTCAGATCAGCTTGGGATATGGTTATCCCCCTTGGGTGAAAAGTCAACAGTCTGCTCATCTTCATGAAGTCACTTCTCTGATACTGATTACAACTCTTTTGTGGAACCTCCTGGGGTCACCAGTGAAGTGCAGATTTTGATTATTCCTGAATGGGTCAGAACAATACATCAATTAAATCAGCTCCAATACTATTCTGTACCCAAGGCTGTAATCCACAACCTGTTCTATGGCCATCTCATAAGACGTCCAGTCACTTTGTCCAACAGAAGTTCTGAAAAGGGGCCAAAAGATATCATGAAAATATTTTAATAATTAAGAGCCAACAAGAAAATATCCTCCTTTGAATATGACCCCCTCCCAATAAGAATCTCCCAGGGAGAAAGCAAAAGTTCAGAGATTAAAGTCCCCTTCCCTTGTAAATTATAGCCCAAAGCAATCAGTACCAATTTCATGTTAAAGTACAAAATTATTAGCGTCCAACACTGAATTCTCTTGCTCTTGTGAGTTAAAGTTCAAACAACAGGCTTTTTCACTCCCTGGAAGTGTACTTAGCTCCCAAAACCAAAATTCCCCTTCTCCTAGCGAGCCTGTCCTGCTAAGCTTACTCTAGGCTTCCTGGGGCAAGGTCAGAACCCTGTAAAACTTGTGGTACGGAGTAGCAGAGCAGAAAGCATTCTTTCTGCGTGTGGCCTGGCTCCAAGAAAAAGAGAAGAAGAAAGTGGGCTGCACGTGCCAAACTTACACATGAGGAAACTTGCCGGCAGCAGTGGGGTAGAGTGTGGGATGTTATGTTAGCCGTACTCCCTCCACATTTTAAGAGTGTGTGGGACAGGAGTATTTGCCCCTAAAAGAAAGAAAAGAATGACAAGATGCAGTTCCTCTTATTTAAAAAATATCTATTGAGTATCAAGATGCAAATTTCTGAGCTAGGTTCGCTGGGAAACTCATAAGTGAATCAGAGCTGGATATTGTCTAACAACCAATCACTAACATTTGTCACATATTCATATATGTCATTGCCACATTTTTTAGGCTTTTGTTACAGCAATGCTCTGCTTCCAGTACCAATTTCTGTATTAGTCCGTATAGATTAGGTTTTGTTTGATAGCAAACAACCCCAAATATCTGTTACTTAGAACAGCAGAGATATATTTCTCACTCATATGATCATGTGTGTTAGCTGGCGGCTCTTTTCCACCTTGTCCTCACTCTGGGACCCTGACTGATGTAAGCTGTCACCATTCAAAACATTGTTGGGGTGGTGGATAAAAGAGGGCCACAAATTCTTAGTCACCATCCTGCCCCCCTTTCAGCCCCATGGAGAGAAGTTCACTTCCCATCCCCTTGAAACTGGGCTGGCCCTATAACCCCTTTAACCAGTAACCAAAACCAAACCAAACCAAACCCATTGCTGTCGAATTGATTTTGACAGCATGGTAACCCTATAGGACAGAGCAGAAGTGCCCCATAGGGTTTCCAAGGAGTGGCTGGTGGATTCAAACTACTGACCTTTTGGTTAGCAGCTGAGCTCTTAACCACTTTGCCATCAGGCTCCATAGAATGTCAACTACAGACCTAAGGCTTTCAAAGACCCAGAAGCTTTTGCTTTGGCACTTGACAGAAACCATGTAAGGAGACAGGCTATTTTGCTGGAGAAACCACATGAAGAGGAAATGCCCTGGGACAACATGGAGGAGAAAGGCTGTCATGTGACACCCTAGTTGAGCCTCCAAATGACTCCAGTCCCAGCCCATACCTGGCTCGAACCACATAAGAGACCCCAAAAGAGATTAGACAATTGATCACTGAGCCTGGTCAACACACAAAACCATCAGACATAAAGTTTATTGTTTTAAGTCACTAAGAATTGGGGTGATTTGTTATGCACCAATAGAGAACTAAAACATTCTGTCCCCATAGGAAAAGGAAAGAGAGCATGGTATATTGTGCACAGGCTCTTAGAGCTTGTTTGGAAGTGGCACACAACACTCCCAATTACATTTCATTGGCCATGCCTGAGTTTGGCAAGTTGGGAAATGCAAGTCTACTATATGCCTGGGAGAAGGACTGGAAATATTTTGTGGACAGTACTAAATTCTACCAGAGGGAGGTCAGGGCTAGATGTACATCTTCCATACATAGGACAAGTAAATCAGTAAACAGATGAAATTTCAAGGAAGAGAGGATAATGAGAGGAGAAAAGAATGTAGATAACAGAAATTTGCAGACTGGGCAGGGTGGGGATATGAGGGTGAAAAGGAGTTAGAAAAACAGCATTTAGATGGGCAAAAGGAGAAGTCTTGGGAGGCAAAACAAAATAGTCAAGAGCATAAAATAAAAGGCAAAAATGGGTGGTATAGTCAAGGCATCGATAGGCATTCAAGGCAGAGATTAGTACAGGCTGATACAGCCACAGGTCTCGGGGAGGAGGTAAAATTAGAGAAAGAATTAGGAGGTAACAGAATTTGGACAGCTGGAAAGGAAAGGGAAGAGCTCTACCTTTCCAGCAGGAAATAGAAAATAGTATGAGTAAAGTCATGGAGTTGAGAATGAACATAGCATATTGGGGGAATGGGACTAGGTATGGTAAGCAGCAGCACATCACTGTAATAGAAAAAAAAAAAAAACACTTGCCATCAATTCTGATTCATGGTGACCTCAGGTGTGTCAGAGTAGAACTACGCTCCACAGGGTTTGCAATGGCTGTTATCTTTTGGAAGAAGATCGTCAGGCCTTTCTTCTGAGGTACCTCTGGGTGAACTCAAACCACCAACCCTTTGGTTAGTAGTCAAGCACTTAACTGTTTGTACCACCCAGGGGCTCCTATCACTGTAATAAAAACCAAAACCAAACCCGGTACCACTTGGTCAGTTCTAGCTCATGGCAATCCCATGTGTTACAGAGAAGAACTGCTTTATAGGGTTTTCTTGGCTGTAATCTTTACAGAAGCAGATCGCCAGGCCTTTCTACTGCAGAGCTGTTGGGTGGGTTCAAACTGCCGCCAAACTTTAGGTTTGTAGATGTTATAGACTGAATTGCATCCCCCCGCCCCAAAAAAAAGTGTGTGTCAGCTTGTCTAGTCCATGATTCTCAGTATTGTGTGACTGTCCACCATTTTGTCATCTGATGTGATTTTCCTATGTGTTGTAAATCCTACCTCTATGATGTTAATGAGGTGGGATTAGCAGCAGTTATGTTAATAAGACAAGACTCAATCTACAAGATTAGGCTGTGTTTTAAATCAATCTCTTTTGAGATTTAAAAGAGAGAAGTGAGCAGAGAGACAGGTGGACCTCAAACCACCATGAAAGAAGCACCGAGAGCAGAGCATGTCCTGTGGACCCAGGGTCCCTGTGCTGAGAAGCAACAACTCCAGGGGAAGACTGATGACAACGACCTTCCCTCAAACCCAAGAGAGAGAGAAAGCCTTCCCCTGGAGCCAGCACTCTGAATTCGGACTTCTAGCCTCCTAGACTGTGAGAGAATAAATTTCTCTTTGTTAAAGCTATCCACTTGTAGTATTTGTTATAGCAGCGCTAGATAACTAAGACAGTAGATGAGGACAAACGGTACTACCCAGGGACCTTTTATCACTGTAATAGGGGCCCTGGTGGCACAGTGGTAAAGAGCTATGGCTGCTAACCAAAAGTTTGGCAGTTTGAATCCACCAGCCGCTCCTTGGAAATCCTATAGAGCAGTTCTACTTTGTCCTATAGGGTTGCTGTGAGTCTGAATAGACTCAACGGCCATGGGTTTTTAATAGTGGATTAGGAGTCCCTGGATGGTGAAAACAATTAAGCACTCGACTACTAGCCAAAAAGTTGGCCGATCGAACCCACCCAGAAGCACCTTGGAAGACAGGCCAGGTGATCTGCTTCTGAAAAGTCACAGCCTTGAAAACCCTATGAAGCCGTTCTACTCTGCACACTTGGGATTACCGTGAGTCAGTTAATAGCAACTAACAATAACAGTGGATTAGGCTGCTTTGGAAGAAGCCATTTGTGGATTTACAGAGGGCCTTGAGTGCCAATCTTGAGTTTCCTCCTTTAAACAGCTGAGCACCCACAGAGATAAGTGTCTGAGCAAGGGAAATCAGTGTACAGGATTAGTTCCTTCATGTAGGAATGAAATAGCGAAAAACTGAGAGCAGGTCACTAGTCAGGAAGTTACTGCGGTATTCTAAGCAGGAGGTGACACATGACCAATGAGTATCCTACTACTAGAGAGTGTTACCTAGGGAAGACAAAAAGGAAGAACTCTCCTAGACCAGTTCAGGAGGATTAAAATCAGAATAAGCTGCTCAGAGGACTCAAAAAAAAAAAAAAAAAGCGTTCAAGTGTGGAGAAGTTGAGACGTTTATTTTATCAAGGGTATAAAAAAAATGTTTTAACCTTTTACTTCCCGTGGCAGATCACGTTAATTATCTTCCCAACATCCCCCATCCCACTTCCGTGACAACAGAACTTCAATATCATTGCTCAATTCCTCTCTTCCTTCTAAACCAGTCAGAGAAAGGAAAACTATATAAGTACGTACACAATATACGTACGTACACACACACACACACACACACACACACTCACTCACTCACTCCAGCTCCAAGGTAACTCCTGATTGGTTTAAGCCAGTGGTCCTCTAGGGAGTATGTATATGTGTTTGGGGGGCACAGGTGAAAAGAGGGTTGGGTTTTTGGTGTAATTATGCCTGGGGTGTGCTCCTGGCAGTTAGTGAGAAAGTACCAGGGATGCTAAATGTCCAGCAAAGCACAGGACAGTCCTGCATAAGAACTGTCAAAAGCCAGATAAACACAGATAAGCAATCACGGTAGTCCCATGTCCCCTTGTCAATTACTGCTTTAGAGATAAGCTAGTCACCCATTTCTGGACAATAAAATATAAGGAGTCATCTGCTATAGGGTCTCTAAGGTGGTTTCCTCCTGCCTACCAATGTTGTCACACCTGTATGTGATACCTGGAACTGCTTTTCCCCAAAACCAGTTTCTCCCCAATCTCCCTGTTTCCATTGTTGGCACTTGCACTTTCTGTTATCAAGTCCTAAAGCAATTCTGACCTAGCCTAATTCTTAACCTTAGGGTGACTATTCATTCAGGTTTGCCTGACACAATATGATTTCATTTCTGTTCTCCCAGTGTAATTATTAATACTGCCCCATTTCACTTCCTGAAGTATTCGAAACTAAAGGATAGATTTTATAGTCACCTTATTTATCCTCAGTCAAGTCCTGTTCACTCTGCCTCAAGAAACTATCTGTAAGAGAGGTCAACAACTACAGCCTACAGCCTGTTTCTGTACCTCCCCAGAGCTAAGAATGGTTTTTACATTTTTAAATGATAGAAGAAAAAGAATATTTCGTGACACCTGAAGTTATATTAATTTCAAATTTCAGTGACCACAAATAGTTTTTCTGGAACAATGCCATGCTAATTCATTTAAGTATTATCTAAGGCAATCTACTTCCAAAAAATCAGCCAAAGAAAACCCTATGGATCCTAACAGTAGAACCCCAGTGCGCATAGGGTCACCATGATTCCAGCCAACAAGAGGGCAGCTAGCATCACGGTTGCCGGCTCACTACAACAGCAGAGTTGACTAGTTGACAGGGATCGTATGGTCCACAAAGCCTAAAATATTACTATCTGGCCCTTTACAGAACAAATTTGCCTACCTTTGCTGTAATACCACTAGTTCTGAGTCTCTTCACTTATTGTACAAATACAGTAACCTATAAACTGGTTTGTGATTCTTTCTCTCTCATTCTCTTACCCCAACCCCTCTCCCCCAATCCTTCATATACCTGGTTGCTAGATAATCTCTCTAGGGTAGAGTTTTGATTCTGTCACTTCAACATCTTCAGTGGCTCCTCCAAAACTGACAGCATAAGGTCCTACCTAGTTTTCCAGACTTTGCTCCTTCCTCTTCACTACTTAAAGCCAAAATGGACCACTTCCTGTTTCCCTAACAAGCATTCTTCAGCTCATATCACACGCCCCGACTGCTTGTACAAGCCTTTCCTCCATCCCATTGATTCCTCAGGATTAAAAGAAAACGCTCACTTTCTCAATACATCGTCATTCGTTCATCGCATCAGGTAGTCCCTGAGGATGGGAAGCTTTGCGACATAATGGGAACAGACATGGACAGATCAGAGCACGTCAAAGGAGTCGACTACGTGAAGAGGGAGTGCCCACGAGTCCTTCAGGTTTCAGAGGTGACATTTGGGCTGGAATTTGAAGGATGCGAGAGATTAAAGGACGTCTCAAGTAGATAAAACAAAAACTGTAAATAAAACTGAATGAGCGAATGGAAGGACCACCTCATCCTATCCACTTCCTTACCGCCGCAGAGACAAGAAATAACGAGTCCATCAGTCTAACATCTAAATGAAAATCCTACAAGATGAGCCTTGGCCAAAACCACCGGGGAATGGCTGGCTCCGAGCACCACACTCTCTCCTTTCCTCCTGATGCCAAACAACCCCAGTGTGGGCTCCAAGCATACTCTCCGTGCCAGAAGACTCCACCTTGTCCCCAAAACTTCTGGGAGGCAGCCTTTAGTTTGCGCTCCGACGCTCCCGGCTTCCTGACAACACTATGATGCCCAGGGAAGAAAGACACGCCCCTCATCGGATTGTGCCCGCAGTTAAAATGATGTCGCGGTCTCCCACAAGCCCCCGGCTGCAGGTTTAGGCGCCCTCGGAAAGACGCCCCCGCCAGTCCCGCCCCCGCGGCCGCCTCTGCGCCCGTGAAACTCCCGGGCGGAGCGAGCGGCAGCAGCAAGACCTCGCGGACGCGAACCCAGGTCCGGGTAGGGAAGCGATTCCGGGGCGCACGCGTTTAGCCAGAAAAGTGGGCGGAGCGTACCTCCCGGACAAGCTGCAGAGGAAAGGAGAGCGCGTGGCGTTCCGGAGCCCGCGCACGCGCTGTAGTCTCGCCCAGCCCGTACGCGCGCGCGGCCGGCGCAACATCTTTTCTTCAGGCCCGCCCCCAGCTTCCACTTCACCAAGCGGAGGCGAGGAGCGAGAGCAGGGAAGTGTGGGGCGAGGTGGGCGGGGCGGGGCGTAGCTCGCAAGCGCGGTCAGCAAAAGAAGGGAGGGAGAAGGAGAGATCCGACACAACGTTACCCCGTCGACACCCAATCGGGAGCCGGCTGGACCCCGCCCCCTCCCCTCACGTTATTGGCTGGGAGGCCCCAGATGGGCGGGGCTGGCCGTGGAGTTGGGGAGGGCAGGGGGCGGGGAAGAGGAGGAAGGCGCTGGCGGGCAGTGATGGCGGCGGATGATGGGAACGTGAAGCTAGGCACCCTGGGGAGTGGCAGCGATAGCAGCAGCGACGGCAGCAGCGAGAGTCCGGGCGGCGCGGTAGCGGCAGCCGAAGGGGGCGGCTGGGCAGCGGCGGCGTTGGCGCTTCTGACGGGGGGCGGGGAGATGCTGCTGAACGTGGTGCTGGTGGCGCTGGTGCTGCTGGGGGCCTACCGGCTGTGGGTGCGCTGGGGGCGACGGGGTCTAGGCTCTGGGGCCGGGGCGGGTGAGGAGAGTCCCGCTGCCTCTCTGCCTCGCATGAAGAAGCGGGACTTCAGCTTGGAGCAGCTGCGCCAGTACGACGGGTCCCACAACCCGCGCATCCTGCTGGCGGTCAATGGGAAAGTCTTCGACGTGACCAAAGGCAGCAAGTTCTACGGCCCCGGTGAGGAGGAGGAAGGGGAGGGGGAGGACCCCCTGCAGTTCAGACACGATCACGACCCCCTTCTGACGGGATGGCGCTTAGTAGCAGGTTACTTTGCCCAACCTTCTCGTCCCCCTGCACCCACGCGACTTGACTGCCGCACCTGGGACGGCCCGCCCCACGCACACCCCCAGCCGCGGGCACCTCTAGCTTTTCCTCCAAGTCAGGGTCACAGTGACTCGCCAAGAACTAGCTTTCAGGACTCATCTTTCTCCCATCCCATTTCGCCTCTGGCCTTTTCATGTGCTGAATTTTTCAAAATCTTTATAGTTGTCACTAGTCACGCTGGCCCTCGACTTTTCTTGAGCTTTCTGATTCTTGGGATGGCTGGGGACAGGAGGGAGGGGAGATTTCTGAAGTAAAGACCTAAAGTTCTTGGCCTTGTAGTTCACAGCTTTCTTTTCTTTACCCTTTTTTGCCCTGATCTTCTCTTTCCCTACTACTCCCCATGAGGCCACGTTTAGAACATATAGTTCCAGGTCCCAATCCGCCAGTCTGTGAAGTCCGGACATATAGCAACTTTGGACTCTTTTTTTTTTTTTTTTAAACCGGTTTTGGTCCGTAGATGCTTTCCAAAATTAACAGTGTCTGTGGGATGAGGACAGACCAGAATGCAGACTTTAAAGCCTGGTGAGGATAGTCGCCCTGAGTTTTGGGAGTGGAGCTCATATACCCAGCAGGCGTGTCTGTCCTGCGCCTTTTTCCTTTTTTTTAATTTGGTAGTAGGAAGGCAAGTATCCAAATTAATATTTGACTTACTGTGTTTTCACTTAGCAGAACTGAGAAGAAAAAAATTAGAAGAGCTATAAATTAATACCCATGCACCAGTTCTGCAAGTTAAGGACTTTTAGAACTTTGCTTTCAGAGAACTTTTTATATAGGGTAGCTGGTTTAGAAGCCCTTCTTTTACAATGTAGTTGTAGCATACATTTCAGATTATGCTAATGAACTTCAGTTCAGACTCATGGAACCTGTTGGTATACTGTAAAATTGAGGAACATCCTACATTTTTTGTATGTGGTAATTAATACTCAGCTAAAAAAAAAAAGTGACCCCAAAAGAATTAATGATAAAATTGGAACCTAAAGTGACCTGTTACTCAAAAGAGTACACCAGGCCTTAAATTCAAGGGGATTAGCAGTCTAAAATCGATTCCTCTTTGATATAATCTGTCAACACATAAGATTTATTGACACTTGAAATATATACTTCTGATTTCTATGCTTCGGTTTGTTGTTGATTGAAATAGAGATAAGAAATTGGAGATTTTCATTGTTGAACTGTTTGATTTATTTCTGAGTTGTTTGTATTTCTGTAAGTATATCTACATTCAGCCCAACCAAGTCATAATTTATAAGGTACTTGCTTCTGTTATATAAATATGAACACCAGTTATCTGCCTACTTACGTCACCTCAAATGGTTAATACTCTTGTTGACTTAAGGGCATGTGGGACAAGAGAATGGGGCCAAAGCACAGTATTTAAACAGACAGGCCAAATTAAATAGTTAATTTTGTTCAAATCAGGGACTTACAAAGTATTTTGTACTCAGTTACCTTTATTGAATATTTACTTCTGAATTACCAGTTTAATAGGGACATGTAAGATTTCAAATTTGCAATCAGAATTTTACAAAAGGACATACTTTTTAAAAGACTTTTCCCTGTTGATATTAAAATGTACATTCACTAGTTAGAAATTGTATGCAGGTTTAAATTTTTCGTATAGAGTTTACCCAACTAAAACAACTTCTTTTACAACCCTTGCCTAAACTGACAGTGAAGCATGCAGTCAAAGCATATTACTCTTCACACATTAGGCCTTGCCACTGTCTGAGAAGAGTTAGAAGAGACAGCCATAGACACAGTTTGGCAGCCTCTGATGGCAAATGTTCTGTGACAGAAATTAAAAATTAAGAGTCATAGGTGTAATGTGTGGCTTGAGCACTGAAGGGGCTCCTCGTGTAACAACAGAGAAGTCAGTTTTAGGTTAGCTTTCACCAGTTCCCAGGTTCTGATCAACAGCCTAAGAGTGATGTTCAGTTATTGTATTCCTAGGTCTTGATCAGCAACCTAGTAGAGATATTGGGAATATTTATTATTGAAATAAACCTTAAAGATAGCCAGAACATCTTATGGGCTTAGAATATGTTGATATTTCACATTTGTGGAGAATGTGGTAACACTTTCCAAAAAGTTTAGAAGCCAGATTTCTGGCTGTGAAACAGAAGTTTAATTTTGCTATTGATTTTTATGGTCATCCTCAAATAACTTAAGTAATTTAATAGCAGAAAAATTTAGAAACAATAATCCTTATCTAAGCATCTTAATAGCTTGAAAGAATATGCAAGGGAGCTAGAAAACCCGGTTTCTATGCTTAGCCAATGTCTACTTCCAATTCACAGTAATGGTTTTAGGATTAAAGATTATTTTGTGAGATTATTCCATAATGTTGAAGATATTTTTGTTTTCCCTTATTTTTAGAAGATATTTTTGGTTTTAGTCATATATTTTTAAAGTTCAGGTTCTTAAGAAATTAAATATTGATCGTTTAATTTAGTGGAGTAAACACATTTTGGCAAACAGTTGGCATTAACTGCATTTGTCAATATTAAATTTAGTAACAGTTCAAGCATTTGGCCAGCATTTGAGGAAAGTGTGGTCACGTAAGAAACAATGACTGTGAGAGGAGGAAGGAGAACAGGTTTGTTAAGCACCTACTATATTGGATCCAGGAAACACTGGTGGTATAGTAGTTAAGAGCTACGGCTGCTAACCGAAAGGTCAGCAGTTTGAGTCCACCAGGCTCTTCTTGGAAACTCTGTGGGGCAGTTCTACTCTGTCCTGTAGGGTCACTATGAGTCGGAAATGACTTGACGGCAGTGGGTTATATTGTATCCATTTATTTGTCATTTCCACGATGTCCCAATGAGGTTGATAAGTATTCCTGTTCTACAGGTAGGGAGCCTAAGGTTTAGGTAATTTAGGTAAATTGGCTTGTGTCACACAGATGTGGTATTCAAATCCAGATATATTCAGCCACAGAATCTATCTACACGGTTTGTAGTAAACTGCATTCTGGGATAAACTTGTGTAGACTCTTACTGTGGTTTTTCTTTATACTCTCTCCTAGTTCCCGTACAGATTTAAAGCCTCAAAGAAACACACTTTTATGACTTTACTGTCTAATGTGGCAGTCACAAGCCACATGTGGTTGTTTAAATGTAAATTAATTGAAATTAAAAATTGAGTTCCTCAGTCACAGTAGTTATATTTCACATGCTCAGTAGCCATGTGGCTATCTTACTGAACAGTGTACTTTATAGAACATTTCCATCTTCCCAGAGAGTTCTGTTGGATAGCATTGATTCATTTAGTTTTCAGTACTACCCTATAAGATAGGTAATGTTCCCATTTTATCGATGTGGAAACTGAAACTCAGGTTTTGCCAGAGTCACATATCTAGTAAGTGGCAAAACTAAAATTCAAACCCAGATCTAACTGGCTTAACAGGGCATCCCTTCCCATTGTGTCACAGCATAATATGTCTAATATCACATGTTTACAGAGTCCTAATAGATTTAGAAGATTAAAACAGATACTACAATTTTAAATGGTAATTTGATTTAATATTACTGCAACAGAATGCTACCAAAAGAGTGTTTTTATTTCTTTACAATATCAAGAAATTATATTATCCTAAATTCCTGAAACTTATATTACTTTCCTCTTATTCTAGGTGGAATATTCTTTGACATATACCAAAGCCATATTTTCTCCAACTTATATCTTACCATTTAAATTTCACTGAAAAAGAAATCATAAGAAGTACCCCTTTGAGCTGCCTAATACTTAGGAGGTTAGAGAAGGAAGCATCTGTACCTTTCACATGTTTTTCCTCCTCTGTTAACTTTATCTTCAGTATGTTAACATTTAATTTGCAAAATTTCAGTTGAAGCAAGAGTTGTAACCTATAGGCCAGGCCCAACCTGACATTCATGGATATCCTAAAGCTGCTAACTATCTAGCTCTCATCCAGGCTTCCTTCTTTGAAGTAAATGAGGTCTGTTGTTTGGGTTAATGGCCATACCTAACCATTAAAACCAGTTGCTGTTGAGTTGATTTCAACACATGGCAACCCATGTGTGTCAAAGTAGAACTGTGCTCTATAAAATTTTCATTGGCTGATTTTTCAGGAGTAGATTGCCAGGCCTTTCTTTCGAGATGCCTCTGGGAGGACTCGAACCTCCAACCTTCCATTTAGCAACTGAATACATTAACCAATTGTACCACGTAGGGACTCCGTACATACCATTACCTACCAGTAAAATAAAAGAATCTGCTAAGTTTTCTGTTTTTAATCTTTGAAGGAATTATATTTGTGTTAAATACTAAAGCAAAGTATGAAAGGATAGCGTAAAACAAGTATAGGCCAGAAGATGTTATTCAAGCTGGAAGAAAGGAGAAATGGATTTAGCAACAGCTAGAGTTAGCTGTTCAAGCTCTATTAATCATTTTTTCAACAATCTGTGACATAGAGAACTGCTTCCCCATGTACCCATGACAGACATCACTAAATAACTGTTGTACTCTGGAGCCTAGATCCTGCCTCAGTATCTTTAGCATGGGGTTCCAGCTCCATTTTTAAATACTAAGAAGTCAGCTCCTGGATTACAGTAAAGCCTTAAATAAGTTATGATGATTGGAAATTAACTGAGTCTTTAAAACAGACACATTCCTACCCTCGTAGATTGTGGTCTATTGAGGAGGTCCGAAATAAGCATTTCACTACATAGTTATAATCTGTAATTAAGCATGCTCTGAAGGAAATGAATAGGATGCATAGTAGAGGATAATAAAGGATCTTCATTTACATTAGGTGGTTAAGAAAGGTACCATATTTATATTCAGTTGCTAAGAAAAAGGGGTTGCTGTTTAAGCAGAGAACTGAAAGAGCCAGTAGTACAAAGATTGAGTGTGAGAATGTTGTGAAGCCAACATTATTACTGTGCTTACTGTACAACTGTACTGAACAAATTGAAGCCATCTATTGTGTTATTCATCAGAGAAACATCTTTATCACCCTTACTGGTTTTCAGATTTGAATTTAGTCTTCACTTCATTAGTTGTTGTTGTTAATTGCTGGTGAGTAGATTCCGACTCATGGTGACCCCATATGTGCAGAATAGAACTGCTCCATAAGGTTTTCAAAACTATGACCTTTCTGGATGCAGATTGCCAGGCCTGTCTTCCAAGGCACCTGTGGGTGGGTTAACTGTTTTCACCACCCAGGGACCCGTGATTCGTATTAGCTCAGTGTATCTTTTTCCATTCCTTTATGTTCAACCAGTCATGTTGTTGTTTTATTTTTGTCTTACAAACAGCATATAGCTAGATTTTTTTCCATTAAATCTAATATCAACAGCTGTCTTTTAACAGCTCAGTTTAATCAGTTTATATTTTTTGTGATTACTAAGTATATTTAGGTCTATTTTTACCGTATTTTCTTGTGATTTCTTCTTACTATGCTTTTATTTGCCTCTTTTTCCTACTCTTTTTCCTTCTCAGATTGATTTTCTTTATTCCTTCCCCTTTTTTCCTCTATTGATTTGAATACATTCTGTTTCTGTTCTTTTGGTGATTTCCTTAAGTTTTTGCCATGCATACTGGCCTATCCTCAACAGTATAAGGATGTTAGCCAAACATCATTTTTGTGTGAATTAGGAAAAAACTGCCTCTTTAGGTCTCTTTACTTCCATTTGGCAGAATATTTTTAAATAAATATGTAAAATTACTGTGACTACAAGTATGGATGGTATCCCATGGAATTGTGTGGTACACAGCCATATGTTGTGGCCCTGGTTAGAAAATTTTCTCTCTCTCTCCCACATCCTGTTTTCCATGTTATTAAAACTCCACTCCCATATGAATTAAACTGTTAACTTTAAAAAAAAAAAAGTCCTCGTTTACGTTCACCAACATATTTACCATTGTCTTTATTTGTTGTTACTTCTTGTATCATTCCTTTGTTCAGGGTTCAATTTTCCTTTTAGTTAAGTACATTCTATAGCTCTTTCTTTGGTAGGAAGAAAATCTATTTATTCTCTCTTGAGAATAGTAATTTAAGTTTAGGATATAAAATTGTAGGTTGCCTATTGTTTTACTTCAAATCTTCAGTCATATCATGCCATTGTCTTCTACTTCTGTTGTTAACAAGAAGTCTGCTTTTGGTTTGTCATTCCTTTCATTAATCTGTTTTTTCTCTTTGGTTGTATTTGAGGTTTCTTTCCCTTTGTCTTTGGGGTTCTGCTCTTACTCGGATTTGTCCAGGTGCGAATTTGATTTTATTTAACGTGCACCAGACTCTGTACTAAAGTCTAAGGACATGTGTCATTCATTTATTGCAGAAAATTTGAGCCCTTTATCTCTTCAAATATTGCCTATCCCTCATTCTGTTTTTCCTCTTAATCTTTCCTTCTTAAGTTCTCTATCTTAGTTGCTTAGTAATTTTAAGCAGGCTTACTCTGTTTCTGTCCTTTTGTTTATGGGTTGCCAGTTCTGTTTGTTGTATGTGCTCACTCCTCCGTGGCGGTTTGTTCCTTCATGTGGTTTGTCTTCAGCAGCTACCGTTTTGTTTCTTAGGGTGTTTTCCATAATGTTCCATGAGCCTTGAGATGTGGAACTATCCTGTAGAGTGGGCTGGGGTATGTTTCAAAATAGGGCCTCACATCAATTAAAAAATAAATAAATAAAGGTAATACATGCTCAAGATAGAAAATTCAAAAGGATACAGTAAAAAATAAGTCTCCTTCCCACACCTACCTCCCATTCAAGATGTTCCCCTCCCTAAAGGCGAGAAATAGTCTGATACGTTCCATAGCTATTTTGTGCACGTACAAGCATGTGGATATGTACTTTTCCCTCCGCACTATATATACCTTTGATAATATTTTAATATCTTGAGAGGCTTTTATATCAATATAAAGAGAGCCATCTTGTGCTTTTGAATATATGCAGAGTATTCTGTTGCATGTATATATCATAATTTACCAGTTCACTGTTAGCAAACATTTGTTTCCAATGTCTCGTTATTAACGGTTTTGCAGTAGATATTTGTGTACATGTCATTTTATACATGTGAATAAAATTTTAGAGTCAGAAAGTATAGACATTTTAAATTTGGGTACTTACTTCTGAATTACCCTCCAGAGAAGTTGGAAATGCCCCTTTCCCATCACCTTGCCAAAAGTGTGATACACCCTCTCCTTACTTATCAACATGGTTAGATTCCAAAGACCAGGTTGTTATGCAGACTAGTCTTTATGTGAAAATGGAGGATGACCATGTCAGATCACAAAGTAGAGGATGACTGCATCCTTACATAACTACCAAACCACTGAAAATCATGGCCCAGCCAAGTTGACACATAACCTTTACCATCTCAGCCAGCGTTACTCCTGCCTCACTCCTCAGCATTCATTGCTGCCAAATGCACGTCATTAATGCGCAAAATAGTCAGATAGTAGATTTTTTACTATTGTCATAAATGCAAAATGCCAGGTAATGAGATAGCCAATAAGCGAGGAATAGGTGTATTAAACTTCTTTGTCTTTGTCAATCTGATAGATTAAAATGGTATCTCAGTATTTTTATTTGCATTTCTCTTTTTCTTAGGTTGTATATCTTCAAAGTTCTGAGTCTTCATGTTTCCTTTTCTATGAATTTTCTGTTCATATATCCTTTGCCACAATTTTTCAACAATGATATTTGTCTTACAGATTTTAGGTGTTCTGTATAAAGTAAATTAGCCTTTAGTCTATGATACGAGCTGTTAGTCTTTTATTTATAAAACACAGAAGTATCTAGTTTTATGTGTTCAAATTTATCTTTTCTTTTACGGCTGCTGAGATTTGTTTCTTATTTAAAAGCCTTTTGCACTTAAAGATTGTTTTTACAATCCTCTGTAGTTTCTTTAGTACTTTTATGATTATTTTTTTAGTTCCATTTAGAATTTATTTTGTTTTAAGATGTAAAATAAGAATCTTTTTTTTTTTTTAACAGAAGGCTACCGCATTGTTCCATCACTATTTATAGACTAATCCTTTTTTTCAAACTAGCTTGAAGTATTACCTTTGCTGTTTACTCAATTCCAATAGATATGTGAGTCCATGCTATTATTTTTAACCTTAGAATTCTCATTCCACATGGGTTGGGTAAACTCAGACCCCACTATTTATGGCACAGGCCTAGGGTTTTAATTTTTCAAAACTTTCCCTTCCTCACCCTGTCCATGAGCCCTGGAGGACAAGGCCATGAGCTCAATTCGCAGTGTTGCTAGAACCTTCTAGTTTGAATTTCAGAAGCAAGGTTGAGTTTTCAGGCATTCAAGATATTATCTAGTTTGGCCTCTCAATTTTAGTCAGGTAAACTAATGTACCCACTTTATAGGAGAGTTTTCTGAGGACTGTGGAAATGGAGCCCTACCCAGTGTCACATGCAGGTAGAATCGGAGCCTCTAGAACCCAGGTATCTTGACTTCTTGTAGTGTTTCAGTTTTACTCTGCTGCCTTCTCTCTCAAAGTCTTATAACTTCCTGGACTTAACCATGAAAAATGATATTTATTAGTTGGATTTCATTAAGCACTGTTACATATTGTCTTATTCTTGGCTCATTATAATTTTATTTGGAATAAATTATTCAATACAGAAGTATTATTAGATTTTCAAAAAACTTTATAATAATCACCGAAGACTATCAAAATAGGTGAGGAAACTGGGCTATTTATAAACTTTTCATGAATTAAAAAAATTGTCTCGGGGCTATGGTTTGTATACCATAGAAATAACTGAAATTATTTGTCATGAAATATCTCTCCTTCAGAAATACCAATGTAGCTTAACAGTGAAGTCTGAACTCTAACTAGACAATGTCATTTTGATGTATTTACATTATAATTTAGTCTTTGATAAAACAACAGAATTTAATTATCTTAGATTCTACCCAACTACTAGTGTCTACATGAACCTTAATAGTCAAAATAACTGTATTAGTTTACATAAGCAAGCCTTTTTGTTTTTTTTTGTAAATCATACCATACCTAAAGACCTAATACCACAAAATAGTTGCTTTCCTGTTATTTATTATTTAGTATATTAGCTAAGAGTAGCTTGGT
The DNA here is from genome assembly GCF_000243295.1 of Trichechus manatus latirostris. NCBI lineage: Eukaryota > Metazoa > Chordata > Mammalia > Sirenia > Trichechidae > Trichechus > Trichechus manatus. The sequence continues at coordinate 1,426,814 of NW_004444175.1, forward strand.
AACATTTGGGTTTGTTATATAATGGGGGATTCCCTGGGTAGCACAAGTGGTTAAGCACTCAACTCCTAGCTGAAAGGCTAGCAGTTCAAACCCATGCAGAGGCACCTGGGAAGACAATCTGCTTCTGAAAGATCACAGCGTTGAAAACCATATGGAGCAGGTCTACTCTGCACACGTGGGGTTTCCATGAGTCGGAGTCGACTCAATGACAGCTAACAACAAACAGCACCATGCAAGGGGGTAGTTGAATAGGGAGGTCTATTGCTGACTTCTCAGATATGCTTCTGGCCATATTATTAACGCAGGGAAATGTTCCTTTTATTAGACCTCAAAGCCTCCATCTTTCTCAGAGCAACCCGTCCGATTCCAACTCTGGTTATTAATTTAATGTTACAGTCTTTATAGTCTTACAGGACAAAGTAAATTGTTACCAAAAAGACTATTCAGAAATTAAACACTTCCTGAAGGAGTTTCTCAACATGTAGAGAAGACAGCTAAATATAGTTTAGGAAGTGGGGGACTACGTTAATCACTGAATCGTTCGTTTTATTCAAGAGTTAACAAAACATTTGGTCTAGAATTTGGCTTTGATTATTAACTGTTGATTCACGTTCACTCTAAGTTACCATTCAAAACAAAACAAAACAAAAAGCATGTTTTATGAAGTTTTGTTGTTTTTAAATTCATTCAATGTTGAGGATTCCTTGGGGAAATTGGCAGATAATTTTATTAGAGAACATACTGGTATGTAGTAATATACTCAAAGATGGAGGATTTTCTGATTGCTGTTTTTATAATGGTCATCATTTCTTCTGTTCTTTGTATCATTTAATGTGTTTTATGATTTATACTCTGAGGTACAGTTAAGTAGATGACTTTGGCAGGGCTGTTGTCAGGTGCCATCAAGTCAGTTCCAACTCATAGTGACTCTGTGTACAACAGAACAAAACGCTGCCAGGTCGTGCCTCTGTCTGTGTACAACAGGACAAAACGCTGCCAGGTCGTGCACCATCCTCATAGTCGTTGCTGTGTTTGAGCTCGGTGTTGCAGCCACTGTGTCAGTCCATCTCGTTGAGGGTCTTCCTCTTTTTCACTGACTCTCTACTTTACCAAGCATGATGCCCTCCAGGCACTGGTCCCTCGTGATAATATGTTCAAAGTACCTGAGATGACGTCTTGTCATCCTGGTTTCTAAGAAGCATTCTGGCTGTACTTCTTTCAAGACAGATTTGTTTCGTTCTTTGCAGGGCAGGAAGGTTCATATTAGAATGCTAGGAAAAGCTATTGGTGTCTAGAGCTTTTTTTTGTTAATTCTCCTCAACGCTGATAAAGCAGGTATTCTAAAATTCCATTCCCCTAAGATTTTGTAATTCGTAAAATGCTTGGATTTTCAGGGATGTCTTTCCAAGTCTGGATTTGTGGTTATCTGTTTTCTCAAGGTGCACTGATTGGGTTAGAAAGTGGAAATAGTACTTCCAGTTCTGTCAGTAACTTTAGGCAAGTCACTGAACACTTCTACTCCCGCGTTTTTCACCTGCCAAGTGGGGAGGGCCAAAAACGATCCCTTCTTCTTTTGGAACTGTGAGAGAGGACATTGAGGTTGCTGGAAAATTCTTCAAAAAGTCAAATGATTGTAGATTGTTTTTACATTTGTAGATTGTTACAGCCCTGATCAATTTTATTTTTCCTTTGTATGCTTCACAAAAGGAAAATACATTGGTCCAGGAAGCATTGAAAGTCTCTATGTTTGCAGGGTTTTTGTTGTTATCAAGAAACAAAAAAAATCTCATTAATTCCTGTTTATACTGCTTCAGTCCCCTCAGAGCAGCCATTGCCACAAATTGGCACAAAGCAAGGTAGAGTTTTACCGAAAAAAAAAAAAAATATATATATATATGTATATATATATATAACTTCTTTAGAGTGGGCTTCTTTTCTTTTTCCCAGAGATCATTCTTGCTTAATTTTAGAAGTTAACATTTTCCCTATAATAATTAACTTCAGTTGACTGTAATCCACTTTGGATTTTACGCTGTAAAAGAGACTATTGAATTTCTTTTCTCTTAAATGCTTAATACCCTTTTGAATGTCAGTTGTGATAATGAGCAAAGTTTGAAAGTTATAAATGTTGACCAGTGGTAAGTAGTGCTCTATTTTCTTAAAAAAGAAAACAAAAGTATTAAATGATAGCCTAAGTTTACATTAATAGAAGAATGATTAAATAAATTATGGATGTATCCATTTAGTGGAAAAATATATAACCATTAAATGATGATTGCAATAGTCACATATCAACTGTCAGAATGGAAAATGCTTAATGGGAAAAGCAGGTTAAATAAAAAAGTACTTTTCTGGAAGTATTGCCTTTATTTTCATGCTAATGGATCAATACCTAGTTATGCTACTTTTAAAATTACTATTAATGCCACTTCTAGTTCCATGCAGTAAAGTGTTTTCACAGGAGTTTTTTACTGCTGATGTTTATGGTACACTGCTTTCTGTGATCCAAATTATTGTTGATAAATTTTAGATTTTTGTCTGTTTAAATAAAACCTTGAATTCTACTCTCAAAAAGTACAGAAACTTTCCTAACACATAATTTCAATTTCATAAATGCTTTCAAATATGAATATGGATACAGCCATTATTCTGTACATTTGTAAATCAAGGAATTTCCAGATTTTTTCCTGCTTATTTCCCTCTCATTAGAAAGTACTTTATTAACTGGATATTAAGCTCTGTTATGGACCACTCTATTGGTAATTGATGGTAGTTAAGCCAATGATTCTGGTTTTAAAAATTATTTTCTCTAATCTTTGCCAGATATAGATTATGTATAGACTCCAGAAACAATTTTTTTTCTTTTGTAAAATAATGTATTTTGGATATTTTTTAGCATTTAATGCTTAACCTTTTTAAGAGGAAAATCTACCTGGTCCTCTCTGCAGCCTAAGTTGAAGACAGTCGGAGGTATTATTTTCCTTCTTTTATGGAAGAAACAACTTTCAGACCCAGACAAGCTAAAAATCACCCAACAATTAGTGGAGTGAGTTAGGCTTTTAACTCTTATAAGGTTTTTATTATAAAAATCATTCAAAATAGCCAGACCCTATCAATTACATCAAGTAAAATTTTCCTTTCATTCCCCAGAAATGTTGCCACTGTTAATAGTTTAGTCTGTATTCTTCCTGGTGTTTTTCATGTATATACAAACATATAAAATATACATGTATTTTTTTTTTTTTTTAATTCAAAGCGAATCATACTATGTACTCTTCTGAATTTCGTTTTTCAGTTAGTATATCATGGATTTTCTAGGAGTGTGCATACAGAATTACCTTATTCTTTTTGATAGCTATGTAGTATTCCATTAAAGTTCTTTTTTTTTTAATTGTTGTGCTTTAAGTGAAATTTTACAATTCAAGTTAGTCTCATACAAAAATTTATACATACATTGTTATGTGACCGTAGTTGCTCTCCCTATACTGTGACACTACAATCCTTCTTTCCACTCCAGATTTCCTGTGTCCATTCAACCAGCTCCTGGCCCTCTCTGTCTTTCATCTCAGCTCTGGACAGGAGCTGCCCATTTAGTCTCATGTGTCTACTTGAGCTAAGAAGCACACTCTTCACAAGTATCATTTTATGTCCCCTAGTCCAGTCCAATCTTTATCTGAAGAGTTGGCTTCAGGAATGGTTTTGGTTTTGGGCTAACAGAGAGTCCGGGGGCCATGTCTTCTGGGGTCCATCCAGTCTCAATCAAGCCATTAACTATGGTGTTTTTACTAGAATTTGAGTTCTATACCCCACTTTTCTCCTGCTCCATCAGGGACTCTGTTGTGTTCCCTGTCAGAGCGGTCATTGGTGGTAGCCCAGCACCATCTATTTCTTCTGGTCTCAGGCTGATGAAGTCTCTGGTTTATGTGGCCCTTTCTGTCTCTTGGGCTAATACTTTCCTTGTGTCTCTGGTATTTATTCATTCTCCTTTGCTCCAGGTAGGTTGGGACCAGTTGATGTTAACCAAGTTCTTAATATAGAAAATCAAGTTATTTCTATTTTGTTGATATAATTACCTGTTTTAAACAACTGAAATATCTTTCTTATCATATATTTGGGGAAAAGATCGTGCTTACCATGAATGAATCTGTTAAAAGTAAAGAGTCACGGGGGATGTCTAGGTTGATTGGCATAAGAAAGTTCATAAAGAAAATGTTCTACATCCTACTTTCGTGAATAGCGTCCGGGGTCTTAAAAGCCATCTAAGAAAACCAAAGACACAAGGGAAATATTAGTTCAGAGGACTAATGGACCACATGAACCACAGCCTCCACCAGACAGAGTCCAGCACAACCAGATTGTGCCCGGCTACCACCACTGACTTCTCTGACAGGGATCACAATAAAGGGTTCCGGACAGAGCTGGAGAAGAATGTAGAACAAAATTCAAATTCACAAAGACCATACTTACTCTGGTCTGACAAGAGACTGGAGGAGCCCCCGAGACTTTGGCCCCTGGACACCCTGCTAACTCAGAACTGAAGCCACTCCCAGAGTCCAGCTTTCAGCCAAAGATTAGACAGGGCTATAAAACAACAACACGCATCTTAGTTCATGCCCTGGTGGGGCAGTGGTTAAGAGCTATGGCTGCTAACCAAAAGGTTGACAGATCAAATCCACCAGGTGCTCCTTGGAAACTTTATGGGGCAGTTCTACTCTGTCCTATATAGGGCTGCTGTGAGTTGAAATATACTCGACAGTAATGGGTTTAGTTTTGGTTAGTTCATGCCTAGAACGTGCCCTTAGTTCAATCAAGTATACGAGACCAAATGGGCAACAGCTGCCCAAGAGCGAAGACAAGAAGGTAGGAAGGGACAGGAAAACTGGATGAATGCCCACGGAGGATCCAGGATGGAAAGGGAGAGAGTGCTGATACATTGCAGGGGTTACAACCAGTGTCACAAAACAATTTTGTATATAAATTTTTGAATGAAAAACTACTTTGTGCTATAAACTTTCACCTAAAACACAAAACATTTTTTAAAAAGTAAAGGGTCAGAATCTGGAGTCTGTCTTACTTGGAAATGCAGCTAATTCGTTTGGAAGAAATTTATTGTTTCTACTTCATGCCAGACACTGTGCTAACATTGAAGATACAGAGATGAACAAGACAGTTGCTGCTCTCAAGGACAGACTTCGGGAATTGTTCACTTCTATCAGCATATAAATCATGTCATTCTTCCCCAGAGATGGTAGTACTTAATTCCTTGGACAGAATGCAGATCATCATTCAGTATGTCAGTCTAGAAGAGCACAGTATTCCCTATAACCAGTCCTACTGTTTCCCAAAAACCATGACAAATGAAAACCATTGTTTTCCTTAATGACTTTTCTTAGTTTATATAGTGTGATTGTAAATATATTATGGTAGTTAGATTTATTTTTGAAAATGGTCATATTTCTAATCAAACCATTTATTTCGCAAATATTTGTCGAACATCAGCATGTGCTGGGCACTGAACTAGTCACTGGGTGTACCAAGAGGATACATTCTGCTCTCATAGGTTGCAGCCTAGGTAGGGTAGAAGAAAGAAAAATAGTTTAGATCCACAAGTCTTTGCACAGTACATATCCAGTGGGTGTTCTGTTGATTAATTATTTTTAGGTGTAACTACTAATTAGCATCATTTACTCTTAAGCTGGCTTCCAAACCTAGCTTCTTAAGTTTCCTCTTCTCTTTAACTATTTCACAGTCTTCATCTTTAAATACAAGTTTTCAGATATCTAAAGCAATTGAAATTTAAGATTTGTGTGAAAAGCTTTGCTTTGGTCAAAAGGCAGATTTCTAAGAAATTTCTTCTCATTATCCCATCTAGTGTCTGTGCGTGTTTTGATATTAAGACTATGTACCAAATATGAGTCATGGTGAGGTTTCTTTTATTTGACTTTTTCCTTTGAGACATTCTGAAATACTGTGATTGCCACATCTCTCTCCTGCAGAGCGGCTGGTGCGTTTGACCGACTGACCTTTCAGTTATTAGCCAAGTGCTTAACCTCTGCGCTACCAGGGCTCTTTGTAAAATATTGTTAGGTAATCTAAATAATTTCTTTTTTCAGCGGGTCCATATGGAATATTTGCTGGTAGAGATGCCTCCAGAGGACTGGCAACATTTTGCCTAGATAAAGATGCACTTAGAGATGAATATGATGATCTGTCAGATTTGAACGCCGTACAAATGGAGAGTGTTCGAGAATGGGAAATGCAGTTTAAAGGTACCTTCATTTTATTGTTTTTTGGAAATGTTAAGTATATGGTCAAGCAAAGTGTATACTATTTCACATTATTTAAGAGCCTTAGGATGTCATCTGGTTTCATTGCCATCATAATTTGATGATATTTTAAATATAGCTAAATACCAATATAATTTTTACATGTAATTATTATTTTGAAAATCTGTATTTAAAAATAACTTGTTACAAGCTATAAGGGACTTCTAAAAAAACTGTGACACCTTTAGTTTTATAAAGCTTCTTATTGACGTTATGTAGATTGGTTTATTTTTAAAACTGAACTGATAACTAGTGTTGGTACTATAATTATATTCTGAAATGATTTTATTGGTATTATCCTTGAACTGTAAAGAAAAAGTGTCATTCTCCTTTATTATACCCTTGTAACTTAACATCAGTTATTACACCCTCCTTGATGCTTTGGGCAGCTATTTATCTGACCCCTGGATCCCTTGGAACAACTACTCTGGCTTCTTGGTGTTTGTGCTTGTTCAAGTATATGAAGTAGTTCTCTTATCTAATCCTTTTGGTTTATCAGTTAATTCACTTAATCTAGACTCAAATTCCTGACCAAGAAACAACTAAATATGAATCACCTTGGACATACAGTATTCTACATTAAATACCTTGGTAACAAAAACAAGCAAAGTAACAGATCTAAGAAGAAGAGAGATTGATGGGAGGCGGAATAGTAGTGGGGCAAGGGTGATATACTGAGACCTCAAAGAACACAAGGTAACAAGCACCAAATAAATTTCCATCTCTTCATTTAGTTTATTTTCTTGAGGACTACATCATATGTCACATTGAAGATCTCTGAGTGATTCTGATGCAGTATGCTTGATTAAGAAGCACTTAATCACTTTCCTGCAAAGAATTCCTAAGCCTTAATAAGTTCGCTAATCCTATTTCTTTTGTTAAAGGCTTACATGTTCACAAAGACCACCATAGTAAACAATAGGAAGAACTTTGCTGTTTCTATATAATTAAAGAGGCCAACAAAATTGATGGCTACTGATTTTCTTTTGATGTATCTTTCAGAAAAATATGATTATGTAGGCAGACTCCTAAAACCAGGAGAAGAACCATCAGAATATACAGATGAAGAAGATACCAAGGATCACAGTAAACAGGATTGAACTTTGTAAACAACCAAAGTCAGGGGCCTTCAGAACTGCAGTTCTTAAACTCCCTTTCACAGAACGTCCAGCATCTTTGGGTATGGTTCACCTGCTGCGAAAAACATTCAACAGATTGTGTACAAGATAAACGAGTCTCACTGAAGATCTGAATACTAGACGTTATTTATGCTGCCAAACTCATTTGTTGCAGTTGTTTATAATGTCTGTTGGGACTTCATCGTTCTGGAAAAAAAAAAAGAGAGAGACAGGGATTTTTTTAAAGACCAAGAAAGTCACAAGGTTACTTGTACTTTTTTCTTTTCTTTCTCTCTGTTATTATTATTATTATTTTTTATCAAAGACAACCAGATATGTATTTGCTACTCTTCAAGTGTACAAATCTCCTCAAAAAACAGCAAAAGACTCTTAACTTAACATGCTGTGTTTTTGTTTTAGCCTTGAGGATGGAGGAGACCAGGGCGGGGGAATGGGGGTTGCACATCAATTTGAGTAGCTTAGGCTACCACAACACATTAAAATGTGAATTCCCAAACTTTTCTCTTTGGGCTTTGTCAGGGAAAAGAAAAACTCTTTATTTCTAAGAAATCTTTGGAAATTAAGAGAAGGGATTTCAAGTAGATGTAAGTCAAAGCTAATTCTCCAATAGTAAGATCATTTGAAACAGTTTTTATCCCTTCCTTTACCCGAGATCAAATCAATATTAATTGTGCCTTATTTCACTTACATAGACTTGAATTACTTTTAGGGAAAGCCCCTATATGAATTCAGAAGTCACTACAAGCAGCATTGAGACTGAAGTTGGAATATTTTGTTGACTGCAAAACCTTGATATCATTCTGTGTATATAGAATGTAAAAGGGATATTCAGTGTTACTGCCATATATGTTAATATACACAAACTTAATTAGCATTGCAGTGGCCAAATGCATTCCCCCCATGCTTTTTTCTTTTCAAAAAAAATTGAAAAACAAATCAACAGCTCTATCCCCCAACAGCTGCCTAATTGTAGGAGTCTGATCCTCACATCTCAATGGTGTGAATCCATAGGGACATGGTATGGATGTCTGTATGGGTGTGGCTGAGTGTGTGTGAGAGCACCTTGGAAGGGACTCTTTCTGCAGATAACTGTAAATACAAGTACCATTTTAATAAAGCATGTACAATAAACCAAAATAAGCTTGAGTTGGACTTTATATACAAACCTGAAGCCAGTGCATTAGGATATGACAGTCAGGACTGTGCATTTGATTTAAGATAAGGAAAAATCTTGGACATGAAAAGCAGGCACTGGGTAACTAAGTTGTACACATTGTACCACATTCGCTGTAACTTTAGGAAGAAATTCCACTTTGTGGAACACTCGAGATCTGAGATTATTCAGGTAAGAATTGATTTATAAAAATGTACATATCTTGACTTTATGTTTGATGCCAACTGATTATACTAGAAGTAATCGCACCCCAGGCAGTAGTTATTGAACACAAAACAATAAAAGTTATCATACTGATTGATAGATATTAAATTCTTCCATTATTAGATTGAAAGTCCTACTAAAAGCCCTGTATCTGTCAATTATTTGTTTTCATTATGGCTGTTCAGTATCTTCTTTGGGGACAGGTTAGACACCTGTCACCAGTTGAAGATTTCGCCTGCCTTATGGGCATTATATATGCAGAAGCCATCAAAGAAAGGGGAACTTTTAACTGCAATAATAATTGAGTGAAAGTATGTAAAATACTATATTCAATTATATCTGGTCTTGGAACATTTTGTAGAAAATGATGCACTTCAGCCAAATCTTTGCTGAAGACTGGTTGTGGAAATTGAAGAGTATTAGTAAATGCTTTGTGTGTTTTTATGTAAAATATTTTCTAAGCAAAAATTTGTTAAAAGTATATGTCCACTGTAGTAAATTGATATATGAATCATTTGAGCCTGAAGTTCAATAATAAATCTACACTTGTGAATACAGAAGCCCTAAACATTCATGCAGTAAAAATTATGCGGTCTGTTGAGAAAAATGGGTAATTTTGTGTTTTGGACTTGAAATAAACAGTGTTCTATAGATAATTCCTCGATTCCAGCTGAGTGTTTCTCATTCTCAGCTAGTTTGATGGGCAGTCCTTGAGGAAGGGAATGGGAGTTGTGGTGGTATTTCCAACTGTTGTTTCCCCCGTAGCCAGGTCTACCTGATCATTTGAACCACTTGATTCTTGGGCCCCACTGCAAACCTATCCCTGACTGATCCCGAATCTAAAGAGAATGGGCCTCCGGATCTTGTTTGTAAGGAGTCTTTGGTTCAGGCTTAGGGTCAGGCACGTGTGAGGAGCATCGCGCTTACCTTTTCCAGTTACGTGCCTTTGTCATCCGCTTGAGATAGAACTTGACTCAGAGAGAATGTTGATCTGATTCCCTGTGTTTGGTTTTGTATCATTCCCTAAATTTCCTTTGGATTTCTGAGTCCCAGTCCGGATTTATTGCAAATACTTAAAAATCAGAAGATTTCACATTTAAAAAAAAAAAAAAATCTAATATGTGGCTTCCAAAATAACTAATTTTCATTTTCTTTAGATTTTTGTCTTTTGATAGCATCTCTAAGTTGACACACATCTCCCAAATCTATCCTGTGTGTACTGGCAAGTGTCTTTCCATTGGGAAATGAACCCATTCAGATACAGACCAAGTTTTTAAAACCTTAACTATGGTGCTAAGGATGTTTATGTTTCCTGACAGTATCCTGACTCTCTGAGATTTGCAGAATTCTACACTACAACTCTACCCAAAATCTAGAAAAAATTTGTTCTCTGGAAAACTTGATAATAAATTAGACTCCCCTTATCCAAGTATAGAAGCCCTAGTGGCACCGTAGTTGACCACTCGACTGCTAACCAAAAGGTCGGTGATTTCGACCCACCAGCCACTCCACGGGAGGAAGCTGTGGCAGTCGGCTTCTGTCAAGATCACAGCCTTGGAAACCCTGTGGAGCAGTTCTGCTCTGTCCTCCAAGGTCGCTGTGAGTTGGAATTGACTTGACGGCAACAGGTTTGGTTTGGTTTCGTGTATCCAAGTATTCCATTTACCTCTATTGACAACTAAAAATGCAACAGATTACTAGAAACATACGCCATTGGCATGTTAACACAAATTGTATAACCTGACAGAACTTCAATAGCTCAGAATAAGCTGCCAATAAAGAATTTCTTGTTTCTGTAAGTTGCTTTGAGCATATTGGAAATAAACAGTCATTGAGTATTATAGTGATGATTCTTTCCCTCTTAATAAATTTAAAGTAGTAAATGCTTAAAAGATAGCTTTTAAGTATTTATGGTCCATAAATGTCAGCTTTCAATTTGGTAGATGATTAATCACAGAGTTTATGATCTGTTTGTTGGGGTGTGACAAGTAAGTTGAAATGAAAACTGCCCAACTTTTCTTGAGTCTCTTTAGGCAAGAAAGCCTCTTTTCTAGGCAATGTCAGAAAAGCCTCTGCCTCCTTAGCACACTCCTGCGAGTCAGACTGTGGGGACACCTTGGGCTGCACATCAGCTTTGCAGTTGCCTTGCCATCACTAGCGAGTCAGGAGAACGTTTGGGCTGCCTGTGACTGCTCCATGCAAGAGACCACTTGGCATACTGTAAACATTCTTGTTTATTCTCAAGGGGGTTTTCTATTTTACTGTATCCCCATAAGACCCAACTAAGCTAAATCATGAGGTTTGATTGAAGAAGACTGATAAATATCTGCATATGCCTTTAAATACTCTTTAAAAGCATAATTCTAATGATTGGGACAATAGTATTGTCTCAAATACAATTTGTAGCAAAAATGCAGGATACTGTATATCTGATATGGCCCAAATTTGGTTAAAAAAGAAAAACGACAGCAAATTTAGAAGATAAATCAACAAAATTTGAAAACTAAGATAATTATGCTTTTGCCTGGTTACAAAAGTAATATATGCTCATTGCAGAGAAAAACTATAAAGAAAATAAGAATTGACCAAAAATCAGTTAAGCACAGTTAATCTTTTCCTGAATCTCTGTCCAGCCCCTTTCTGTGTGTATGGCATCATGGTGTAATCTCTTATCTAAAACTTCAGACTCAGCAGATCCATCCAGTCTTGCTGAACAGCACCTGACTTGGTGAAACCTCAAAATGAAAGCATCGTTTTTCCCAGACCTGGTCCTGTTGTTACAGCCTGTTAGAGAGCTACTGCTGTAGTCTCCTAATTGGTCTTCCTACCTCTGGTCTCATCAAATTCATCGTCCCTGTTGACGATCTAAAGCACAAATTGTACCTTGCTGCTTTCCTGCCTAAAGTCCTGCAGTGGCTCCCTATCCCCTAAAGAATCAACACAAAGTGTAGGCCCTCCCATGCCTGCCTTTTCACCAGTCCCCACTTTACTGTCTGCTACATACAACTACTTGTAGCTTCCAGAATACACCCCTAGATACTTCACTCTAATCTCTAGTCTGGATTATACACTTCACGCCTTCCTAAACTAACTGCCTTCCTGGCTGACCGAGTGCATATGTACCAAAATTGTTTTGCAGCAACTACAGGTTAAAGTCTTCATCAAAGGGTTAAAGAGAACCATGGGAAATGGAGGGAGGAAGACTCCCAATTTATTTTCCTCTTCTAACTAAAAACACTCCTTTTGAAATTCCACCTACAGAGTCCTTTACTCTCTCCCTTTATACCCCCATCACAGAGCTCATTGCTTCTTGGTGCCATGGTACAAGCGCTCAGCTACTAGCCAAAAAGGTCAGCAGTTCAAACCCACCAGCTGCTCCACAGGAGAAAGATGTGGCAGTCTGCTTCATTAAAGGTTTAGAGCCTTGGAAACCCTGTGGGGTCACTGTGAGTCGGAATCGACTCAACAGCAGTGGTAATTTAGAAAAAGACAAGTTGAATTGGGAAGCAAATTTAAATTTCATCTTTCCAAAGATAAACTGTAATATAATACACTTGTAATGAAAACATCGTGTATCAGGTTGAAAACATCGCAACCTGATACGCTTTTCTGGGGAGGAATGGCTTCTTTGTAGAAAGAGGCCTTCGTCCTCAACCACAGTGCTAAAGATGAGAAAGGAGGCAAAAGCAAGACGAGATAGGAATAAATCACGTTTAGAAATAAAAGCCACTCAGGTGTCATTGAGTCCACTCCTACTCATGTTGACCCTGTAAATGTCAGAGTAGAACTGTACTCCATAAGGTTTTCACTGGCTGATTTTTAAAAAGTAGATCACCAGGCCTTTCTTCTGAGACACCTGTGGTGGACTCAAGCCTCCAATCTTTCCATTAGCAGCCAAACACGTTAACTGTTCACACCACCAAGGGACTCCAGGGCTCCAAGAAATGCAGGAGCAAGCATTTTAATTCCTTCTGTGTCTAATGGAAAGAGCTTAAGCCTTGAAGTGGATCTGTTGCTTTCTGATGATCTTGAGCAAGTTTCTTAATTCCTCTGAGCTAATGTTCCTCATTTGTAGAATCAAAAACTCCAAACTCATTGCCATCAATTCAGACTCATAGATAAATAATACCTATCCCACCGGTGAGAAGATAGAGGCTGCAGCTTCATGGCATATATTACACACTTCACATCTATTCCTTTGTTACTCTGCTTTGCAATGCCAGAAAAGCATTCTAAGTATCTTTTTAGGTGGTATGCAGTTTTCTTATTTAAAGCAACAATCTGAATAACCTTTTGTTAATTAAACTGATAGCCCTAAATAGGAAAAGTGTTCACTAGCTTTCCCCACAGTTTATCCGTATTGAGCATTTAGTAACACAGAGCATCACTGAAATATTAAAGCTCAGAGATAATGCCCGGAACCATAGTTTCCACATTTATTAGTAATCTAACATGCCCGACTCATAAATATTTGGAATCTGGACTCATTTGGGGGAAAAGGTTATCCTAGAATCATCTGCATAACCGGATACATCTACAGGTGGGCTGTCAGGAACAGATCCGAGCGATTTTACTGAATTGTGAGAACACTTCATTCCCGCACTGACCATAGTCACTATAGAACAGTAGACGCATTGTGCGTAAGTTAACGGTCTGTAGCTAGGAGCAAAACTGAAAATGCCAGGTGACAGCAGTGAGTTCACCAGTGTGTTTAATGTCACAGATGTGTTTACACTGTTTTAACCGGCCTTTTTTCAACTGCCACAAAATAATTCGAAATCACCTCACAACCCAACTTGACACTGTTAAGCAAAATTAGTGATTAGAGTAGCTTAGAAAAGCACAAATATATTGTGCAGAGGTTTTCCTCAAATGACTGATTAACTGAGTCTCTTACAGCAGATTAAAACGTCAGTCATCCTAAATGAAAAATCACTAGACTCACATATCTCTAACATACATTCTTGAGCAGCTAGAATTTAGTTCAAATTAGAATCTACTATTTCCTAATTATGTGTACTTTATGAGAACGTAAAAGTGCTGCCACATTTTTGTGATTAAATAACAAATCCCTTCCTGACTTAGTTCAGTACTTGATCTGATCTGGCCTCCAGGGCTTCAGTGTCTGAACTCTGAAAGATATTTCAGCCCTGAAATGTAATGCACTTATCAATATCATTCCAGATTAAATCTGAACAACTTTTCACTTAATCTCTGAAGTAAGACTTCATCAGATGTCATGAGACTGAGCAAGAGGAAAGATGAACATAATTAATCCCTCTGCTCTCAATAAGGATTCCTGGTGGCCCAGCGTTAAGAGCTACAGCTGCTAACCAAAAGGCCGGCAATTCGAATCCTCCAGCCGCTCCTAGGAAACCCTATGGGGCAGTTCTACTCTGTCCAATAGAGTCACTATGAGTTGGAATCGACTCAACGGCAGTGGGCTTGGGCTCTCGATGACACCAAAGTCAATGTGGAATTTAGGTTGAAGGGTCTATCTGGTAATTTCATTTAGAATGGCTTGCACTGATCTCAAGGTGGTGGTGGGTTTTTTTGTTTTTTTTTTTTAACATTTTTAGAAATTATTTATTTATAAATAAATTTAACTGCAGAAATAGCATGAAATCATTCCGTTGGAGGTGGAAAAACCCTCAAATATTGCAGACAATGGAATTTTTGAATTGACCTGCTCTACCTCAAATTCCTGGTTCCTCTCCAACAATGACCACGGTTTTGTTTAGTGTATATCTTTCTAGCCCTTCTCCTAAGCATTTACATGTATCTGTGGAAATATTTCAGAGTTTAAGATCCGTAATCTGTAGACTAACTGCCTGGGTACAAATCCTGACCTCGCCCACCCCCCCACCACTGTGTGACTTTAGACAAGACGCTTAACCTCTCTATGCCTAGTTTCCAAATCTACAAAATGGAGACGATGATACTACCCCATTGACAGAACTGTTTTGATTAAATGAGTTAATCTATGTAAATCTGACACACAGTAAACACTATAAAGTGTTAGTTCTTATCATTTTCCCCTCCCTCTTTTTTTTTTTTTTTAAACATAAATAGCATCCTACTGTATTTCATTTTGGAAACCCTGGCGGCGTAGTGGTTAAGAGCTACATCTGCTAACCAAAAGGTTGGCAGTTTGAATCCACCAGGCACTCCTTGGAAATCCTATGGGGCAGTTCTACCCTGTCCTATAGGGTCGCTATGAGTTGGAATCAACTCAACGGCAACGGGTTTGGTTTTTTGTTTTTTTTTTGTTTTTTTGGCATCTTATTTTTCATACTTGTTTGTTTAACTCACTACTGTATTTTGGAAATATTTCCATAGTTTTACAGATAAAATCTGCCTCTTTTTAACGGCTGCAAATCTCATTTTCTATAGAATGATCTCAAATAGGTCCTTAGTACTTAGAAGAAATATCTACATTTACCCAAATAAGTTTATCCCTTTTTCTATGATTAATGATCTAAAGTATCTGGGAAAAGTGCCTGATAAACTAAAAAGCATTATGCAAATGTTATTTATATGGGATGTCCTCAAGGGGCCTCAGAGTGGGGAGGAGAGAAGAGCCTGCCATCACCTGGGACATGCCCGTTGCCACCGTCAGCAGCCCATTCAGCCTTGAGTCGTGCTTGCATTTCCTAAGGACATCGACTCACCAGAGATACATAGCAGTCACTGGCAAAGCCACCCAACTCTGGCTTTCCTATTTCCCCCTCCTCCAGCAACTCCTCACTGCCTTGAGTAAAGCCAGATACGTTCTTTGAAGAAAGGCAAGGGGAGATGAATGATTAGCAAAACGATTGAAGGTGATGTTTACATTCAGATCTGCTTCCTTGTGAGCTTCCTTTTTGAGAGCTGCCGCCTCAGCTCACGCTGTTGGCATCCATACCCCTGCTGAGCTAGAAGGGGCTGGAGACTGCCCAGGCAGCTTGGGCCCACCACACCTTGAGAGCCTTGTGAGACAGCAGAGGACGAGACAAGAGGCTGCTCCGGGAGGGAGGGCCGAGGAGCGAGGCAGGGAGGGAGCTTCTGTCTTTCCAACATGGCTCTCAGGCTGCTCTTAAGTCGACTCCTTTGCAAACACAGGGCCTGGGACAAAGCAGACATTCAGTAAATGTTTGCTGATTAAATAAATGAATCGATTAAACCTTTACTTGCCGTAGCAGGAGAAAGCATATTTCACTTTTAAAAAGATGGGAGGAGGGGTTCTATTAGCAAAATAACCAACCAGTTGCCATCAAGTGATTCCCACACATGGGGATGCCATGTGTGTCAGAATAGAACTGTGATCCATAGAGTCTTCAATGGCCTTTCTTCATGGGTACCTCTGGGTGGACTCAAACCACCAGTGTTTTGGGTAGGAGCTGAGCACTTAACCATTTGTACCACCCAGGGACTCTGCTAGCAAAATAGATGTTCTTTAAAAGGAAAAAACAACTAAGAGTAAGATAATTGTGTGAGAAAAAATTTTTTTTTTCTTTTTAAATGTAGCGGTAAAGTGACATACTAGAAGGAACAAAAAAATCTGCAAAGGACAATGATTTGCTGATGGGCACTTTACCAACCTGAAAAGACATGGCTCACTTCCAGCAGCTGTTTGTTTCGGTGCTTGTGATAGAAATCTGTCCATGAAGGTCTGGTTCCTGAAGGGCAGTGAGCAGTGAGCCTGGGAGGCTGCTGAAAGAAGGTCCCTGTTCCCATCCAGGCCAGGCTGCAGGAACAGTTTCCTTTTGTAGATTCATTGTCAGAAAAACTTGTCCACTCTTGTTTTACCTCACACCACCGATACTTCATTCTCACGAGTAAGGTTCTCCCTCCTGGACTTTCTCAGCACCACTCTTACCTGGGTTTCCACCTATGTCTCTGGCTTCCCCTCCTCAGTCCTCATGGCTTCCTCTCCAGCCAACCCTTAAGAATGGCTGCACCCCAGAAAACAGCGTTCTCGGGCCTCTTCTTTCCTCATTCCTATACACTTGGCTCTGGAGCCCTGGTGGCATAGTGGTTAAGAGCTTGGCTGCTAACCAAAAGGCTGACAGTTCAAATTCACCAGCCACTCCTTGGAAACCTTATGGGGCAGTTCTACTCTGTCCTATAGGGTTGCTATGACTTGACAGCACCTAACAACAACATACACTTGGCTCTAGCCATCATCTTTGTACTAATGGCACCTCCTGAGTACAGACCTGTCGAGCTCATTGTCCACCAAGCACCTCCTCTTGGATATCCCCCAGGCACCTCCAATTCAGTGTGTCCAGAGAATGCATCCGCTTCCCTGCTAAGCCTGTTCCTCCTCCCACCTTTCCCAGTGGTCAACCGTGCTGCCCTCCGTCACTCAAGCCAGAAGCCCAGCGTCTTCCTTGGCCCCTGCTCTCTCTTCCACGCACAGTCCACACCCAGCCCTGCCAGATATAACTGTTCGTAATTCTAGGATGTCTCTCCAATTCTCAACCTCCCACTCACTGCCAGGGGTCTGGTTTCCTCTAGCTTCACAGTTCTCTACGTTCTCTTAAAATACATATTTGACCAGATCTCTCCATTGACAAAATGATTTTCCTTTCAATGATTCCCCTTCCTCAGAGACAAAATGCACTCTGTTAGCATATGATCAAGCCCCTTCATAATCTGGCCCCTGCTGCCTTCCTCACCTAACCTATCACGTGCTCCAGTCAGTACAGCCACCTATACTGTCTCTTGCTTGTGCTTTTGTCCGTCTCATTCCATCTTCTTGGAATTCTCTTCCCCTTCTCCTAGCTAAATCCTATTTTTCCTTCAAGACTGAGTCCAAGTACTCTTCTCTCCAGGAAACCTTTACTGACACCACTCCTGCCAGCCCTTCTGGGTGAGCTAGGCTTCCTCTGTGTTCCCTTGGCATCCATGCCTACCCCTGTCAGAGCATGATCACACTGCATTGTCAGCATCTGTCTGTGTCTCCTTTTTCTCTCCTCTCTTAGGCTCACTCGGCCCATAGCATGAGCACTTAGGAGCAGAAATTAGGTCTTAATCATCTATTTCTGGTGCCTAGTACAGTTGCCGTTGTTAGTTGCCATCGAGTCAGCTCCCACTCATGGCGACCCCGTGTACAAACAGAACAAAAGATTGCCCAGTCCTGTGCCATTTCCCGATCATTGGTATGCGCATGTCCATTGTTGCAGTCACTGTGTATTTTGAGTGACTTCCAACCTAGGGGGCGCATCTTCCAGCACTGTATCAGACGATATTCTTTTGTGATCCATAGAGTTTTCACTGACTAATTTTCAGAAGTAGAACACCAGGCTTTTCTTCCTAGTCTTAGTCTGGGAGCTCCACTAAAACCTGTCCACCATGGGTGACTGGTATTTGAAATAGTGGTGGCATAGCTTCCAGCATTTCAACAACATGCAAGCCTCCACCGTACAACAAACTGACAGACAGGTGGTGGCCTAGTACAGAATCTGCTCATAAATATTAATAAATGAATGAATGAGTTTAGCTGAATTAGGTCTGTCCTAACGCAACACTTAATCCTTAGATTAAGGAGCCCTGGTGGCACAATAGCTAAAATGCTCGGCTGCTAGCTAGAAAGTCAGCAGTTCAAACCCACCAGCCTGTTCCGTGGGAGAAAGATGTGGCAGTCTGCTTCCATAAAGATTACAGCCTTGGAAACCCTGTGGGGCAGTTCTACTCTATCCTATAGGGTCACTATGAGTCGGAATCAACTCAACAGCAGTGGGTTGTTTTTTGTTTGTTTGTTTTGTTTTTAATCCTTAGATTAACCCTAGAAACATAAAAGTCCCTCACGGTGCTCCAAAAGGCATACTGCCTGAGGTGAGAATCACTCCATATTTTTCCAGGGCAAACCCACCTTTGTGAGTCTGGGTTAAAACTAAGCCAGCTTGTGAATATTCTAGGAATTGGGGACCAGGGAAGATCCTCCTAGGGCATTTTGGCATTTTTCCATCCACCAAGTTGGAAAGTACTCCTCATCCTTAACCAGATGGTCTTTGGACTAATATTTCCTTCCAGTCACATGTCTGAGCTGCTGGAATTGTGTTCCAGAGGTTATAAGAGAAAAGTTGCTGGCAATAGTATCTGAAAGAGCCAAAGCCTTGCTTCTGTTTATGTGGCAAAGGTTTTAACAACAATCGGTAACTCAAGAAATGTACACACAGCTTGCCTGACAGGCCACCGTGGGAGACAGAGCAAGCACGAGCCTGTGGTCAGGCAGAAAACACTGCACTTTGAAAGAACATCATACTCAGCACACTCTCCCAGGAATTCAGAGGATGGCAAACATATTCCGTGCCCTATAAGAAATAAGAGCAGAAATCTGAGTCCTGGTGAGAGTTTTCAAATGGGTCACAAGGCTAAATGAATGATGTATTTCTTCATCCAAATGTAGTGAGTAAAGTAACAGGATGGAAAGTTCCACTGGGTTCAGCAAGAATATTGACCTTTTCATTTTTTACAAGTGGTACCGTAAATGTGTCAGTTAAGAGTCAGGTTGAAAGTTAAAATGATATACTATCAAATGATTGCTTCTCTTGCTTACCACACCTTGCAGTGCTCACATTGGTCTAACTCGGTTGGCAGATGGGAGGCCAACAGCAGATTAGGGGATCCAAATCCACCCGCTACAAGATCTCAGAGTTCCCAGAACATCCTGAGGAGGACAAGGCTTCTCTGCTCTATCAGCAGAGCAGAAAGTGAGGCACATTCAAGAAAGGAAAGAGGCCAAAACAGCATTTTTCAAATGAAAGTTTCTTGCCCTGCCTTCATTCCTAGGAGCACAGACTTCTACTTTCCCATTTGGATCACAAGAACTGAGCTGTAAACTCCAAACTTAGACTCTTCAGGGGTTCTTACAAACCTTTTCACAAAGGTCTTACACATTGAGGCCTTAGATTGATTATGTCCCTAACCTATTCAAAAGCCGTACTCTTTGTCACCTCATACAAAGCAAGGTCTAAGTTTATGGGGCTCTAAAATGGGTTTCTTACTCGGGTATCCACTAGGATGTTGAAGCAGCCAGGAAACAACTCCCTGGAAAGAGTCAGGCAGACACTGTCCATCTCTGGAAGCTCTAGGTCCTCTTGGAGCCATGCCTCATAAGGGCACTGAAAACGTTGTCCAACACAGCCACTTTGCAACCATATGGAGCAGATACAAATTCAAACCACATACTCAGGAATACAGTATGTCAAATTTTCTTCCCTTTCCTATAACTCAACTAAACCTCTATTTTGAACTTTCACTTCCTTTTGTAATGGATTAAAAATGGCCCCAAATTCTCTGCAGCTCCTCCCATCAAAAGATGAAATCTATTTCCTCACCCTTTGAATCTGGGATGGCCCTGTGACTTGCTTTAACCAATAGAATGTGGTGGAAATGCCATGTAACTTCTAAGTCTTGGCATCAAGAGTCCTCACAGCTTCTGCTCTTATCCTCATTGTGTGAAGAAGTCCAGGATGAAAGACTTGTGGACAGAGAGGCCCAGCCATCCTGGCTGAGGCCCAGACATGTCAGTGTGGCCATCTTGGCTTATTCAGCCCGAGTTAAGCCCCCAGATGACTCTAGCTGCATGAGTAACCCCAGGCAAGACCAGCAGAAGAGCCGCTCCAGCTAAGCCCTAGCCAAATTGCCAACCCATAGAAAGTATGAGCAAAAGAATTGTTGTTGTTCTCAGCCAATAACTTTTGGGGTAATCTGTTATGGAGCAGTAGATAACTGATACACCCATGGTGATTGAAAACATAATCTTAGTCAAGACCAGGAAATTGAATTTAGTTTAAATTTAATCAATTCAGAATTTCCTCACCCACTGCCTTCTTCCTGAAGTGGCATCTAAGTTGTGGAGAGTTCCTGTAGAATCATGGCATCAAGGAGTAGTATCTGGTGCTCTGTGAGCAAACTGTCATGTTGACATCTGACAACATAAATTCTTGTTTGGACCTCCATTGTTGCTTCCTCTATACTGGTATCCCCAGCCATTCAACCTACACTGCTTCCATTGACAATATCCTCTCATCCTAAGTAGGAGCCTCTCCAGGTCTTCTGTTTCTCAGGGTCTGACTAGCCACTCTTGACCATTCTTGGTTGTTTCCAAGCATAATGAGCATACAGGACATCCCTGAGGTTGCCACAGTCCCATTTGATCTTCCCTGCCATGATGGCATCAGGTATGCCCTGTAAGACTTGCTACCTCTCAAGGCAGCTGAATCTCTCTATTCTCATATTTATAAACTGATCTGGCTAGTCTAGAAGAAAAAGGAGCAAGTGGGCTGGGTACGCCCCTTTATTTGGAATCCCAACTAATAGTTCACTATCTTTCTCTCCTCTGCATTCCCTACCCCAGCAGGTTTTTGGATAAAGTTGGGCTGGTTAGGGATAAAAAAAGTACTCTTCAGACTGAACCTATTGTTCTATGCCTATCTTTTAGATCAGGACTTCAGCTCTTAGTACTCAAAAGATCCAGATTCTTCCAACTCAAAAATCCTTTTTCTCAAGTCTGCTGCCTGTGCCTTGAATTTCAAAACTCGTTATCTTTAAATCAACTTTTTGAGATATAATTTACACAACAAATGCATCCATTTTAAAGATATATTTCAGTTAGGTTTAACAAATATATTCATCCACAAAACCATGACAACAATCTAGAGAATATTTTTATCACCCTCAGAAATTCCCTCATGCCTACATTGTCTGGAATGAAGCAACCAAAGATTTGCTTTCTCATGTAATTTGCCTTTTCTCAATTTTTATATATATGTATCTCTAAGCTTCTATGTCTGTTTTTGCTTAATATAATGTTTTTGTGACTCATCCATTTAATTGTATACATCAGTAGTTTATTCCTTGCCATTGTTGACTGGTATTCCATTGTACAGATATGCCACAACTTGTTTATTCTTTCATCTGTTTGCGTGGTTTCTTGTTTAGGCCTATTATTAATAAAACCACTGTGAACGAGTCTTTGCATGGACATAGGTTTTCACCTTTCTTAGGTAAACACCTAGGAATGGCATTGCTGAGTTGAATGGTAAGTGTGTGTTTAACTTAGTAAGAAACTCCAAATTGCTTTTCCAAAGCAGTTGCACCATTACATTCTCACCAACAATATATGCGAATTCTAGTTTCTCCACATCTTGGCTAACACTTGATACTGTCGGTCTTCTCAGTTTTAGCAATTCTAATAGGGACGTATGTAGTAATAGCTCATTGCATTTCCCTGATGAATAATAAGTTTGAGCATCCTTTCATGTATGTATTGGCTATACATATCTATCTTCTTTTGTAAAATATCTGATAAAATCTTTTGCCTATATTTAATTGGGTTGTCTGACTTTTTATTACTAAGAGTCTTATACATGCTAAATAAAAGTCCTTTGTCAGGTATATGTATTGCAAATATCTTTTCCCAGTCTGTGGCTTGTCTTTGTATTATCTTAGTGGTATCTTCCAAAGAGTAGAATTTTTTAACACTGTAAATTCCAATTTATAAATTGTTTTCTTTTATGGTTCATGCTTTTCGTTCCCTATCTAAGAAATCTTTGCTGGCTCCCAAGATTATTAAGATTTTCTCCTATGTTCTTTTTCAGAAGTTATATAGTTTTACGTTTAGGTATGATGTGTTTTGAGTTATTTTTGTGTTTAGTGTAAGATCAGGGTCAGGTTTTTGGTTGTTTGTTGTTGTTTTCTCATATGACTGTCCAGTTGTGCCAGTACCATTTGTTGAGAAGACTATTCTTTCCCCCATTGAAATACCTTGGCAGCTTCGTCAAAAATTAATTGACCGTATACAAATGAATCTGTTTCTGCACTCTCTAGTCTGTTCCATTAATTTCTGCATCTTTCCTTATGCTCATACCACTCTGTCATGATTACTATAGCTTTACAATAAGTCTTAAAATCAGAAAACGTAAACCTTCAAACTTTGTTATTTTTCAAAATTGTCCTGGCTATGCCAGGTCTATTGAATTTCTATATAAATTTTATGATCATCATGTCGCTTTTTCAAAAAAAGGCGGCTACAAGTTTGTTTGGGATTGAGTTTAATCCATAGATCAATTTGAAAAGAATTGATATCTTAACAATATTGAGTCTTTTAATCCATCACATGGTATGCTTCATCATTTATTTAGATCTTCACTAATTTTTCCCAGCAACGTTTTGTAGTTTTTATTGTTCAAGTCCTGTATGTATTTTGTTAAATGTATTCCTAAATATTTTTTGTTTTTTTATGCCATTGTGAAGTGTATACATTTTTCATTTTATTTTCCAGTTGTTCATTTCTGTCGTTGTTGGGTGCTGTCAAGTCGATTCCAACTCATAGTGGCCCCATGTGACAGAGTAGAATTTCCCCATAAGGTTTTCTTGGCTGTAATTTTTACGGAAGCAGATTGCCAGGTCTTTCTCCCATGGAGCCGCTGGGTAGGTTCGAACCGCCAACCTTTCAGTTAGCAGCCAAGCACTTAACCATTGCACTACCAGGGCTCCTTTGCTAGGATATAGAAATATAACTGATTTTTATATATTGACCTTGTATAGTGAGACCTTGGTAAACTCATTTATTCTAGTGGTAGTAGTTCTTGTTGTAGTTTTTATAGATTCCTTAGGATTTTCTATGTAAACAAACATGCCATCTGCAAATAAAGACAGTTTTGTTTCTTCCTTTCCACTCTGGATTATTTTTATTAATTTTTCTTGCCTTATTACACTGACTAGGCCCTTCTATACAATGCTCAATTCAAGTAAGGAGAGCAGACATCCTTGCCTTACTCCCAACCTTACATCAAAAACACTACAACTTTTCACCATTAAGTACAATGCAGCTGCAGGTTTTTCTAGATCCCCTTTATCAAGTTGAGGAAGTTCTCTTTTATTTCTGATTTGCTGAGAGTTTTTATCATGAACGAGTGTTCAATTTTGTCATACACTGTGTCTGCATCTATGGAGAAGATCATATGGGTTTGTTCCTTAATGTCTTAATATATGTTAATGTGAAAAAGTAAATTGATATTAAACAACTCTTGCATTCCTAAGGTAAACTTCATCATGACTCATTTGTTAATGATACATTATCCTTTTCATATGTTGCTAGATTTGCTAATTTTTTTAAAGCATTTTTAACTGTGTTCATGGGGGATTATTGGTCTGTAGCTTTCTTTCCTTGCAATGCTTTTGTCTTTGAAACGTTGGGGCTTACCTCATAAAATGAGATAGTAGTCTTTGTCCCCATTTTCTTACAGTTTTGCAGATACTGGCAGGCATTTTGCAGGATACCCCTCTTGAAATTTTTCTCATGATTAGACCAGGGTTGTGGGTTTTCAGGAGGACGACCACAGGGGTAAAGTGCCATTTTTATTATATCCTGTAATGTGTACATACTATCAATTCAATTTGTCACTATTGATCTTGACCTTAATCACCTGGCTGCAGTACTGTTTGTCAGGCTTCTCCATTGTAAAGTTACTATTTTCCTTCTTTTCATACTGTACTCTTTGGAAGGAAGTCACTATGCATGGTCCACCCTTAAGGAGTGGAGATTTATGCTCCTTCTACCTGAAGGTAGAGTTCCTACATAAGTTATTTAGAATTCTTTTGCACAGGAGATTTGTCGTTTTTCCTCCATTTATTTATTTGTTCAGTCATTTATTTACATGAGTATGGACTCAAGTTTTATACTTTGAGTTATGATCACAACCCAAATATGATAGATAAACTACTTCATTTATTTATTTAGCTCATATTGTTCCAACTTTGGTCACCAGGAGCTCTATTTGGGAAAAGGGATACACTGGGAGCCTCAGGAGCCAGGGATACACTGGGATACACTGGCTTCCCTATCCCTGTGACATAGCCCCATCAACATGGGGTTGATTTTGTTTGTTTTGTTTTTTCCTTTGTTTAGCACTTCCTTGTTTTCTTGCTCTATAAGATGCTCCAGGTTTATTTTATATATTTCCTGCCCCAATCTTATGTGTATTGTTGTTTTGAAGTTGTCAAGGATTTCATTTTACTTGGATCCACAATCAACACCCATGTAAGCAGCAGTCAAGAAATCAAACAATGTATTGCATTGGGCAAATCTACTGCAGATAACTCTTTAAAGTGTTAAAAAGTAAAGAAGTCATTTTGAGAACTAAGCTGTGCCTGACCCAAGCCTTGGTATTTTCAATCACCTCATATGCATGTGAAAGCTGGATAATGAATAAAGAAGACTGAAAGATTGAGGCATTTGAATTACGGTGTCCGCGAAGACTATACCATGGACTGTCAGAAGAATGAGCAAATCTATCTTGGAAAGAGCATAACCAGAATGCTCCTTAGAAGCAAGGATAGTGAGACTGCATCTAATGTAGTTTAGTCATGTTATCAGGAGGGACCAGTCCCCGGAGAAGGACATCATGCTGGGTAAAATAGAGGGTCAGTGAAAAAGAGGAAGACCCTCAACGAGATGGATTAACATAGTGGCTGCAACAATGGGCTCAGACATAGTCTATTGTGAGGATGGCACAGGACCAGGCAGCGTTTAGTTCTGTTGTACATAGGGTTGCTATGAGTGCGAACCAACTCGATGGCACCTAACAACAACAACAACATTATTGTTTAGTGTGCATGAATCATTATGTAAATGGCATTGTTACATATCTCATTCTGCTTCTTAATGGTTTTTGCTAAGCATTGTCTTTCTGTGTTACTGTGTGTATATCTAATCTCTTGCTTTTGATTGCTGCATAATACTTGTTCAATGTTCACATTGTCCCTAACTTCTCTGCAAGTAATAGACACTCATTGCTTCCAGCTTTCTTCCACCAGATAACACTGCAATGAACATCCTTATACAGGTCCCTTGTGGACCCGTGTGAGAATTTCTTTGGATTATCTACCAAAGTGTGGAATTACTGAGGTAGAAGGCATACATATAAGGAATTTACATATGTGATGTCACTTTGCTGTCCAGAATGGCTGTACCAGTCCACATTCCCACCAGCAATGTATGAGGGTTCCCATATCCCCACATTGGCAGCAAACCTTGATACTGTCCAGTGCTGTTTTTTACCTGGCTAATAGGTATAAAGTGACATTTTATGGTCTTTTTCATTTGCATTTCTTTGATAATGACTTTGAGCATTTCTTCAGGTGTCAATTAGTTTTGGAGGATCTCCTCTTCAGTAAATTGCCTGTTCATGTCATTTGCCTATTGTCCAATTGGGTTTCTTCCTTCTCGTGCTGATCTGCAAGAAGTTCTTGTAAATTCTAGATGGTAATCCCTTATCAGTTTTAATCACTCCAAATACCTTCCAATCTGTCACTATGTAGTAACTGTCTATGATGTCCTTCAATGAAAAGCTTTAATTTTGAAGTAACCAACTTTTTTTTTTTTCATTTTCTGGTTTATACCTTTGAATATTTATTTAAGAAATATTTCCCTACTCCTAGCTCACAAATAATTCTCCTACGTTTTCTTCCATTAACATCATAATTTGACCTTTTGAATTTAGGCCTTTCATCCATCTAGAGTTCACCCTTGTGTGTGACCCTAGGCAGAGATCTAGTTTTATTTTTCCCCATAAAATGAGTACATTTTCCCAACTGCATGTTCTAGAAACCCTGTTGTTAGGTTGTTGTTGGGTGCTGTCGACTCATTTCCAACTGATAGAGACCCTACGTACAACAGAACGAAACACTGCCCGGTTCTGCATCATCCTCACAATAGTTGTTTTGCTTGAGCCCATTGTTACAGCCACTGTGTCAATCCATTTTGTTGAGGGTCTTCCTCTTTTTCGCTGCCTCTACTTTGCCAAGCATGGTGTCCTTTTCCAGGGACTGTTCCCTCCTGATAACATGCCCAAAGTATGTGAGAGATACCACCATCCTTGCTTCTAAGGAGCATTCTGGTTGTACTCCTTCCAAGACAGATATTTTCATTCTTCCAGCAGTCCGCAGTATATTCAATATTCTTTGCTGGCACTACAATTCAAATGCATCAATTCTTCTTTGGTCTTCCTTATTCATTATCCAGCTTATTGTCCAGCTTCCTTATTCATTGTCCATGCATATAATGCAACTGAAAATACCATGGCTTTGAGTCAGGTGCACCTTCGTCTTCAAGGTGACATCTTTGCTTTTTAACACTTTAAAGAGGTCTTTTGCAGCAGATTTGCCCAATGCAATGTGTCTTTTGATTTCTTGACTGCTGCTTCCATGGGTGTTGATTGTGGATCCAAGTAAAATGAAATTCATGACAACTCAATCTTTTCTCTGTTTATCATGATGTTGCTTATTGGTCCACTTGTGAGGATTTTTGTTTTTGTTGAGGTGTAATCCATACTGAAGGCTGTAGTCTTTGATCTTCACCAGTAAGTGCTTCAAGTCCTCTTCACTTTCAGCAAGCAAGGTTGTGTCATCTGCATATTGCAGGTTGTTAATGAATCTTCCTCCGATCCTGATGCCGCATTCATCTTCATATAGTCCAGCTTCTCAGATTATTATTCAGCATACAGATTGAATAAGTATAGTGAAAGGATAGAACCCTGACGCACACCTTTCCTGTCTTTAAACCGCGCAGTATCTCCTTGTTCTGTTCAAACGACTGCCTCTTGATCTATGTACAAGTTCCTCGTGAGCACAATTCAGTGTTCTGGAATTCCCATTCTTCGCAATGTCACCCACAATTTGTTATGATCCACACAATCAAATGCTTTTGCATAATCAATAAAACAAAAGTAAACATCTTTCTGGTATTCTCTGCTTTCAGCCAGGATCCATCAGACATCAGCAGTGATATCCCTGGGTCCACATCCTCTTCTGAATCCAGCTTGAATTTCTGGTGGTTCTGCCTCGATATACTGCTGCAGCCACTTTTGAATGATAGTCAGCAAAATTTTACTTACATGTGATATTATTGATATTGTTCTATAATTTCTGCATTCGGTTGAATCACCTCTCTTGGGAATAGAAATAAATATGGATCTCTTCCAGTTGGTTGGCAGGTAGCTGTCTTTCAAATTTCCTAGCATAGACGAGTGAGCACTTCCAGCACTGCATCCATTTGTTGAAACATCTCAGTTGGTATTCCCTCAATTCCTGGAGCCTTGTTTTTCGTCAATGCCTTCATTGCAGCTTGGACTTCTTCCTTCAGTACCATCGGCTCCTGATCATATGCTGCCTCCTGAAATGGTTGAACATTGACCAATTCTTTTTGGTATAGTGACTCTGTGTACTCCTTCCATCTTCTTTTGATGCTTCCTGCACCGTTTAATATTTTCCCCATAGAATCCTTCAATATTGAAATTCGAGGCTTGAATATTTTCTTCAGTTCTTTCAGCTTGAGAAATGTCGAGCGTGTTCTTCTCTTTTGATTTTCTACCTCCAGGTCTTTGCACATGTCATTATAATACTTTACTTTGTCTTCTTGAGCTGCCCTTTGAAATCTTTTATTCAGCTCTTTTACTTTGTCATTTCTTCCGGTCACTTTTAGCTACTCGATGTTCAAGAGCACCTTTCAGAGTCTCTTCTGACATCCATTTTGGTCTTTTCTTTCTTTCCTGTCTTTTTAATGACCTCTTGCTTTCTTCCTGTATGAAGTCCTTGATGTCATTCCACAACTCGTCTGGTCTTCCATCATTAGTGTTCAACGTGTCAAATCTATTCTTGAGATGGCGTCTAAATTCAGGTGGGATATACTCAAGGTTGTACTTTGGCTTTCGTGGACTTGTTTTAATTTTCTTCAGTTTCAACTTAAACTTGCATATGAACAATTGATGATCTGTTCCACAGTCAGCCCCTGCCCTTGTTCTAACTGATGATATTAAGCTTTTCCATCGTCTCTTTCCACAGATGTAATCGATTTGATTCCTGTGTATTCCGCCTGGCGAGGTCCATGTGTATAGTCGCCATTTATGTTGGTGAAAAAGGTATTTGCAATGAAGAAGTTGTTGGTCTTGCAAAACTCTATCATGCGATCTCCGGCATCGTTTCTATCACCAAGGCCAAATTTTCCAACTACCAATCCTTATTTGTTTCCAACTTTCACATTCCAATCACCAGTAACTATCAATGCATCCTGATTGCACGTTTGATCAATTTCAGACTGCAGAAGTTGGTAAAAATCTTCAATTTCTTAGTCTTTGACCTTAGCGGTTGGTGCATAAATTTGAATAATGTCATATTAACTAGTCTTCCTTGTAGGTGTATGGATATTATCCTATCACTGACAGTGTTATACTTTGGGATAGATCTTGAAATGTTCTTTTTGATGATGAATGCAACACCATTCCTTTTCAATTTGTCATTCCCTGCATAGTGGACTATATGGTTGTCTGATTCAAAATGGCCAATACCAGTCCATTTCAGCTCACTAATGCCTAAGATATCGACATTTATGCATTCCATTTCATTTTTGATGATTTCCAATTTTCCTAGATTCATACTTTGTACATTCCACTTTCTGATTATTAATGGATGTTTGCAGCTGTTTCTTCTCATTTTGAGTCATGCCACATCAGCAAATGGAGGTCCCAAAAGCTTTGCCTCCATTCATCTTATTAAGGTTGACTCTACATTGAGGAGGCAGTTTTTCCCCAGAAGAGTGCTTTCCAACCTGGGGGGCTCATCTTCTGGCACTATATCAGACAGCGTTCTGCTGCTATTCATAAGGTTTTCACTGGCTAATTCTTTTCAGAAGTAGACTGCAGGGCCCTTCTTCCTAGTCTGTCTTAGTCTGGAAGCTCAGCTGAAACTTGTCTGCCATGAGTGACTCTGCTGGTATTTGAATACTGGTGATGTAGCTTCCAGCATCACAGCAACTCGCAAGCCCCCACAGTACAACAACTGACAGATCCGTGGGGGCTAAAAACCCTATCCTGTGTTTATTTATCTGTGGTACTACCTTCATTATATGATGTGTTCCCATATGTCATGGATTGAATTTTGTCCCCTAAAAATATCTGTCAACTTGGCTAGGTCATGATTCCCAGTATTGTATGATTATTTACCATTTTATCATCTGATGTGATTTCCCTGTGTGTTGTAAACAATATCACTATGGTGTAATAAGATGGATTCGCGGCA
This sequence comes from Trichechus manatus latirostris, assembly GCF_000243295.1. NCBI lineage: Eukaryota > Metazoa > Chordata > Mammalia > Sirenia > Trichechidae > Trichechus > Trichechus manatus. The sequence continues at coordinate 1,456,723 of NW_004444175.1, forward strand.
GTTATATTGATGAGATCTACAAGATTAGATACTGTCTTAAGCCAATCTCTTTTGAGATATAAAAGAGAGAAGCAAGCAGAGAGACATGGGAACTTCATACCACCAAGAAAGCAGTGCCAAGAGCAGGGCGCATCTTTTGGACCTGAGGTTCCTGCGCAGAGAAGCTCCCAGACCAAGACTGATGACACGGACCTTCCTCCAGAGTTGACAGAAAAAGCGTTTCTCTGGAGTTGATGCCCTAAATTTGGACTTGTAGCCTACTAGACTGTGAGAGAATAAACTTCTCTTTGTCAAAGCCATCCACTTGTGGTATTTCTGTTATAGAAGAACTAGATGACTAAGACACCATACCTGCATCCGTCTCTGAGGGCTTCATTTTGTTTCATTTGTCTTTCTGTCTATCGTTGCACCAACATGACTCTGGTTTTATTACTATAGCTTAGTAATATGTATTACTGTCTGATAGTATAAGTACTGGGCCCTTTGTTCTTATTTTTTAAGGTTGATAATTATGCTTGGACTTTTATTAATTTTAATATGAATTAATTTGAAAGGAAATTTTTACCAAGTCTCCAAAAACAAATTCCATTGGAATTTTTACTTTTATATATTAGCTTGAGGAGAATTGACATCTTTATAATAGTAATTCATCCAAGAGGATAAATATCTCTCCATTTAACCAGACCCTCTTTTATGTCTTTCACTAGCACTTTAACATTTACTTCATAGAAATATTTTATTCTTGGTTTAATTAATTCTTGTTAACTTTATAGTTTTATTGCTACTGTAAGTAGTGTAAATTTATAAATAGATAAATCATCAATTAGAGTGGGAGATTTTAATAATTCCATCTCAGAAATTGATAAATTGAGCAGATGAAAAAGAGGTAACAATATAAAAGCCCATTTATTAAGCTCATGCTATCAGAGATCTAGAAAACTCAACATCCAACAGAGAATACACTTTCTTTTCAAGCTCACATGAAAAATTTACAAAAATATTTCATATGTCAGGTCATAATGGAAGTCTAAATTATTCTGAAGGATTGATACCATGCAGACTCAGTTATCTTACCATGATGTAATAAAATTCAATGTTAACAACCAAAGAATATCTTTTAAAAATCTTATATGCTTGGAAACTGAATATTATTATTAAATATAAGGGTCTTAAATGATAATGGAAATACTGCATGCCAGAACCTATGAGATACACCTATACAGTATTTAGAAGGAAATTTATAGCTTTAAATAAATTTTCAGGAAAAAAGAAATATTATTCAGGTCCCTGTTTAAATGATTTTGAGTTGAGCTTTCTGGAAGTTACAGTCTAAAGCATCGTCATGATACAGGGCCCTCAATTTTCATATAAGTTTTCATACCTACCACTCTTGGTTCATTCTAAAGTTTATGGATCTTCTCTTATTCAACTACAAAGAATATCTGAATGCCAGGCCCATTCTTAATACAAAGAATATATGTTACATTTTTTTCTGCTTGACTTTTATCAAAAGTCCTGTTGAAAGACATATACAAGGAAGATATCTTGAAGAACTTGCAGTTACTCTCTCTCTCTAGATATCTCACTTTTATTACTGGATTGTCAGAGAGTTGCATATGGAATCAATTGTCTTGTATTATGGATTGAATTGTGTACCCCAAAACTATGTGTTGTAAATCCTAACCCCTATACCCATAGTTATAATCTTATTTGGGAATGAGTTTTATCTGTTATGATGATTAGAGAGTATTAATGTAGGGTATGTCTTAAATCAACCTCTTCTGAGATATAACACAGCAGATCAGGCATAGAGAAGCAAGTAGAGATGGGGGAAGGTAGGTGCCAAGCCACATGAAGATCACAAAGGAACACCAACAGAGGAACAGAAGCTCAAAAGAGGCAAAGAGCTTCCTCCAGAGCCGACAGAGAAAGAAAAGCCTCCCCTAGAGCCAGCACTCTGAATTCAGACTTCTAGCCTCCTAAACTGTGAGAAAATAAATTTGTTTATTAGAGCCACCCACTTGTGATATTTCTGTTATAGTAGCACTAGATAACCACAACAGTCTTGTCTTCTTGTCTCCAAGATGTGTTAAATAATAAAAGCAAGACCCACAGAGGTGTGTCTAGGATTCCACCTTTTGGTTAAAAATAATTACACATATATGCTTGTATATGAATAGACTATTCCTAGAAGGATAATAGACTATTCCTAGAAGGATAAACAAAAAAGTGATAATATCTATAGAGAAGAGAACTGGGTAACTGGGGGATTACGTGGGAGGGAGACTGACTTTTTACCCTTTGAATTTTGTACTATATATGTATATTTTTTTTTAAGAAATTTTTTTTTTTAAGTTTCTAAACTTCACGAGACTGGAGAAAGAGGATTTATTATTGTTGTATCATTTTAATTCCCCAAACGCCAATAGAAAATAACGTGATGGAGTAAATTCAGTCTCCATAAAAACAAATAGTACAGCATCTCAATGTATATATCTCTTCTGGACTTTTGGGTGTTGGGATTTTAAGCAGGAGATAAATATGCTCCTTTTCTTCCCCTTCAATGCTACAAATCAACTCAGATATACCCAGGAGTTAGACAGAAGTGGAGCAAAATACCCATTACTACCAGTAGTGCTGGATTTGACAAGCAGGTTTAATACCCACCCCTTGCTTAGAGAATTAAACTTGCCCATCCAATCAGAGACAGCTGGACAAAGGCAGAGAGGTTCATCACTTAGAAGAGGAAGAGGAGAAAGAGTCGTCTTCTGCAGGGAGTTCCACCCAAGTAGGAGAAAGAGAGGGCTGAGCAAGGCAGCTGAGTTCCTTCTGTGAGCCTCACCAGTCATTCACATGTGGAAAAGAGTGAGGCGCAGAGAGGTGGGAGGAAACAGGTTTTCCCAATACAAATGCCTGGAGGGTTTTTACTTCAGCTCTGTGGGTTCTGGCAGGAGTGCTAGGAAGACGAAAGCCTGGCTCCTCATATAAGCCAGTGCTGGTTGTCCAGCATTGCTGCTCCATCTGCTGTTAATCCCCAGAACCAGCTCACCCCTGATAATTCCTCTGCATGATCTGTCTGCACTGACCATATTGGTATGATGACTGCTCCTTGCATGCCTAGCTCTGTCCCAGCTTTTGCACCCCAATTGGTGCCCATTTGCCTTTTAAGGTTCAGGTCAATCCCTGCTCAGGCAGTCCCAGCACCTGGCCTCACGCTCCTCGGAGCTCTCTTAGAACTGGTTCTCTCACCCTCCTGTGGACCTAGGCATGTGTTGCCTGTCTCATTACACTTCTCCTTATGTCCCTAGGTTCTATGTCCTGTACTTTTTAATCTTAAGGAAGTCAATTAGGGAAAGCTTAACTTTTCAAAAAGGAGACCTTTTGGGTGGCAGTTATGCACTTTCTACCTGGAAAACTAGGGCTTATTGCTGTTGGCTCGTTTGAACATCGCAAATACTATAGAGAAGACAACGTGTGGTGGAGGGGCCGTAATGTCCCTTCCTAGGCCATGGAATTTAGTGTGCAATGAGGGAATGTAATCTCTTTCCCCGCCCCCATCTCCTGTTTCTCAGGATACTATAGCAATTGTTTGTTCATAGATGCCCATAAGCTCTTGGAGGCGGCTGAGAATTAAGTTGCTTATTAATTCACTTAGTCTTGACCTACATATGGTTGAATAATCACAGGGCCATCTGTCCCCCTTAATTAACATGCAGAGATGAGGAGATTTCTTTTACCTTCTGTGGATGGTGTGTGAATCCTGTCAAGGGGGCCCCAAAACGACTTGCTGCCAGAGTCCTGGCAATTGCTCATAAGGGAAACCAGCAGCTAATAGGGAGAGACTTTGTTATTTTCACTTGCTTTGTCTTTTTAAAAAGGCCTCCTGTTGTGACTAGCCCTTGTTATGTCACCAGCCGAAGGCAATCACATAAATGAGTCAACAACAATATATTTTCTTTTAGATTCGACAGATAGGATGAGAGATTTTCCCAGATGCTTGTGAGTCTCATCCCCTACAGGCTTCCAATTTTCTTGCAGAGTCCTCACACTTGGCGGCATGAAATAGATGGACTAGAGCAGTCTATTACAGAGCACTGCTTCCTCTTGGTTGTTGACATGAAGTGATGGGTTAAGACGCTGTGAACTCAAACCAGACAAAGCCTAAAGAAGAACCTAGGAGTATCTGTCAACTTTTCTAATCAGAAAATCCTACAACAGTTATCAAGAGTCTGAACAAATGGTGAGCTTAATAGCTCAGGTGATGTGGATAACCAATAGTCATGCGAGTGACAACAGTTTCCATGTTAGAGTGTTTCATAGCATACCAAGCTCTGTCACATACTATGCCACTTGAGCCTCATTATATACCTGTGAGATAGGCAGGGCAAGTTTAAAAAAAATAGTTGCTGTCGAATCAATTCCAATTCATGGTGACCCCATGTGTGTCAGAATAGAACTGTGCTTCATAGGCCTTTTCAATGGCTAATTTTTTCGGAAGTGGATTGTCAGGAATTTCTTGTGAGGTGCCTCTGGGTAGACTTGAGATTCCAATCTATTTTAGTTAACAGTTGAGCTCTTAACCATTTTTATCACCCAGGGATGCCAGGGCAGGTATATAACCCCCATTTTACAGATCAAATGAAACTAACTCGTTGTATCCTTTCACCATACTTATTCAATCTGTATGCAGAGTAAATAATCTGAGAAGCTGAACTATACGAAGAAGAACAAAGCATCAGGATTGGAGATTGGAGGATGACTCATTAACAATCTTTGATATGCAGATGACACAACCTTACTTGCTGAAAGTGAAGTGGACTTAAAGCACTTACTGACAAAGATCAAAGACCAGTTAATATGACTATTATTCAAATTTACGTATAAACCATTAATGCCAAAGATGAAGAAACTGAAGATTTTTACCAACTTCTGCAGTCTGAAATTGATCAAACATGCAATCAAGATGCATTGATAATTACTGGTGATTGGAATGGGAAAGCTGGAAACAGAGAAGGATCGGCAGTTGGAAAATATGACCTCAGTGATACAAACCCCGGAGGTCACGTGATAGAGTTTTGCACGATCAACAACTTCTTCATTGCAAATACCTTTTTTCAACAACATAAACGGCATTTCTACATGTGGACCTCACCAGGTGGAATACACAGGAATCAAATCGACTATGTCTCCGGAAAGAGACGATGGAGAAGCCCAATATCATCAGTCAGAACAAGGCCAGGGGCCAACTGTGGAACAGATCATCAGTTAATCCTATGCAAGTTCAAGTTGAAGCTGAAGAAAATTAGAACAAGTCCCCGACAGCCAAAGTATGACTTTGAACATATCCCAGCTGAATTTAGAGACTCTCAAGAATAGATTTGGTGCATTGAACACAAATGACCAAACACGAGACAAGTTGTGGGAGGACATCATACGTGAAGAAATCAAGAGGTCATTAAAAAGACAGGAAAGAAAAAGAAAGACCAAAATGGATGTCAGAAGAGACTGAAACTTGCTCTTCAGCGTAGAGTAGCGAAAGCAAAAGGAAGAAATGATGAGGTAAAAGAGCCGAATAGATTTCAAAGAGTAGGTCAAGAAGACAAAGCAAAGTACTATAATGAAGTGTAGAAAGACCTGGAGTTAGAAAACCAAAAGGGAAGAACATGCTTGGCATTTCTCAAGCTGAAAGAACTGAAGAAAAAATTCAAGCCTTGAGTTGCAATGTTGAAGGATTTTATAAGCAAAATATTGAATGATGTGGGAAGCATCCAAAGAAGATGGAAGGAATACACAGAATCCCTACACCAAAAAGAATTGGTCGACATTCAACCGTTTCAGGAGGTAGCAAATGATCAGGAACCGATGGTACTGAAGGAAGAAGTCCATGCTACACTGAAGGCATTGGCAAAAAACAAGCCTCCAGGAATTGACCGAATACCAAATGAGATGTTTCAACAGCAGATGCAACGCTAGAAGCGCTCACTAGCCCATGCTAACTGACCAATCAACTGGAAGAGATCAATATTTGTGCCCATTCCAAAGAATGGCGATCCAACAGAATTATAGAACAATATCATTAATATCACACACAAGTAAAATTTTGCCGAAGATAATTCAAAAACTGTTACTGAGTACATCAACAGGGAACTACCAAAAATTCAACTCGGATTCAGAAGACGACGAGGGATACTATTGCTCATGTCAGATGGATGCTGGCTGAAAGCAGGGAATACCAGAAAGATGTTTACCTGTGTTTTACTGATTATGCAAAGGCATTCGATTGTGTGGATCATAACAAATTATGGATAATATTATGAAGATTATGAATTCCAGAACACTTAACTGAGCTCATGTGGAACCTGTACATAGACCAAGAGGCAGTTGTTCGAACAGAACAAGAGGATATTGCGTGGTTTAAAGTCAAGAAAGGTGTGCGTCAGGGTTGTATTCTTTCACCATACTTATTCAATCTGTATGCTGAGCAAATAATCTGAGAAACTGGACTATATGAAGAAGAACTCGGCATCAGGATTGGAGGAAAACGCATTAACAACCTGATATGCAAATGACACAACTTTTTTGCTGAAAGTGAAGAGGACTGGAAGCACTTGCTAATGAAGATCAAAGACCACAGCCTTCAATATGGATTACACCTCAACATAAAGAAAACAAAAATCCTCACAGCTGGACCAATAATCAACATCATGATAAACAGAGAAAATACTGAAGTTGTCAAAGATTTCATTTTACTTGGATCCATAATCAACACCCATGGAAGCAGCAGTCATGAAATCAAATGATGTATTGCATTGGGCAAATTTGCTGCAAAAACCTCCTTGAAAGTGTTGAAAAGCAAAGATGTCACTTTGAGGACTAAGGTGTGCCTGACCCAACCCGTGGTATTTCAATCATCCCATATGCATGTGAAAGCTGGACAATGAATAAGGAAGACCGAAGAATTGATGCCTTTGAATTATGGTATTAGTGAAGAATACTGAATATACCATGGACTTCCAGAGGAACAAAAAATCTGTCTTAGAAGAAGTACAGCCAGAATATTCCTTAGAAGCAAGGATGGCAAGACTTCGTCTCATGTACTTTGGACATGTGATCAGGAGAGACCAGTCCTTGGAGAAGAACATCATGCTGGATAAAGTAGAGGGTCAACAAAAAAGAGGAAGATCCTCAATGAAATGGATTGACACAATGTTGCAACAATGAGCTCCAACATAGCAACAAGTGTGCGGATGGCACAAGACTGGGCAGTGTTTCATTCTGTTGTGTTTATGGTCACTTTGAGTCAGAACCAACTCAACGGCACCTAACAGCAACAGTGTATGAAAATAAAAGAAAAAGAAAACAGCTCTACAGAGGTAAGAGACTTGTTAAGGCCTACTGCCTTTAAGGGCAGAGTTGGGACTAGAACCTTGATCCTGGTCTCCTTATGCAATGCTCCTTCCAATATAGCATCCTGAGGTTTCCATATATCCATATGGAAACAGTACCATATGTCATGTTCACTCTTGTGTAATGTGCCCATAAGCTGCATTATGCCTCTGGGAGTGCAGGCTGGACCAATATGACCAAACAGACACTGACTGGACTCTTGCCAGATGTGGAAAACTAGGAGAAAGTATGAATTTTTAAGATAAAATAAGCATAAAATGATAGTCCAGGTACTTTACAGAGACAGGGAAGCAGACACTCATAACTGCTCAGAAAATAATCAAAAAGCTGGTTGGACAGAGTGAGAAAGCCTCAAGTGGCTGAAATCAAGAGGGTCAGTAGGACACAGCTTCGTGAAGGCTGTGGTTTAAGAAGAGGATAAAGAATATTGTGTACTTATTTACCAGATTCCATGGAGAAAGATTTTATATACCGTTTTCATTTTGTCTTCACAGCTATCCTGTGTGGGTGGGTACTGTTGATAGCCTAATTTTCTTGTTTGAGGAAACTGAATCTTGGTGAGAGTAATTAAGTAACTTGCTCAAAGATTTACCCAGTGATTGGCAGGGCCAGAATTCAAACCTCCGTCTACCCGACCCATATCATACTTGTTGCCAATGAGTCAATTCTGACTCAGAGCAACCCTATAGGACAGAGTAGAACTTCCCCACGGGGTTTCCAAGGCTGTAAATCTTTAAGGAAGCAGACTGCCACATGTTTCTCCCGCTGAGTGGCTGGTGGGTTCAAACCACTGACCTTTTGGTTAGCAGCCAAGCACTTAACCACTGCCCCACCAGGACTCCTTCTAAACCCCTGTGTGTCACCTCCAAAACTTATACTCTTATTTTGCTTAATCTCAAGTTCCTTGGTTAAGAACTGGAATAACAATATCCACCACAAGGGGTTGTTTGAGGGTCAAATAAGAAACCATTTTTGGAATTGGAAAATACTAATACACGTAAGTCTTTTGTATTGTGCTTTGATTGCTCTATCCTCTGTGCTTCCATAGAGGATACAGCAATTTGTACCACAGTAGACTGTTTACTAAAGATTATCTTCCTTTTCCACCATTTGTCAATTTCTCAATGGCAAAGACTCTATCTTATTCATTATTTTTGGAAGGAACTAAAAAAGTCTGTGATACCAAATACAGGTTTGTTGAAGGTGCTGCTTGAGCAGAGCTTTGAGATGAAAAGTGTGGCAGAAAGGATGAGGAAGGAGTTGAAGTTCAGACAGGTTCCCTGCTGGAGGGGGTATCAGGGCTGCCATATTGTATTCTATAAGGAGAAAAAGTTCAGGCAGGGACAACAGCTGGTGAGCATTTTAATTTGAGCAGCCTTTGGGATTCATTGTGGAATCCTGCGAAGAAGATGGAAACTTGCAGAAGATGAGTGACATCACTGTGTAAAGGATCCTTTGGATGAGAAAGAAATGAAAATCAGGAACCAGATAAGCACTCTGAGCTAAACAATGGTTGTCAAAAGGGAAGACAGGATTTAGAGGAGTTAGCAGGGCAAGTATTAAACATCGTCTCTGTGTGGATTACTCCAAAACCTTCTGAATCCCTACCATAACAAATGGTGCCATTGCCCTCACGCCCTCACCATCATCAACGTTATCATTAGCCACACCAGCAATAACCGCAGTAGCAACGAATATTTTATCAAAGCCTACCAGGTGCAAGCCACTCGCCAGGCCTATGAATAAAAGTTTAGCCTCTGTTTTCAAAGTGTATAGAAAAGCTTCTATTCCCTCCCAGCCTCCTGTACACTGTACTGATGCCGTACTCTCCTTTCTTAAATACCATTCAATCATGTTCACTCAATGTTACTAAAAGAAAATAACCTTAACTCCTTACCATTTAGGACTTCCAAATTGGCATTTTAATATACTTAAAAAAACATAATTTTTAGAGTAGATATTATAGTCACATGGTTCTTCATTCCCTCTTCCTTCTCCCAATTCTCCCACATCACTCAGTTTTCCCCATGGGATCACCCCAAATCTCTAAACCTGCCTTTGCTGTTCTTTCTGCTTATAGCGCTCTCCTTCTTCCCTCTAAATCTATTAATATCAAGAATTTATCCAGGAAGCATACATTTTGGGATTTGATTAATTAAAAAAAGAAGGGGGGGAAACTGGTTTCTATATTTCGGGCCCAGGAAGTCAGGAGACACCAAAATGCTCCTGAGGGTTTTTGATTACTAAGCGTGGCAGCGACCTCTCCTTCACACTTACTTAAAAAGAAAACATAAAAAGCCCAGTACTTTTTTTTTAAGACTCTATAAGCCTTTATAGTCCATTCTAACACCATGTAGTGACTGTCTATGAGTAATTTCAGTTTGACCTATCTGACTAGATTTGACGAATCCCATTTCCTTTGAGAGAAGCGGCTATCAAAATGATCTGATCCATAATTAAGACTAAGAAAGTTCTGGCATCCACTCAAGATAGGGAGGGACTTCTTCCCAGTTGTCCCTCAGGTTACCCCTGACCAAACGGTAAAGAGAGGTTGTAAGAAATGCCTGATGTTTAGGAACCTGTTGTTCACCCAATTGATAGCCTCTAGAGAGCCCTAGACTGGTCAAATAGTGCCACTTTTGTGGATAACATTCTTGTCCTGAAAACAGAAATGCACTAAATGGAGGGAAAATTATGTCAGATGTAACTCGCTAGTTTGGGAGATGATACGGATACATTATATAAAGATTACACTCTAGTTCAAGGACCCCCCAAAATATCAATATTTTCTATTCCTTATCTATATTACTTTACTTCATTCCATAAAGGAATTGAGGTGATTTATAAGAATTTTAACGTTATCCTAAATAAAAATATAAGGGAAAAAAGAGTTAAAGCTAGGACAGCATGCAGATTTATAGGTCATAAAATGGTATATGGTTTTTAAAATTGGGCTGCACCCACCCTGTCTGGAGCAAGGGAGATGAAGAAAACCAGCTACCACCACCAACTGCTCTAACAGGGATCACAATAAAGGGTCCTGGACAGAGCTGGAGATAAATGTAGAAAATTCTTACCCACAAAAAAAGACCAGACTTACTGGTGTGACAGAGACTGGAGAGACCCCGACAGTATGGACCCCCAGTACTGAAGTCACTCCTGAGTTTCACCCTTCAGCCAAAGATTAGACAGGCTCATAAAACAAACAATAAAACATGTAGCTCAACCATGTATACAAGACTAAATGGGCACACCAGCCCAGGGCAAGGACGAGAAGGCAGGAGGGGACAGGAAAGCTGGACGAATGGAAATGGGGAACCCAAGGTCAAGAAGGGGAGAGTGTTGACACATCGCAGGGTTGGCAACCAATGTCACCAAACAGTATGTATATTAATTGTTTAATGAGAAACTAATTTGCTCTGTAAACCTTCACCTAAAGCACCAAAAAAAAAAAAAAAAATTATCAGGCTACAAACTTCTTTTCAAACTAAAGTAAAAAGAGAAACATGGTTAAAATTGCACATTTTTATTAAAACAGTAACAATTCAGTTTCTTAGGAGGAAAGAAACTTTTCTTGTCCTTTAGTTCTATAAGACATTTGTGTGGGTTTTCATGTGGGGCATCAAGTGACACATGGACATTCCTCAATAAACCAAACAGTGGGTTCTGTCTGTAGTTTCTTTTACCATTCCTCCGTGTATGAGTATAGCACCATTCAAAAAAGATAATCTGAAAAAAAGACATTATATGGCCATACTATATCAATCAGTCTCTTGCTGATGGATATTCAAGTTGTCTCCAATCTCATGCTATTAAAAATAATGTGTTCAATGACTATACTAGCATGTACATCTTTGCACACATGTGTAAAGATTATACTTGTAAGGTAAATTCCTAGAAGTGAAATTACTAGGTCAAATGGTAAAAACTGTTAAAATTTTGAAAGCTATTGATAAATTTTTTAATTGTGCTTTAGGTGAAACTTTACAGAGCAAATTAATTTCTCATTCAACCATTTAGACATAAATTGTTTTGTGATATTGGTTGCAGTCCCCGCAATGTGTCAACACTCTCCCCTTCTGCACCCCAATTCCCCGTTTCCATTCGTCCATTATTCCAGTCCCTTCCAGCCTTCTTGTCATTGCTTTTGGGCATACGTTGCCCTTTTGGTCTCCGATACATGATTTAACTAAGAAGCATGTTCCTCATGTGTGTTATTGTTTGTTTTATAGACCCGTCTAATCTTTGGCTGAAGGGTGAACTTTGGGAGTGGCTTCAAGTCTGAGTTAAAAGGATATCTGCGGGCCACAGTCTCGGGGGTTCTTCCAGTCTGTCAGACCAGTAAGTCTGGTCTTTTTGTGTGTGTGTGTGTGAATTTGAATTTTGTTCTACATTTTTCTCCTGCTCTGTCCAGGACCTTCTATTGTGATTCCTGTCAGAGCAGTTGGTAGTGGTAGCCAGGCACCATCTAGTTCTTCTGGGCTCGGATTGTTGGGGGCTGTGGTACTTGTGGTCCGTTAGTCCTTTGGACTAATGTTTCCCTTGTGTTTTTGGTTTTCTTCATTCTTCTTTGCTCAGGAAGGGATGGGACCAGCAGATGTATCTTAGATGGCCACTCGCAAGCTTTTAAGACCCCAGATGCTACTCACCAAAGTTGGATGTAGAACATTTTCTTTATGAACTTTCTTATGCCAATTTACCTAGATGACCTCTACAACCATGGTCCCCAGGCCTCAGCCCTAGTAACTCAGTCCGTAAGGGTGTTCAGATGTGTCTATGAAGCTTCTATGACTTTGCCTTGATCCAGTTGTGCTGACTTCCCCTATATTGTGCACTGTCTTTCCCTTCATCAAAGTTAACACTTATCTACTATCTAGTTAATGATTCCGCATCCCCAACCCTCCCCTTCCTCGTAAACATCAAAGACCATTTCTTTCTGTGTGTAAATCTTTTCATGAGTTTTTATAGTAGTGGTCTTATACAGTATTTGTCCTTTTGTGATTGACTTATTTCACTCAGCATAATGCCCTCCAGATTCATCTGTGTTGTCACTATTGATAAATTTTTTTTTAGGTTTTGTGACAATTTAATACTCCCACCAACATTGGCTGTTGTTTTTTACAATATGGTTCTCTTTTGACTTTCTCTGATCCCTTCCTAAATGCAAGAATTCTAGTGGTAAATCTGAATCTTAAGGTGATTGCTGAAGTAATGGAAAGAGGTCAGGTAACATCAGGTATTGTGCTAACTATATCTGCCCTGTTAGCAGGCATGAACTTTGCAGTTCCAGAGCCTTAGCCAACTTCTGTCCAACTGTAGCCACTAGCATTCATCTGCTGTTTCACTAGGTACACACTGCAATCACAGGCAGTAAGTAAAGAAGCTGCCATACTTGTCTTGAATTCTCTCAGGGAAGTAAAGAATTATAAAGGAAACAAACACAGTTGGCAGTTGACCTAGCCAACACTCATATCACTTTGGACCTACTTAAAATAGGAGACATGTGGAACACAAGGGAGGAGATTCAAAACGTACATACAAAATAATTACACCAACTTAAAAGCAATCTTTTGAATAACTTTAAATTTTAAGAGCAATTTTAATTGTGTGGTAACAATGAACCAAGACAAGTTAAAGCACATTTGTTTTCTTCTCACTTTTCCTTTACATACAGCCTTGCCAGCTTTCCTAGTGTCTTCCCAAACTGGGACTCTTCTAGGATCATTTTACCATGTTTAACAGAGCTTCTTGCCTTGGCTTATGCCACATGTTCTAAAATTATCCCTTTTCTCTCAAATTAAATTCTTTCTCCTCTGTACCTAATTTTTCATTTACTCTCAGAAAAATGGAATCTGATGAATTCCCACCTGTGTGGCTAATTTTTTCCTCCTAGAAGACTTTTAATGGAACCCTGGTGGCACAGTGGTTAAGAGCTCAGCTGTTAATCAAAAGGTCGGCAGTATGAATCCAACAACTGCTCCTTGGAAACCCTATGGGGCAGTTCTACTCTGTCCTATAAGGTTGCTATCAGTTAGAATTGACTTGCCGGCAATGCATCTGGGTTTTGGGTTTAGAAGACTTTTCATAGCAAGAGCAGGTCAATGACAGGTAGTAAGCATTTGACATGTATTCTCATTTAAACCCTGGAGCCAAATCAGGACCAATGGGTTATTAACTTGCCCAGTCATGCAGCAGAACCAGAATTTGGATGCAAGGCTATTTAACTTCAAAGTATGCACTATTTCCACCACCCATCAGTCTTCAACTTTTTTACTTGAAAAATAATTTTAAATTATTTTAAACTTTGATAAATTATGTATCCCTCACAAACTTAGAAGTCGACATCTAAAATTTTTCTTCATAAATTTAAATAGTTGCAAAGGGCATAATTTTCAGCATATTATAAATATTGACATTTTAAATTTGACATTTTAAATAAAATTATAAATATATCACTTTTTAGATGAATCCAGTGAAATCCAGATATGTTTAGACCAGAAGAAGTGGATGGTGCTTAGCTACCATTACCAACAGACGGATACTGATCAAAAGGAGAAGAAATGTGAAAAAGAACTTCAAATTCTTATGGAAACCAGACTTACTGGATCCTTGAGAGTAGGTGAGCCCCTGAATCTATAGCCTGGAAACAAATTTTTAAACCTTGAACTGACACTATCCCATGAAGCTATTTTTAAACCAAACAATAGTTTAGCTCAATCAATAATGTTTGCCTTGAGCATTGTACTCTTTCAAAGGCTGAGGAATCCCAGGATCAGCATGTAAGCTGCTAGCTCAAGTCCCAAGAATCAGAAGTTAGATGCAGGATCCAGAGTGAGAAAAAGCTGGCGAGCTTTGCCAGAAAGTCCAAATATATTGCATACAGGCCATACCCTCAAGGAAACTCCCTATCATTCCCTTCAACTGATTGGCTGCTCATAGCAGACCTCATCATCGAGGTGATTTTTTATCAGCTCTCATTATGGAGGTGATTACATCATTACATAGCTGCCAAACTGCATCATAACTGCCAAACCATTGAGAATCATGGGCAGCTAAGTTGACACACAAAATTAACCATCACAGTCCACCCCTTGTCAACTTGGCAACCAGACACACAATCTCTAAACAAAGACAATTATAAAGTCATACTTGCACCTAACACGTGCATAACAAAAACCACACTAGCCCTGTTTACATCTTCTATTTTACAAGTGAAGAAAACAAAAATATTTGATGCACACATACAAGAAAGAAAGACTCATAATAATTACAGTCCTTGTTTCTGCAACTGGTCATGTGGTCATAGCTGGTATTTAGAACTACCTTCTTCTACCATCCATTCTGTATTCTCTTTACCCTCAGCAAGCACCTCAGCTGGTCATGGTTCTTTGCCTGGTGGGGTGACCCAAACCTTCATTCCTAAAGGGTCTGGGCCATTAGTACTCATGTCAGAATTGGGTTGCTTAGTATTCCATTGACTTTAATCACAGGGCATGGTAGTACTAAGAAACATCCTAAGGGATCTCTTTATTCCAGACATACTCTTCTTTACCTACATCATGTAATATCAATCCAATTTCCTCTTGGTAATCAGGACCAATCACATCAGCCCATACAGTAACTCCCTTCTTTGCCTGTTGATCCGGAGGCATGAGGAGCCCAAAGTGACCGCGTGGCATTCTTAGCTTCCAGTTCAACGGAATTAGTGAGGTGTCTCCTGGTGGGAGCATTCCTCCCTTTGGAACTAAGACCTCTAGACCTGCAAGTTGCGGGATAGGAAGCAAAAATTTTGCAAGTGGGTCACTAGGGGTAATAGTGAGTGGTGCCACTCTCATTTCCACCCCTTGATTCCTGGACCCATGAATCCTGGCTATTGGAGAAACATCACCATACACTGGATGCTGGTTTAGAGCATATACAGCCTCCTGGAGAACGTTGCCCCAACCCTGCAAGGTATTGCCACCTAGCTGGCGCCGTTATTGTGTCTTTAGGAGGGCATTCCATCACTTTTCCAATGACCTATGGCATTTCACTTTTTTCCAATTGCTTTATTGTTCCCACTTTATTTTCAGTCGTGATCATTTTCCTTTTATTTGATGTATCACCAGCACTTGCATCAGATTTACACTTTGGCGGCATGGTTACAAGGTTAAATAAAAGGAAAATTTAAGCCAAATACAAAGTTTATACACTCAACCCAGTGTTAACCACAACGTGATCCAACTTAAAATGGCGAATGGCATTCTCTTTCCTCGAGCCAAGGAACCCCTGAAGCTGCCCAACGTTTTCACGAGTGTCACAAAGTAGTGCGTTCATTATTACAAACCACTGAATTTAACTCAAATTTTTAGTATAGATAGGCTTTATGGCTGTCTGATCTTAAGTACCAGTTGTCCGTAAGTCGGACATTCTTAATGGAGGACTTACTGTACAGTGAAACCTGTGAAAGCCGGAACTCAGTGGGACTGTCTTGTTTTTCCAGGTCTCATAGGTTTTCTGCCTTTGACAGGGTGCAGTCTTACGCTTTTCTATCACTCCTTTTGATGGAAAATATTTGAGTTTTCCTTCTCTGATACGTTTCTGCCTTACAGTTTCCAGCTTTTGCAGGTTTTACTGTAGTTTCAGTCCTAGATGCTGACTAAAAGGATTTCTAGATACATTCTGCTTTCTGTCCATCTTACCAACAGTTGCCAATAAGTAGATTCTGATTCATGGCGCACCCCTGTGTGCCAGAGTAGAACTGTGCCCCATGGGGTTTTCAATGGCTTATTTTTTGGAAGCAGGTTACCAGGACTTTCTTCCCAAGTACCTCTGGATGGGTTTGAACCTCAAACATTTGGGTTAGCAGCCAAGCACGTTAACTTTTTGCCCCACAGAGGGACTCCTATTTAAGTGCAGAACAATAAAGCAGGCCGGAGATCAGGATAACTTTGGTGATCTGAGAAGTTACTTCCTTCCCTACAAGCTTTGTCTGTGACCTGGCCAAGCCAGCTTTATTGCCTTCAAGGAGGGGCAGATACCAATGTTACTCGCTATTTACACAAGCTCAATCAGGATATCTGTGGGAGGCAGGTATCAACATAAACACAGACAAAAAGCTAGTGCCAATTTACCTGTAATAAAGCTGATTTAAAGCATGTAAAAGACAACTACCTTTGGTGGGAGATAAATTGGTGTTAAAATTGTCTTTCCCAGGACAGAATTTCAAAGAAGAACAGAAATATGGTTTCTGAAATGCAGGACTGAAGTCCATCTTGGGAGTGGCAGTGGTGGGTAGGGGTGTCAATGAGCCTAGGAGAGTCCATACAAAAAAAAAAAAAACCAAACCCATTGCCGTTGAGTCAATTCCAACGCACAGTGACCCTACAGGACAGAGCAGAACTGCCCCATAGTTTCCAAGGAGACCCTCGTGGATTCAAACTGCCGACCTTTTGGTTAGCAGCTGTAATACTTAACCACTACACCACCAGGGTTTCAGGGAGAGGCCATTGGGAAGGCAGACTTTCATATCCTGCTTCAGAGGCTGGACAGATGAGGCCAATTACCATACATAGGGTGACACTGAGAAAACGTAGTGACCAAGAAAATGCAATAAGCAAAACTGTTAACTGAATAAATAAGGAAGGAAATAAAAGAGCCAATAAGAGGATTCAGATTCATGACCTGGCAACTGCTTCATGGAGCTCACACCCTTTGTCAGTTGTTCAAGTCGGTAGAAATAACAGCATCTGAGCAACTCCACTGCTTTTCACATGTAGTAGGTGAACCACAGGAGCAGAAAAGTGTTCCTAACTTTATTATTCTAGGATAACAAAATAATTAAAAGGAGTCTGAGTTTTCTTGATTTAAAAAAAAAAAACAACACTTCAAATAGATTTATTTCATATGAAGATTTAAAATGATATTCATAGCCTATTGGGGAAAATACCTTTTGATATCTGGAGATAACTTGTCCAGTGCTTAGTCATAATAATAGCTAATATATACTAAGTGCTTATTGTATCTCCCAGGCATTGTGCTGTATGTTTCACATTTAATCCCCACAACACTGCAAGTGCAATTTTATACACGAAGGACTGTAACTCAGTGAGAGGAGCCAGGGTTCAATTTGTTTGACTACAGAGTCCATGTTTCTAACAAATAAGCTCAGCTGTCTCTAAAGTCGTGGGTATTAAACTTATTTGGGCTTTTACCCATAAATCCCATTGGGAATCTGATAAAAGCTATGGATTCTCTCCCCCAAAAGAACCCACAGTATATAAAATTCTACGTACTAAATTTTAGGGTTTCACAGACCATTCCCCTTGAAGTCCATCCATTGACTCATTAAAAGTCTCAGATTATATTCAAGGGCATTCAACTCGAAACTGGAAACTTTTTTTTTTTTTTAAATTAGAGAGAGATTTATATCAAGGAAATGGCTCATGCTGTTGTAGAGGCTGGAAAGTCCCAAGTCCATGGGTCAGGCTGGAGGCTTCTCCTGACTCATGTAGCTGCAGGGGCAGACGAACCCAAGATCAGTAGGTTGGACAGCAGGGCTCTGGCTCACAGGCTGCGGAGACCAATGAATCCCAAGATTGGCAAGCAAGACGGCAGATAAGCAGCTAGCTCAAGCCCCAAGAACTGGAGGTCAGAGGAACAGGAGCTGGCTGCAGGATCCAGGGCTAGCAAAAAGCCCACAAGCCTTGCCAGAAAGTCCACCTATACTGGATGCAGGCCAAACCCCCAAGGAAACTCCCTTTCAACTGATTGGCTACCCACAGCAGATCCCATTTTGGAGGTGATCACATTATATGACTGCCAAACTACATCATAACTTTCAAACCACTGAGAATCACGGCCCAGCCAAGCTGACATACAACCTCACACTGTCAAATTGATTCTGACTCTAGCAACCCTATAGGACAGAGTAGAACTGCCCCACAGGGGGATACCAAAAACTCTTAACATCAGATATTACAGTACTGAGATCACGTTCATCTTGTAGTGAAGGTCTAATGTATGCTAAAACACCCTGAAAAAGGTACTTAATTTTGTAGACTTGGAGTACTATGGAAAAAAATAACAAACAGTACGTGTTGGGTTTTTTAATTCACTCAAGCTGAGATATACAGTATACTGGTAGAAAGCATTCTATTAACCAATCCATTTTTTAACTGGCCAAGGAAAAAACAAGCACATTGTAAAGAATTCAGTTAATTGGCAAATAATATAAAGCCAGAGGTAATCCCTATTAACTAACCTTGTGGCATATTACCTTCAAGCCTTTTAAGACTAGAACACCATTATTCCTGAGTAGTCCAGTATCTTCAGTTGACAATAATAACCCTAAAGCAATGCAAACTTTCTAAGCAGATTCTGAATAGAACATTTAATACATGAATGATACTGTTCCCAAATCATGATTTCCCCCCAGAAGAGGGTTTACCATCTAGTGCTCAAAGAATATATTTAAATATTCCACTAGGCCATCCACTTTAGAGGATGCCCATCACACAAAAAATTTATAGTCTTAACCACAAGAATCTAATCTTGATATTATAAGAAGAATCACTGTAGTTGACTCTTAAAGTCAGCATTCATATGGCCCCATATATTAAGCTGATAGGAAAAAAATTGGTTAAGATAAAGAGCCTGGACTCTGGAGACAGACTACCTGAATTCATTCAACAGTTAGCTGTGTGACACTGATTTATTCTAGTTTTGAGAGTAACATCTAGTTTTAGGTTTTCCATGTTTCAGGCAGAACCCATTCACTAACTTGCTGTGTGATCTAACTACACACCTTAAGTTAGCCAGACATTTAAAAAGCTGTATCTTACCATTTGTTTCCCTTTTTCACGTCAGAAGTTAATCACAAATAATGCTAATGAAGAGTTTCACACTTTTAAGTAAAAGGACAAAAAACCAAAGCTATATATTTTTTAAATTTTATTGTGCTTTAGGTGAAAGTTTACAGCTCAAGTTAATTTCTCATTCATAAATTAATATGCACATTGTTTTGTGACATCAGTTGCAATCCCCGCAAGGTAACAGCACTCTTCCCCTTTCCACCCCGGGTTCCTTGTGTCCATTCATCCAGTTTCCCTACCCCTTCCAGCCTTCTCGTCTTGCTTTTGGGCAGGAGTTGCCCATTTGGTCTTGTATATTTGATTGAACTAAGAACCACAGTTCTCATGTGTGTTATTGTTTTATAGGCCTGTCTAATCTTTGGCTAAAAGGTGGTCTTTGGGAGTGGCTTCAGTTTTGAGTTAGCAGGGTGTCTGGGGGCCATAGTCTCAGAGGTTCATCAGTATCTGTCAGACCAGTATGTCTGGTCTTTTTTTGTGAATTTGAATTTTGTTCTACATTTTTCTCCCACTCTGTCCAGGACTCTCTATTGTGATCCCTGTCAGAGCAGTCAGTGGCAGTAGCCGGGCACCATCTAGTTCTTCTGGGCTCAGTCTGGTGAAGGCTGTGGTTCATGTGGTCCTTTAGTCCTTTGGGCTATTTTCCTTGTGTCTTTGGTTGTCTTCACTCTCCCTTGCTCCAGACGGAATGGGACCACTCACATCTGGGGTCTTAAAAGCTTGCAAGCAGCCGTCTAAGATACATCTATTGGTACCATCCCACTCGGAGCAAAGCAGAATGAAGAAAATTAAATGAACCAGAGACTTCACCAGCCTGAGACCTGCAGAACTAGATGGTACCCAGCTACCAGCAACAACCGCCCTGACAGGGAACACAACACAGCTCTGGACACAGCAGGAGAAAAATGTAGAACAAGAATTCAACTTCATGTAAAAAACCAGACTTAATGGTCTGACAGAGACTGGAGGAACCCCCGAAACTATGGCCCCTGGATGCTGTTAATCCAGAACTGAAACCATTCCCAAAGCCTACTCTTCAGACATAGACAGGACTGTAAAATCAAAAATAATACACGAGGAATGTGCTTCTGAGTTCAGTCAGATATACAAGACCAAATGAGCAGCTCCTGTCCAAAAGCAGGATGAGAAGGCGGGAAGGGACAGGAACAGGACTAATGGACACAGGGAAACCAGGGTGGAAAGGGGAAGGGTGCTGTCACATTGTGGGGACTGCAACCAATGCCACAAAACAATATGTACATAAATTTTTGGATGAGAAATTAGCTTAAGCTGTAAACTTTCACCTAAAGTACAATGTTTAAAAAAAAGACCCCAGATACTACTCACCAAGGTAGGATGTAGAACATTTTCTTCTATGAGCTAAGTTATGCCAGTTGACCTAGATGCCCCCCAAGACTATGGTCCCCAGCCCTCAGTTGTGCTGACTTCCCCTATGCTGTGTGTTGTCTTTCCCTTCACCAAAGTTGACATTTGTCTGCCATCTAGTGATTTCTCCTCCCCACCCTCGTAACCATCAAAGATTGCTTTTTTCTGTGTGTAAACCTTTTCTTGAGTTTTTATAATAGTGGTCTCATACAACATTTGCCCCTTTGTGACTGACTTATTTCCCTCAGCATAATGCCCTCCAGGTTCATCCATGTTGTAAGATGTTTTGCAGATTCATCATCGTCCTTTATTGTTGTGTAGTATTCCATTGTGTGGATATACCATAGTTTGTTTATCCATTCATCTGTTGATGGGCACCTACATTGTTTCCATCTTTTTGCTATTGTGAATAATGCTGCAGTGAACATGGGTGTGCATATGCCTATTTGTGTGACAGCTCTTATTTCTCTAGGATATATTCCTAAGAGTGGAGTTGCTGGATTGGATGGTATTTCTATTTTTTGCTTTTTAAGGAAGCGCCATATCATTTTCCACAGACAATAGTATTTTCATCTTTCACTCCCACTAGGATGGTTAAGATATTAAAAAAAACAAAACAAAAAAACCCGGAAAATAACAAATGTTGATGAAGATGTGGGAAAATTGGAACCCTTATCCATTGCGGGTGGGAATGCAAAATGGTACAGATGTTGTGGAAAACAGTCTGGCAGTTCCTCAAAAAACTAAAAATGGAACTATCATATGACAGCAATTTCATTCCTATGTATATACCCAAAAGACTTGAAAGCAGAGACTCAAACAGAGACTTGTACGCCAACGTTTATTGCAGCACTATTCACAACAGCCAAAAGGTGGAAACAACCTAAATGCCCATCGACAGATGAATGCATAAGCAAGATGTGGTACATACATTCAATGGAATACTACTCAGCCAGTAGGAGAAATAAAGTCTTGATACATGCTACAATATGGACAGAGCTTGAAGACATTATGCTGAGTGAAATAAGTCACTCACAAAACGACAAATATTAAATGACTTCACTTACACAAAAAAGACAAGAAAAGGCAAATGTATAGAGACCAAAATTTATTAGTAGTTACCAGGAGCAGGAGGGAGAGGTGAGGACATTATTGCTTATGGAGTACTTAGTTTCAGTTTACGGTGGTGGAAAACTTGCATGAAGGGTAGGGTTACACAGCCAATTATTATAATTGCTGTCAATAAGTTGTATACCTGCAAAAGTTGAACTGGCAAAAGTTGCGTGATAGGTATATTTACAATGATTAAAGGAAAAAAAAAAAGTACCAGCTGAGGCTGCTTATGTACAACCAAACACCTCATAGGATTTGGTTCCTTGGTTTGGAGGTTTGGGGTCATGGTTTCATGGGACATCTCAGTTAACTGGCCTAACAAGGTGTTTAGTGCTTCAGTTTTACCTCCTAGTTTGTTGCATAGTGTCTGGGGTCGTAAGAGCTTACGAGCAACCATCCAATTCACAACAATTGGTCTCTATTCACCTGGAGCAACAGAAGAAGAGTTGGGAATAGGAGGAGGAAATAGATGTGTAGACAATCACCCCATGAACAACTATCTCCTTTGCCATGAGACCAGAAGAACTGGATGGTGCCTGGCTACCATTACTGAACATTTTGATGAAAGATTCTATAGAAGACTCCTGATCAAAAGGGGGAAGATGCAGAACAGAATTTAAAATTATCATGGACACCAAAATTTCTGGAGCTATGAAGGCTGGATGAACCCCTGAAATTATTGCCCTGAAATAATCTTTAAACCTTAAACCAAAAATATCTCCTGAAGTCTTCTTAAAACCATAGTTTAGCTTAACTAGTAAAGAATGTCTGCCTTGAGCATTAAGATCTCTTTTAAGATCTATCTATATGGGATCAAATTAACAACAGCAACTCGAAAGAGTAGATAGGAAACTTAGGGGAAAGTGAGTTTATATTAATGGGGGAGGAACAACTCAGAAAAGGAATGCAAGAATGGTTGCACAACTCAAACAATGTAATCAATGTCACTAAATTTTACATGTTGAATCACTGTGTATATTCTCCACAACAACAAAAATAAATCATTAAAAAAATAGTATTTCTGTCATTTGTTGTTGCTGTTATTGTTGAGTTGACTCCAACTCTTGGCTCCCCCATGTCCATTCCTATGCCATCTTCATGATCGTCAGCATGCATGAGTCTACTGTTGCCTTCCTACCTAGGGGACTCATCTTTCAGCACAATACCTGACAAGATTCTGTTGTGATCCTAAGACTTTCACTGGCTAATTTTTGGAAGTAGATCACCAACTTTTTCTTCCTAGTCTGTCTTAGTCTGGAAGCTCCACCAAAATGTGTCCACCATGAGTGATACTGCTGGATTTGAAATATCAGTGGCATAGCCTCCAGCATCATAGCAACATGCAAGCCACCACAGTACGACAAACTGACAGATGGCGGATTTTCATATTTAACCCTACACATAGCTTAATGTTATTACAGTATTTATTTACTAATAACTAAGCATAGCTTGGCAGTGCCCTAACAAGGTTATCATGAGTTGTTGAGACACATGACTATTAGGAATGCGACACTAATTGATGTAATTATATGGTATCACCATAAGGTGCAGTAAGAGTTCTCTAAAACACACACACACACACACACACACACACACACACACACACACACACACACACACACACACAGCCCTCTTCTTTCAAAAGTCTATGGATCTGACTTATTCCATTCTGCCATCTAGTGGCAATTTAAGTAGATATTATTCTCTTGGATCAGTCTCCTAGGCAAGAATAAAAACAAAGTTTCGTAAGAGCTAAATGAGTTAAAGCATTAATCACAGAAAGGAAAATGGTAATATGACTTAGTATAATGCAAGGAGAGGCATGGGAGAATGTCAGAGTGAGCCCCAAATTGGCAAAACAAGTTTAAAAAACAAAATCTGTTTTAAAACTAAAATCATATGTATTTTAATATATAATTTTCTTCTTCCCTTCCTTAATTCCTTTCAATATAAAGATTATTATCTACTTCCAAAGATGGCTTCAATTACTTCCTGAAAAGAACAAGGAGTTTGGATTTAAACATTTTTAAAGTTGTCTTTTTTATTTAATAGAATTGAAAACTATGCAAAATCATATGGAAGGATGATTTCCTTCTAGAGATCATCGAGTCGATTCTGACCATAGAGACCCTAGAGGATAGAGTAGAACTGCTCCATAGGGTTTCCAAGGCTGTAAATATTTAAGGAAGCAGACTGCCATATCTTTCTCCCACAGAGCAGCTGATGGGTTCAAACAGCTGATCTCTTGGTTAGCAGCTGAGTGCTTTAACCACTGTGCCACCAGGGCTCCTTAACGTCTCTAGAGACTTACATAAATTTTGGGTAGGGCCATTTAGATTTATAGTCGGTGGCTTTTTTTCTTTCATTGAAGAACACTGTTTTTATTTGCTTGACTTTCGCATTTGGAATTTAAGGGGCATATAAAATGTGCCCCAAAAATGTACATACAATGTCAAACATACATAAAGAAAATTAGAAAGCAAAGGGTTAGTGTTCTTGACGGTAAAAAACCTCCATAAACCAATCAGAAAAAGAGGATCACTCCAAAAGGAAAACATAAAGGATATGATCAAGCAATCTACCAATAATATAGTTAATAAACATTAAAAATTATCACTCATCAGTAATCTGATTATAATATTGACATTAATAAGAGAAAAAAAATATTTTTTGCTTTGCAACCTAACAGAAAGAAATACTAGTAATAACTGGTGTTGGAGAAGATGCAGTGAAGCAGATGCTATTGGTGAGAGTATAAACTACACAACCCTTCTAGAAGGCTTAAATGGGAGTATGCTTTTACTTAGAATTTCAACCTCTAGGCATTTATTCTACGAAATAACTCCAAGTTTATATACCAAGATTAATCTATAAGAATATTATTATTAATCAAATTGTTGTCCACAACAGCCAAAACCTGGCCATAAACTAAACTCTAATAATAGGTGACTAGCTAATAAATTACAGTGTATCCATGTCCTGGAATATTATGTAGATATTAAAAGTCATGGTGTAGGTTGCCATAAGTCGGGATAGACTCAACGGCAACCAACAACATCAGAAATATTAATGACATCAGAAAATGTTTACCTCTATTAAGTGAAAAAAAAAAGTAGGCTGCAACACTGTATGTATGCCATGATACCAGTTTTGTTTTTTTCTTTTTAAAAAAGGTGCTTTATTTTCTTCTTTATGCTTTTCTAAACTTCTCAATGCACATGTATTATGTTTGTAAATCAAAATAATATGATAAAATTACTAATTAATACATATTACAAAATTCTTGATTCATATAATATATATAATTTTCCAATTAAATTTACACTTGTATATATAGATGAGTAGAAATAATTTTGGGTTAAATACAAGTTTCAGGTATGTGTTTGACACAAAAAGGGTATTGAGAAAAATTTCCAGATAATTTCAAGAGACCACGTAAAGCTAATAAGCATAGTTTAGAAATTTCTCACTGAAAAGCAAGAACTACGTATCTACTTGAGAAAACATATTAAAAATTATTCTAATCCATTAGTTGTTTTGCATCCCCTTTCCAACATCTCTAATTAAAATTTTCTAACATTTAAATTTGACTATTTCCTAGAATTAAAGCATGAAAATGATCCCCCAAATATTAAAAATTATAAAACAGTATATTATCATTTGTGCATGGTAGATAACCTAATGAAATCTCTTATTTACTGATGAATAGCCCATTCATCCAAAAAAGATTGTATGTATCTGAATGTCATTTTTAAGAACAAGACATCCACTCCCTCCACTCAAAAAGAAAAGAAATTTAGTGTATTGAAACTAGCTGCTTCTGTTACATGAAAACATATGTGAATCATGTTGTGCGAAATAAAAATAGATATGTTTGTGACTGAAACTTCATTTACAAAATATAATGGTCTTCTATTAGCAGAATTTAAATATTACAGCTTTTCAACTATATTCTAAACAAAAAAAATTAAAAATAAATTCAGATAATTCACAATAAGTGCTTTATTTTTAAAAAATTTCCACAAAAACCAAAACTATCATTTACATTAGTTGTAATGGCAATAAAAATTAGAAATAAATTTGCTATTAACTTTTGAAAACACTTTATGAGCATAAAACAAATTTAAAAGAAACAGAAAGGAAAAACTAAGTACTCCTTTTAAATTGAAGATAATCTGACTGCTTGTGACATACCCACCTACAGATGTACAAACAGCAGATACATTCAAAACAGTGCAAGATTTAATTAATTTAGGACAATATTCCAACCAATCCCAACAAAGTTTTCAATTACTTGTGCAAGTTCACATAGAATCACAAAAGTAAATCTCTCCTATTCAGAAAGCTTCACAGCAACACAGTAACTACAGAAATCATGAGGTATGACTAGGGGTAGGAAAAAAAGCAAAACCCAGCATTCAAAGTGCACATACTTCAATGTAACTGCAATCTTGCTATGTATTGTTTACTTTTGGGGGTGGGGGTGGGGGAAGATTTCCTTTAAACTATATGTCTAAAAGGAAACTTATCATTTCATATTCTTTTGAATTTAAAAAATATATACGTAATCTTCCTTTATATTTGATAAGTTCAAGTATGAGTTGATACTGGGGTAATTTGGATTCTTTAAGAAAGCTCTACAGAAGAGATGAATACAACATACTATATCTTCTTTAAGAAGTATGAGCTGAAATGTCAGGCATTCCTTGTGCTGTTTTTGTATATATCTAAGGAATGCTGTTCTTATAAACAATGGCTTTGAAAAAGAAATAATGAGACCAAAATACATTACTAGAGGATCTCTATAAAAGGTCCCCAAAACGATCCTTCGCGAAATCAGGGAAAACGTTTTTAGAATTTATCTTGCTAGAAAAAATACTACCACTTCTCTTCCTTTTTCTTTTTTCTGATTCTCACAATTAGCATCAGAAGATTTTTCCCAAATAAATACTGATGTAAATGTTGATTTCAAGGGCAAATGACTTTTGTAAGAGTCTATTTCTCAGGCATTTCACCATTTGTTGAAACCGAGGCAGCACTGTCGGGGTGTAAACTGACACTGGACTCCTGTGAAGTATTCCTTCTGGGAGAGTTTACTGGGACCTGAAGCTGACTGGCAGATGGAGGCTTAGCAGCATTTGATGGCTTTGTAGAGGAATCAGATGGACGTCTGTGACAACTACTCTCCTCACCAGAAGTAGATGAATGTCTTTTTCTTCCAAATTCTTCACTAATAGGGGGCTGCAAATTATGAAACATAACACAGTTGACAATTGCACTGTTTTTTCTCCCTTGAAAATCTAAGGCCAGGCTGTCCCAACAAACAGGGGAACTACACTGGCACTTCTGTAGATTTTATTAGTATAACAGAAGCTTAAGAGCAATTTAAGGTATTAAGCATAAATTCCCCCCCCCCATTTAAATCTGCCCCTAGCGTTTGCTCATTCTTTCACTCAACTCATTTTTATTAAACTTCTTTTATGCTTTAGGGCCTCAGACACATAGTAGGGCATAAGCATAAGGCTGTAAGGTATGGTGCTTGTTTCCAAGCAAACATTTCAGAGATAGCATTTTCCTTCGTACTCAACCTCTGTTACACGCAAAGTATTTAGAACTCTAGTCCCTTCCTCAACCCTAAATTCCTATCCTAAGTATGTTTGAGTGTGGTAATGTTTAACTAACAGATAAATGAAAACAGCAGGTGAAAAGAAAGAGATGCCAAGTGAAATAACCTTTATCAAGTTTAAAGGTTTATCTAGGATTCCTAGGATAAAGAGAGTATTATTAATAGTATTAAACATCTTTCAAACATAAATATCCATAAAGCTCCCAAGTTCCTTCAAACTGCAAGGGGATAAAGGTGGGCAATGAAAAGATACCCTACATTCAAAAAAAGCCAGCTTTGTAGGCCTTTCCAGTACCAGAGATTTAAGAACCAGAACCATTTAACACTAACCCATTGCCATCGATTCAATTTCAACTCATACTAACCCTATAGGACCAAGGAGAACTGTCCCACAGCATTTCCAAGGCTGTAAATCTTTACAGAAGCAGACTGCCACATTTTTCTCCCGAGGAGCACACTGGTGGGTTTGAACCGCCAACCTTTTGGTTAGTAGTAGCCAAGTAATAACCACTGCATCACCAGGGCTCCTGACTAATATTTTCTCTGGAGGCAAGTTAACACACTAACTTCCTTTTCCAATCTTCCACTGTATTTAAAAAAGGAAGTCTGAATTCTCAGCTTCTGTTCAAACAGCGTAAGAGTCACTATAATAAGTCACTATTATAGAGCAGAAACATCTTTGTGACAGAACTGGCTAGATCACTCTAGAAAAGTAGCTCTTAGTTCCAGCGACTCAGGCACCTCTATTAACTCAACCTCTGGGCCATCCAACCCATTTACACAAAACTGCAAGACAAATGAATCCAACAGTAAACAGAGATGGACCTGGCTTTCCTTCCAGCTCACTCTATTCTGTTCTTTTTGATTCTTCTTCTTTTTCATTTCTTAGTTTCTCTTCTTCCCTTTTTCCCTTTATCTTCTTTTGTTCATCCCATTCTTCTTCTAAAGCATTCTTCTTCCTCTTGAAATCAAATTGCTTAAAGCCTACCACCCTGCCTGCACATACGAACAGAATATTCTTGCCCTAATATATTATGAGGGCACCCTAAATCCATCATGTTACAAAAACTTTATGTGGCTAAAAGTACATCAAAAACTGAGAAATCTTTAAACTGCTAATGAGAAATTAGTAATGTATGCACATAAAGGTTATTAAATCTATAAAATGTTTAATGATGGGGCATATCAAAATTGAACTGACAATTGCACTGTTTATGTAAGATGTTAACATCTGGGGGATCTGGGTCACAAAGCATACTATTTTTGTATGGTTTTAAAGTTTGATATAAATGCTGAGCAAAAAGTTAAAAACATAAAAATTTTAAAACTAAAGTTAAAAAAGGCACTGATAAGAGATCAAAATGTAAGGGTAATAAAAAGAATACAGAAGAAAGGACTTAAAACTTACATCAACGCGGAAGTCCTCTAACCTCTTAAAATTACAGAGGTATTCCTGAAGTTTTGGGTCAACAGACTGCGTCTTAGACTGAGAATACTTTAGATAAGCCCAAAACTTTTCTAGTCCATACAGCTGACCTAATAACAAAGAAGAATATACACTATAAATTATATATAATTAAAAAAAAAAACATTCACGTTGAACATGATCCTACCTGCGATTTGGGGATAAACCTTTTATCTTCCAATATACACTTTATCTACATCTTGAGAATAAGACATATCATGAATTAACAAAATGGCAGCTAACATTTTAACATTTTTATTGAGCATCTGTTATGTAACGGGCATTGTTCTAAGTGCTTTATTACATATTTAACTGAATTGAACATATACAACTCTATAAGACAGGTGTTGTTGTGTATATTATGGATGCGGAAACTGAAGCTAGCAAGGTTAAGGAACTTGCCCAAGGTCACACAACTATTAAGTACAGAGACAGCTGGAACTCGACGGGACTGCCTTGTTTTTCCGGATCTCGCAAGTTTTCTGCCTTTGACAGGGTGTAGTCTCACCACTTTCTAGCACCTCTAGTAGCAGAAAATATTTGCATTTTCCTTTTCTGACAGGTTTCCACCTTACGCAGGTTCAAAGCAGGTTTTCCTGCAGTAGAAATGGGCTGCTGATCTAGGAGCCTGCCCAGGCTGCACTCTTAATCCCCGGGCTCTTCCGCCTTTCCAAGCATCCTTGCTGATGTTACATAGCATTTTCATTTTTACTAGAACATCAGTGAGTAGCCATATTTCTCAGCGGGACATGACAAAAACACATCTCCATAAAGGAAACACTTGGGAGCAGTGATTTTCTAGCACCTCACAGAAAGGGCCTTCTTACTATATTGTCCCCATCCTTCATCAAGAACCGTAACAGTGGCCTGAAGGTCTTACATGGTCTTCTCTGAAGAAAAAAGTTATGAATTCCCTCCCTACTCACTGATAGACTTAGGCTTACCATTCCCAAAGAGAATAAGTGTTTTTATTTTTGTTTTTACCAGATTCGTAGTCTTTTTTGGTTTCTTCTTGGAAATCCTTAAAAATTTCTTGTCTGAATTTTTTTTCCAGTCCATAACTATAAAACCTGAACAGACATTCTAATCCATACCTGTGGAAAGTAAATAAAAGATTTATAATCAAAGTTTTGTTATGATAATGCAATATCTCATATTTAGCACAATCTATACAAGCATGCATGGTACAAATAATCCCAAACAAAAAATAATTTTTTAAATGTATGTAATTTTTAATATGCAGATTTTCTAGCTGAGGTGGTACTTAGTAATCCATAGCCGGCTTTGCTGTTTTTGTTGACTCAGCCATAGGCCCTCATGAAAGTACAGTCATGCATTGCTTAATGTCCACAATACATTCAATACATTCACTGAAGTTCAGGGTGTTATGTGATTTGGATGTTGTGTGAACACCATATAATATACAAGCATTCCCAGGTTATGAATATTTGACTTACAGATAACTCATACTTAAGAACGAACTGCGATAAAGCCTATTATATTAAAAATTTGAGTTAAATACATACAATGATTCGTAATAATGAACACTCGCACTACTCTGTGATGCTCATGAAAACACTGTGTGGCTTGGAAGTGTTTCTTAAGTGTTCTGTCTGCTACATCCCATTCTTCGACTGGGATTTCTGAACTCTATTAGGTTAAGAGCTCGGCTGCTAACCAAAAGGTTGGCAGTTCAAAGCCACCAGCTGCTCCTTGGAAACCCTATGGGACAGTTCTACTCTGTCCTATAGGGTCGCTATAAGTTGGAACGACTCGACGGCACCTGACAACAACGTTATAACCTTATATGATCAGGGATGTATACGCAGTTAGACGTTGCCCAAATGGACGTTATGTGGTGCATGACTGTATAGGGAACCTGCAAAATGAGAGGTAGGCTTTGGACAGTTAGAATATGGCTTCTTTGGAAGGACAGAGTATCTCTCCTTGCTATTTCTGAAGAATTGGTCAAAAGACTGGGTAACAAATTAGGAATATTTTAGATCTTTCCCAAACCAAGGTTTATAATGGTGTTTGTGCATGGTATTAAATACTCTTGAGCATAATTTTCACTCTAGATAAAGACCATATACTCTTTTGCCCTGGATCCTAGGTGTGGTTGGTCCATTCAGCTATAATAGGACAAACCTAATTAAATACTCTTAAGAGACTCCCTTGCTTTTGTGTAAGGTATGATTACTAGCAGATATTTTGCTAAAAGAGTTGTAATCACTAGATAAATCAGAAAGCAAATTTCCTTGTTTTCTCCTATAACTACCTAGAGAACCTGAGACAAGTTGTGGACAGTTGGTCAGTGAACTACATGGACTCTACCTTCAACTAATGGCAGTAAGCAGAACCTATGAGTGGATAAGGACATTAAGACAGCATAAAAAGGACCATGGCTAGCTGACTCAACTAAAAGATGATACCTGCTGGATAAAGCCATTTTCCTTCAAAAGTTCATGAGTCATGAGAACACTTTCTCTCTTTCCTAACTCACTTGCTCTGAGTAAAGCCATTTTGTGAGCTGCCCTGGGGAGGGGCCCATGTGGGAGGAACTGAAGCCTCCTGCCAAAAGCTACGTGAGCGAGCTTGAAAGGAAGATCCTTCAGACTGAGCCAAGTCTTCAGAGACTGCAGCCCTCTCCAATACCTTGACTGCAACTTCACAAGAAACTCTGAGCCAGAAATCCTTAGAAATCGTGTGAACTAATAAAAGTTTAAGTGGCTAAATTTTAGAGTAATTTTCTATGCAGCAATAGCTCTAATACAGCCCTCCCTCCAATTATCTGGTGCTACTTTCACAGTTCAAAATCAGGATATTTCATTACTAGGTTATCATTATTATTATTTTTAAATTCCCTCCAAGTATAAAATATTACAAAATATTTGACCTGTAATTTTCTTTTGCATCTTCCCAAGCAAGTTGTCTAAATTCCTCATACATTTTTTTATTGAAGTGATCTCTGAGGAAAAAGGACCAGAAACGAAAGAGGGTATTCATTTCTTGGGACTGGCCAATTCCCAAACATTTTCTCTCTGGAGAAAGTTAAAATAATAAAACATTTTTTTTGTATTAAGCATACTTTTTAAAATCAAGACAACAGACATTTTAAATGAAGAAAGCTGAAACACATTAATCCTCAAAATATATATAGGTTTCTTCTAAGCAAAAGACAAATGTTAATCTATTTTCTGACTCATTGGTCAAATTTTAGGGCAAAAAGCTTATTTTAGAGACAAAATTAAATTGTAAACATTTGTCACCAGTAACATGAAGAACTAATTTTATTAATATGTATAGGATATGTCTAGGATACAAAAATACATGAAGAAAGAATATATATGAACATATTTACCTAAGGTAATTATAAGAAAATAAAAGAATATCTTATGTTAAGATTAAATGAGGACTTGAATTTTTTAGAATTATATTTTAACTTTAAATATAGCTAAGTAAATAACAGGCATCTTACCACTCAGGCATCTTCGACGATACTTGTGGTACACTTGTTGGGTGAAGCCATTTTCCTTCAAAAGTTCATGCGAAGGATGCTGGAACTTTGGGAATGAATGAGGAGTACATCCATAACTTCCTACTAGTGGTATACCTTCTGAAGGTGAAGTATTTGAACTCCTGTTTGAGGAGGGGGAAAAAGCCTTCAAACTGAAATACCAAGAACCAAGTGCTTCAACCAATTTGCACAATTTTTTTTAATCACAGTGAGTTTGAGCAATGGAAAGTCCCTAAAACTTTCCTGAATTAATTGTACACAGATCTACATGTAAAGTGCTATTTATGTTCAATACGTAGGTAAATCAGAAGCTGATAAAAAGCATGGTCATAAATTCTCAAGCTAAAACAATAAGTAAAAGCAGGTGACTAAATACCTTATTCTTCTTCCAGATGCATTCCTAATTTAGTTGGGATTTGTTTGTGGTTTGCTTGTTGTTTAATTATAGTACTGGGAAAATTTTTAATTTTCTTACTTTGAGTAATTAGGCTAATGATGTAAATAGAATAAGTAGAAATGAGGGATAAAGTCTGGCACAAAGATAAAGGCAATGATCTCATTCTCTGAAAGACATACATGCAATTCTAGTTCTCTAAATCAATTCCACTTCTGAAATGCTTCCTGAATCTGTCTTTTCCTTTCATCTGCCTGCCATTATTCAAATCTAGGCCTTTCTCCTCTTTCACTTGAAATAATTGGGCTCCTTGTTTTACCAGTCTCCCTCCTCTATCCTGTCACCAAAGTGATCTTCCTGTCATTGATGTAAATCAGTGGTTTTCAAAATGTGGTATGTGAACCCTAGAGGGTTCCCAAGAACCTTTCAGGAAGTCTGCAAGATTAAAACTGCTTTCATACTAATACTAAGACATTTGCCCTTTTCACTGTGTTGACATTTCTACTGATGATACAAAAGCAATGGTGAGTAAAACTGCTGATGTGAGTCAAGGCAGTGGCACCAAACTGTATTTACTAGTCATTGTGTTCTTCACCACTACACATTTGCAATTGAAAAAAAGCCAACTTCAACCTAGGAACATCCTTGATGAAGCAGAGAAATTGACTTTATGAAATCTCAAAAGCACATGTCTTCTTGTCTGTGCCAAAAATGGGAGGTAAGCATAAAGCACTTCTGCAGCATATCAAAGTAGAATGGCTAGCTTAAGGAAAACTACTGGTGTGATTAAGTCATGAGCTGAACTAGCTACTGTTTTCAAAGAACACTGCTTTTACTTGAAAGAACAACCAACAAAGTATAGCACAAAGATGAGAGGGAAGAAACAGAAGTATACTGTTATAAAGTTCTTATACAATACATGAAGTGGTATAATATTATTTAAAAATATACTGTTATAAGTTAGAAATGTATACATCAATTCTACAGAACCAGTAAAAAGTAAAAGGTATAACTAATTAATTCATAGTAGAGATAAAATAGAATAATTATAAATAATTAATTTGAAAAATACAGGAAAAGAGAGAGAAAAAGAACAAAGAATAGATGGGACAAATAGAAAGTAAATAAGATGACAGATTTAAATCCAATCACATTAATAATTTTGTTAACTGTAAATAGTCTACACATGTCAATTAAAAGATAGAAATTGTCAGAATGGTTAATAAAAAGCAAGGCAAGACCCAAGTACACTGTCCATGTGAAACCCACTTTAAATATAAAAATATAGATTGGTTAAAAGTAAAAGAATATGAGACATCTTGGCCAACTGGTATAATATAGTTTATAAAGTTATGTTCTACATCCTAGTTTGGTGAGCAGTGTCTAGGGTCTTAAGAGCTTGCAAGCGGCCATCTAAGATACAACTATTGGTCTCTACTCATCCAGAGTATAAGAGAAAGAAGGAAACCAAAGACTCAGAGAAGAAACTAGCCTACAGGACAAATAGTCTACACAAACCATGGCTTCATCTACCCTGAGACCTTAAAAACTAGACGGTGCCCAGCTGGAATGGGAGAAAAAATGTGGAACAGAAGCTCAAATTCCTTAAAAAAAAAAAAAAAAAACAGAGCTACTTAACTGGATGAGACTGGAGGACTCCCTGAAACTACTGCCCCGAGATACTCTTCAAACCTTGAACCAAACTAACCTTGAGGTCATCTTGTAGCTAAATAACAAACTGGCTCAAAAAACAATGAATATCACCCATAAGTATAGTGCTCCTTTAAAAAAATCACCCATATGAGACCAAAATGGTGAACAATTACTTTCAAACAAAGATGAGAATGTAACAGGGCAGGGAAACTAGATTAATGGAAACAGAACAACCAGAATGGAAATAATGAGAATGTTCACACATTGTGAAGAATGTAAGCAATGTCACTAAACAAGTTGTATAGAATTTCTTGAATGGGAACCTAAACTGCTGTGTAAATCTTCACCAGAAACACAGTAAAATATTATTAAAAAAAAAGGAAAAGAATATACCATGGGAAACACTAATCAAAAGAAAGTTAGAGCAACTATATTAATATCAGATAAGGTAGCCATCAAAACAAGGATAATACCAAGGATACAAAGAAACATTACATATGACATTAAGACATAATAATCTAAATGTGTATGGATGCAACAACACCTTTAAAACACCTATAATAAAAAATGATAGAAATGAAAGAAGAAATAGCATATCTATAATTATAGAGATGTCAACATTCCTCTCTGAATAACTGAGAACAAGTATACAGAAAATCAGTAAGGATACAGAAGACCTGAACAATACTATCAGCCATCTTGGACCTCATTATGGATTGAACTATGTCCACCAAAAACATGTGTTGTAAATCCTAACCTCTGCGCCTGTGGTTATAATCCCATTTGGGAATGGGTTGTCTTTGTTATGTTAATGAGGCAGGATTACTGTAGGGTGTATCTAGAGTCAATCTCTTTTGAGATATACAAGATATTAATTATTAAACAGGTGAGCAGAGCAGAGATGGGAGAAGAGAGACACCAAGCCACATGATGATTGCCCCAGAGCAGAAGCTCGAAAGAGAACAAGGACCTTTCTCCAGAGCCAGCAGAGAGAAAGTCTTCCCCTAGAGCCAGCACCCTGAATTCGGACTCCTAGCCTCCTAAACTGAGAAAACAAATTTCTGTTTGTTAAAGCCACCAACTTGTGGTATTTCTGTTATAGCAGCACTAGATAACTAAGACAGACCTAAATAGCAATTATAGGACAGTCTACTTAACAACCCACGAACACACATTTTTTTTCAAGTGCACATGGAACATTCACCAAGATAGATCATATTCTGGGCAATAAACCAAGTCTCAACAATAATAAGAGAACTGAAATTATACAAAGCATGTTCTCGGACAATAAGAGAAACCAGTAATTGAAAAGTATCTGGAAAATCCCCAAATATTTGACAATTAAATAACATACTTCAAAAATAACTCATGAGTTAAAGAAGAAATTATAAGGGAAATCAGAAAATCTTTTGAATTGAGTCTACACTTCAAAAATATTTAACCTGTAGTTTTTCCTAGTGCATGCAGTTATTTTAATCTAGTTGCTTTAGAACTGAGGCACGTACCATCCACACAGATTGCTTACCACTTTCAAAATATCTTTTTCATTTCCTTTACAGGCGCTCCTCCTCCTTTTACCTCTCTCTTCAAGACTTCAAAGCTTTTTCCTAGAACTAGAACTTCTGCTCTTCTCATTCTACAAGCTCTCCCTAGTAGTTATCTACTGCAAAACTCTTATTTCTAGGCTAGACATCACTCACTTCTGAGCTGCTGATCCATATATATACAATTGCATTCTGGATACCTTCATCTGGATCTTTCACACATGCCTCAAATACTCAAACAGTTTAAAACTGAATTCATAATCTCCACTTCCAAACATACTCTTTTCTCTAGCAACTACTCCATCAATTAATGGCACCACCAAGTCCTCAAGCTAGAAAATTAAAGGTAATCCCTAACTCTTGGCTAATACTGCACATTTCCTTAAGACAGACCTTCACTGATTCCCTTGACTAACTTAGATTCTTGCTGTAAGAGCGTCACACTACTCTTGTCTTCCTGCCATGAAATTCATCACTTATTATTATAACTACTTGTCTGCCATCCCTGAATTAAGCTTCAGAAAGATAGGGACTGCATTTATCTTGCTCCCTGCCATATCCTCAGTTGCTAGAAAAGTGCCTAACACATTGTAAGTCTCTGTATTCCTGATACATTTTTGTTATGGGTCATGATGGAGTGGTGGCTAGGAATGAACAAATTGCTATATAAATTTAACAACAAAAATATGAATCTTAAGAAATATTTTCTTAACTAAATGCAAGAACTATGAACTAATCAGATTATTTGCTTTTTACTAACTAAAAAGTAAGACATTTTTCACCATTATCTGCTGATTTCTAAATATACTGCTCCCATAAAAAATACTCTGGGGACAAACTCTCAAATCACTTAGAACTCAAAAATAACTATCAATATGCCATAAGCGTACAGAAGAATATATACAATTTTGCCTTTTAGGGACAATACACCTAAGGATTGAATGTAAAGTACCAAATGTGTATCACTCGAAAGATGTATTTATAGATTTTTCAAATCATGATAAACTACCTAGCTTTTCTTTTAATGAAACTAACTAATCCTTCCCCTTCTAGTAACCAGTCAAAAAACATTCTTTCCCAAAGCTAAGTTTTCAAATGGAAAAGTTATCAAATAATTATTCTGAAAACATCTAGTAGAAACACAAGATTGGTTTAAACACAAGACAGGTTTTAGAGAAACATAAAACAATCAGCAGTAAATCATCTCTGTATCCCCTCTACAGGACAAAACATACCATACTGCTTTGGACCTAACTGGCACTCTAAAAGGTTTGCCCAGTCATCTTTTCTGAGGTAAATAAATAGTCTTTTTTAAAAGCTAAAAGAAAACTTACTGCTAATAATCAGTAAATCTAAATTGATTGTTTCCAAAAAAAGGAAAATATCGAAAATAATAATGTGTTTTATTTCTATAACCTTTATATAGTTTGAGTAGATTGTTTAGCATATTAATTCATTCAATAAATATCTATTAAAAACCTATTCAATGCAAGTGAGAACACGGTACTGGAGTCTTTCCAAAGATAATAACTTTCATAGACCTAAACAGTTTATAAATCCAAGAGTATACATTTGTGGAAACCAGTTTAAACGGAAAAAATAAAAAATATCTGCCCTACTAAATTATTCCATTAATGTACTTACTTACTGTAAAACTTTCTCTCTTGTTTCCTTTTTAAATTTTGTTCATTTTTCAGTAATTGCTAACATACTGACTTTTAAAAATATTCCCAAATATCTAATTAATAACTGTTTCTAACAAATTGCAAATTAAGAACAAAACAATTTAACAAATGAGGTACCTGACAGAAGATGTTCTTGGCCCGTGATCTCTGGAATCCATTACCCAACCAACATGACACTCTAGAGGGGGATTTATGCTATGTCGTGTTTTTCTTTTTCTTGGACTCTAAAAAAATAGAAGTCAAACATTGCAATTACTTTCAGCAATGTGAACTTCACAAGTCAATTAAAACCCTCTGACTGTAAACCAACTCAAACATCTTCATACTGTGGATGACACATTATGAAATCATATGAAGTCACAAAACTCAAACATCTTACATACAAGTTACAAAACTTAACAAACAAGTCTCTTACCAGGTGTGTAACACAAGGATTAAAGGAAATGCAACTTAGTGTGATTCTTCATTACACCTTCTGATCATCTTTAATTACACTATGGAACAGTAAAGTTATTAACAAATAACTGTGAAGTTATTTGTTACCCTGAGAAAACATCACTATGGTAAGATAGCATTTTTTAATGAATTCTTACAATCTAAAAAATATATATTTTAAAGTGACAGAAACCAAAAAAGTCTCGTTCTGTTATGTAAAACGAGAGATACAAGATGCAGGCTTTCTATTCCTGCTTGTTTTGTGTACCTTTACATCAATGGCTTTTGGTTCTTTAACAACAGGATAAAATCTTGGTGTTTTGTTAGGATCTTGTAATCTAGGTGTTCGAGGTGTTTTGGGTGTCCTTGAAGGATGAACTCTAGGTGATTCTGGAACTGCTGTGGGCAATGAACAGGCCATTGATGCTGAAGATACTTCTGAAATATCAAACAGCTTCTGAGCTAATTCTTCAGTCAAATCTGCAAAATAGAAAGTTGTTAAAATTAGTTTAGATGCCAGCAAAATATTTTACTTTGAGAGCAAGGATAATTCTAAAATTCTCTAAGCTCAAATGATTTTTCCATTAGTAACATATATACATAAATAAACACTTGTTTACCCTCACCTAGTTTTACTAAATTTTGATGATGCTATATTTGTTTCTGAAGCTCACTGTGTAACCTTCCCTAATCCCACTTCCCTCCTGCATTTCCTCCTCAGAGACAACCAGGCTCTTAAAATTTGGTATTTCTAGCTATACTACATATATGTAATAACATTATTTTACGATATTTAAAAACTATATATGTGATATCATACTACATATCATTTTGTAAGCTATTCTTCAGTCAACATTTTGTTTATGACTTTTACTCATGTTCCATTCATATAGCTCAGGTTTGTTCATTTTCACTGCTGAATAATATGCTGTTATATAAATATATCAATTTATTCATTCTCTTGCAGATGAACATTTATATTATTTTCAAATTTTGGCTATCATCAACAAGGCTGCAATGAACATTGCTGAGCATGTCTTTTTATACAGGTATGAATGTTTCTCTAGGGTTTATATCTGAAGTGGAAATGCGGAGTCAAAGGATACATGCATTTTCTGACTTACTGAATACGGATCGCCAAACTGTTATCTAAACTCCTTCCATCAGCACGTGACAGTTTCAGTTATTTCACATCCTAGCCAAGAGTAGGTATTTTACACCTTATGGGAGTCAAATGGTATTTGCATTTTCCTTAATTACTAATGAAGTTGAGGGTATTTTCATACGTTAGTCACCATTTGGATTTCCTCTTTTGTGAGTGCCATTCATATCCTTTAACTGTTTTTCTATTGGGTTACTGATTTGTTCACGAAAATCTTATTGTAAGATACTAAGTAAGGCCATCAGATGAATCAAGTAGTAGTGTCAAATATATAGGTTCTATTTCTATATGGCTTTTCTTCAGACTTATCAATTTCTTTTGATCTATACAATAACCTTTTGCTCATTCATTCAACAGAGTCCCTGGGTGGCACAAACGGTTAAGTGCTTGACAACTAGCCTAAAGGTTTGCAGTTCAAACCCATCGAGATGTGCCTTGGAAGATAGGCCTGGCAATCTGTTTCTGAAAGGTCACAGCCTTGAAAATCCTAAGGAGAAGTTCTACTCTGCACACATGGGGTCAGCATGAGTCAGAATCAACTCGAAGGCAACTAACAACAACAACATTCATTCATTCAACAAATATTATTGCGTGCCTACTATACGCCAGGCAAAACAGGTGCTAGTTTGTAAGGTCAAAGGTGAACTTCTCCCACTCTGTTAGTCTCCCTGCTTTGTCATTTCCCCTCCTCACTGTTGCCAGAACGATTATTGTGAAAAGCAATTAGATCATTTCATACTTCTACTTTAAATCCTTTAGTGGTTCCCCTCTGCCTCTAGAAAAAGAGGCTCTTTATCACGTTATGTAAGACTTTCTTGACTTTGCCTCATCTAGTGTCATTCCCTGCTTCAATCCTGATGCCCCAAATAGCAACTACGTGTTCCTGTTTCCTGGCTCCATATCTTTTTATATGCTTTTTCCTTTCTGCAACTCCCCTTCCCTCATCTTTGGTACACCCACTTGAACTTATATACCCTTCCTTTAATATCCAGCATAGATGTTATTTTCCTGGGAATGTTAGGCATCCTTGAACACATCCTGCCAACAGAGGTAATTCTTTTTTGTGCCACTTCTGTATTTTATTTATTGTTTCATTAACTAAATTAAAACAACTATTTTCTTTTTTTTTATATATCATCTCATTAGATGTTAAAAGCAAGTTCCTGAGAACTTCCCTTAGAGCAAGGGCTACATCTTATATTTGTATACTAGTGCCACAATAAAAACCAAAAAACCAAACCCATTGCTATCAAGTCGATTCAGACTAACAGTGACCCCACAGGAAAGAGTGGAACTGCCCCGTAGGGTTTCCAAGGAGCGGCCGGTGGATTCAAACTGCCGACCTTTTGGTCAACAGCCGAGCTCTTAACCACTGCACCACAAGAGCTCCAAGTGTCACAATACTGCCTAGGAAAAAGTATATCCCTACCAAATGAATGTTAAGCTTAACTAAATTTTGTTATGCTGTTTTTCCTTGTACCAAAAAGATATATAATATTAAGTATAAAAATATGAGCATACACTGAAAAATATGTTAAATTCAGTGCCTTTGTAAAAAAATATTCAAAGACTTAGGAGCAATAACAACCCATAAACAATAAGCTTCCCTAGCACCCAGATTATGATCTCTAAATTCCATTTCCCACTAACACATTTCCTCAATGAAATAAAGTCTGGAGCAGAAAAAGCATACGTAACATGGGCCTGGGAAATCTTGAGCCAGAAAACAATGAACTAAACACAAAACAAACAAAAAAACTAGCATCAGGTCATAAGGACACAAGAGCAAACTTTAAGGACCCACCAGGCAAAAATAATCTGACCACTAAAAATAATGACTGAACTGGATATAATAAATAAGAACCATGATTTCATAATGAAAAAAACAAACAAACTCAATCACCGTTGGAGACTGCTAGGGCACCAACTCATTATTCAGAAAATTGATAAACTGAATAAAAGGAAAGAAGCAAGCATTCATCCTTCCTTTCCTGGACAAACTGAATTTCTTTATAGAAGATTTCTAGCCAGGAAATGCAGAAGGGGTAATAAAATTAGAAGATCACTGTTTTGCAACCCTACTGAAAGATTTAGGGAATATTCATCGATGGCTGCTGAAACTATATGGTAAAAAGTTGAAGGGAAACTTTATAATGAATGGATCAGGCCGACAACACCTGAACACAATGATCAACATAACATCAGTAAAAGTGAGACTGACAGAGGTTAGGTGATACAAGAAATATTCTTGCCACCAGTGGGAGTGGGAAATGAGCCCAAATACAATCAATTTTCTATATATAAATATTACTTCATAAAAAAAAATACAGAGGGCAAGAGACAGGAAGGGCCACATAAACCAGAGACTTCATCAGCCTGAGACCAGAAGAACCAGATGGTGCCCAGCTACCACCAACGACTGCTCTGACAGGGAACACAACAGAGAGTCCCCAACGGAGCAGAAGAAAAAGTAGGGTGTAGAACTCAAATTCTAGTAAAAAGACCAGACACTTAATGGTTTGATTGAGACTGGAGGGACCCCGGAAAACACGGCCCCTGGACTCTCTGTTAGCCCAAAACTAAAACCATTCCCAAGGCCAACTCTTCAGACAAAGATTAGACTGGACTACGGGACATAAAATGATACTTGTGAAGAGTGTGCTTCTTAGCTCAAGTAGATACATGAGACTAAATGGGTAGCTTCTGTCCAGAGGCGAGATGAGAAGGCAGAGAGGGTCAGGAGCTGGTTGAATGGACACGGGAAATCCGGGGTGGAAAGGAGGAATGTGCTGTCACAGTATAGGAAGAGAAACTAGGGTCACATAACAACGTATGTATAAATTTTTGTATGAGAGACTAACTTGAATCGTAAACTTTCACTTAAAGCACAACAATAAAAAAAAGGAAAAAAACATTCAAGGGGGATAGAAGAACATATTAAATGATATGAAAGGAGATACAGTCAGGTAAATCTAGAACATAAGAAATTCTAAGGCAAATTAACTACGTAACTTCAACAAATCTTTGGCATGGGGAAAAAAGGGAAAGAGAAATGATTATAGATTAAGAGAGACTTGATGGTCTTACCAATCAAATGCAATCTGTGGACCTTGTTTAGTCCTGATTCATACAACCAATGTGAAAAAGATATATTTTAGACAAACAAGGACAACGAAACATAAACTGGGTAGTGGATAATATTAAGGAATTACTATATATTTTGTTATGAGAAATAATGGTATCGTGAATATTTATATATATATACATATATTTGTAAGTATCAGTTTGCAATATATAATGGGGAATTTACAGAAGAAATAATACAATGTTTGAGACTCAACATAAACTATCGAAAGAGATAGGGAGGCAAGGTACAAATGAGAAAAAAGAAAGTCAAACTATTAACAATTGTTGATGCTAGGTGAGATGGGTACATGGAGGTTCATTAAACAACGCTCTCAACTTCTGTTTACATCTGAACATTTCCATAATAAAAAGGTAAGTTTTATTTTTATTTTATTCTACGTTTATTTCAGTGTGAATTTTACCCATTAGTAAGAGGGAATATATCAATTCTGTGAAGACTAAGACCTATAGAACACTTTTACTATCCCAAAAGAAATATTTTACAAAATTTTTACAGCATTTCATATACCAATTTATAGCATTTGACATAAAATTATCAAAAATTAATTAAGACATATTACAAGCACATAAAATATAGAAAATATAACAATATTGCTATTAGAAACATAAATTAAGGATAAGAATATATTAAAGTTCT
This sequence comes from Trichechus manatus latirostris, assembly GCF_000243295.1. NCBI lineage: Eukaryota > Metazoa > Chordata > Mammalia > Sirenia > Trichechidae > Trichechus > Trichechus manatus. The sequence goes on from NW_004444175.1 coordinate 1,499,743, forward strand.
AGATATTATAAAAATATCTTTGTATCAAATCACAGACCATCTCTTCCACATGAATATTGATAACAGTATTATTCATAACTGCCAAAACTGAAAACAATTCAAATATCCATAAATTCTTGAATGGATAAACAAAACGTGGTATACCCACACTACGGAATACTACTTAGCAAGAAAAAGGAGCAAAGTACTGATACATACAAGAACATGGATGAACCTCAAAACATTATGCTAAATGAAAAAAGCGGGACATATAACTATGTATCATATGATTCAATTTATATGAAATTTCTAGGAAATACAAAATCATTGAGACAGAAAGCAGATTAGTCTCAGGCTGAACGTGGGAATGGGAATTGACTACAAATTGTCATGAAAGAACTTTTTAGAATGAAGATATTATTCTAAAACTGGATTGTGCTAGTGAACAACTACATAAGTATAATTTAGTAAAAGTCATTAAACTGTATACTTAAAATGTATGCATATTACAGTATACAAATTACATCTCAACAAAGCTGTAAAAGAACAACAAAATAGGCCATCTGCTCTTCCGGACACCTCAACTATGATTGTCTACCATACAGTTTCTGCTACAAGCTTATCAGAGAATACTGAAAGAGGAACAGCCTTAAGGCAGTGATTTTCAAAGTGTGGTCCTGGAACCAACCGCAGTAACATCACATGGAAACATTTTAGAAATGCATATTCTCAGGTCCCACTTCAGCTTACAGACTCAGAAACTCTGGGTATGGAGTCCTTTAATCTCTTTTAACAAACTTTCCACGTGATTCTGATATTTGCTAAAGTTTAAGACCCACTGGACTAAGGTGTGTGCTTAGTATTCTACTAATTAAGATTTTCCAAATTTTATCTCTACTAAATCATTGCAGAGCTATATACTTGGACCATATGAACCTTGTCCATAGTTGCTATTCTCTTTATAGACAAGAATTGCCTTTATAAAAATAAAACTTAATATTATACTCTTGCTGTTCACTGAAGTATTATAATAAAAAATGCCACATGAGGACTGGCACTTTAGTTTTTTATAAATAAAAACGCCACTAGAGCAGGGATTGGGAAATTTTTTCTGTAAAGGGTCAAATAGTAAATATTTTTTGGCTTTTCAAATCATAAGATCTCTGCTGAACTATTCAACTCTGCCTTTATAGCACAGAAATGGCCATGTAAATAAAGGGTGTGGCCAGATTTACCCAGAGCAGGCTGATTTGGGCCCATAGGTCACAGTTTGCTGAAAACCGAACAAGAACAGTTAGACAGATATGGATCCCAATACTGCATTTCCATTTTGCTTACAAAAAAAGTTTTTATATCTCACATATTCAGTAAGGTAGAGGAAAGCATCAGCATATTAAAAAGAGATATATAGACAATATACAAAATATCCCAAACTTTTAGAGAAGAAAAACACAATAGCTGAAATCGAAACTACACTGGATAGGATTAACAATAGGTTAGACAATACAGAAGAAAAGACTAATGAGCTAGAAGACAAGGAACAGAAACTATCCAAAACAAAACAGAGAAAAAAAAAAAAAAAACAGGAGGATAGGTGGGTCAGGGGAACAAAAGAACATTAGTGAGTGACGGCCTACTATGCTTGGAGTGTACTAGTATTTGGAGTATAGGACAGAAGAGAGAATTTTTAATTTAAAATAAAGACTAAAAATTTTCTGAATTTGATTTTAAAAATACATATATATCTAGTGTATATGTGTGTCATGGATTGAATTGTGTCCCCCCAAAATATCTGTCAACTTGGCTAGGTCACGATTCCCAGTATTGTATGATTGTCTACCATTTTGTAATCTGAGGTGAATTCTCTGTGTTGTAAATCCTATCACTATGATGTAATAAGATGGATTAAAGGAAAAAAAAACAACAACCTGTTGCTGTCAATTCGATTCCAACTCACAGTGACCCTATAGGACAGAGTAGGACTGCCCCATGGAGTTTCCAAGAAGCACCTGGTGGATTCAAACTGCTGACCTTTTGGTTAGCAGCCACAGAACTTAACCACTATGTCACCAGGGTTTCCGATGGATTAGTGGCAGTTATACTGATGAAATTACAAGATTAGATAGTGTCTTAAGCCAATCTCTTTTGAGATATAAAAGAGAGAAGCAAGTGGAGAGACAGGGGACCTCATACCACCAAGAAAGCAGTGCCAGGAGCAGAGCGCATCCTTTGGACCTGAGGTTCCTGCACTGAGATGCTCCCAGACTACGGGAAGACAGATGCATCACAAGGACCTTCCTCCAGAGCCAAAAAAGAGAGAAAGCCTTGCCCTGGAGCTGGTGCCCTGAATTCGGACTTCTAGCCTACTGGACTGTAAGAGAATAAACTCCTCTTTGTTAAGGCCATCTACTTGTAGTATTTCTGTTATAGCAGCACTAGATGACTAAGACAGAATTTGGTAGCAGGAGTGGGGTGCTGCTCTAACAGATACCTAAAATATGGAAGTGGTTTTGAAATTGTGAATGGATAGAGGAGCAGGAGAGGGAGAGGACCAGCAGCAGCAGAGAACTGGAAGCAGCAGAGAACCTGCAGCAGCAGAACCAGGAGACCAACACCAGACAGCACTGGAGCTGACCCATGAAGTGAGAGAGTTGAGTACCTGTGCGCAGGAGGCTTCCTGGCAGAGCGGGGTGCCTGAAGACACTTATCAGTGGAGCTACAGAGCTTTAGAACACTTGCCCCAGCAGGGCAGATGCAGGTGTGAGGCCTGAGGAGCCAAGAGGCCAAGAAACCAGGAAGTAGAAGCTGAAGACAAAAGAAACACAAGAAGCCAAGCTGCCTCAGTCTTAAACACTATGGCCAGGATCTCTGGGGTTTCAAAGGGAGGAGTCATGGCCTCCGGTGTTTCTAAGGGTAGAGTCGCCACTCAGACAGACTAGGAGAATGGTGCGCCTAAAGTCGAGGGAGCAGAGTTGCTGTCCCAGTGGGCCTGGAACGTGGATCTGCCCAGGGCCGAGGGGCCTCCACTCAGAATCTGGAGAGTGTGGCCAATACCTAGAGTCTGGAGGGCAGGGCCATTGTGTAAATTGTCTCAGAGAACAGAGGATTATTTTCAAAGCCTTGAGGGCTAATGCAATGTGCTCTGCTCACTTGCTTGGTGTCTGTTATCCCTTCTTTTCCTCCAGTTTCTCCCATTTGTACTGGAAATGTCTAGCTTGTGCCTGTTCTGACATTGTACCTTTGGAAACAGATAACTTGTATTCTAGATTTCACAGATGAAGAGGAATTTTTGGATTCTGGACTTAGAATTGGTTTAAGACTTTTGCTATGATATGATGGGGTGAATATGTTTTACATGTGGCAAAGACATAAATTTTGGGGGGCCAAAAGGTGGAATGTCATGGATTGAATTGTGTCCCCTAAAAATATCTGTCAACTTGGCTAGGTCATGATTCCCAGTACTGTATGATTATCTACCATTTTGTAACTTGAGGTGATTTCCCTATGTGTTGTAAATCCTATCACTAGAATGTAATAAGATGGATTAGCGGCAGTTATATTGATGAAATCTGCAAGATTAGATAGTGTCTTAAGCCAATCTTTTTGGGGATATAAAAGCAAAAAGCAAGCAGAGAGACAGGGGGACCTCATACCACCAAGAAAGCAATACCGAGAGCAGAGCACATCCTTTGGACCTGAGGTTCCTGCACTGCGATGCTCCCAGACCAAGGGAAGACTGATGCATCACAAGGACCTTTCTCCAGAGCCAACAGAGAGAGAAAGCCTTCCCCTGGAGCCAGTGCCCTAAATTCGGACTTCTAGCCTATGGACTGTGAGAGAATAAACTTCTCTTTGTTAAAGTCATCTACCTGTGGTATTTCTGTTATAGCAGCACTAGATGACTAATACAACGTGTATGTGTGTATGTACATATATGTATGTCATTGCATGCCATTGAGTCAATTCAACTCACAGCAACCCTATAGGACAGAGTAGAACTGCCCCATAGGGTTTCCAAGGCTGCAATCTTTATGGAAGGAGCCTTGGTCGTTCAGTGGTTAAAGCGTTCAGCTGTTAACCGAAAGGTTGGCAGTTTGAACCCACTAGCCACTCCATGGGGAAACATGTGGCAGTCTGCTTCTGTAAGGATTTATAGCCTTGGAAACCCTATCAGGCAGTTCTACTTTGTCCATACAGGGCTGCTATGAGTCAGAATCAACTCAATGGCAATGGTTTTTTGTTTTCTGTTTTAATTTTTACAGAAGCAGATTATCACATTTTTCTCCTGCAGACTGGCTAGTGGGTTCAAACTGCCAACCTTTCGGTTACTAGCTGAGCACTTAACCACTGTGCCACCAGGGCTCCTTTGTACATATGTGTGTCTATGTGTATATGTATATTTTTATTTATTTATGCACACAAAGATATACATACATAAATGTGTACGTGTATGTGTATACGTATGTAGATATCCAAGAAACTCTAAGAGCCCAAGCATAAGAAACATGAAGAAAACTACACCAAGGCAGTCACAACTAGAGATATCGACCTTTCAGTTAGTAGCTGAGAGCTTAACCACTGTGCCACAAGGGTTCCTTTGTACATATGTATGTGGGTGTGTATATATATTTTATTTATTTATATGTACATATATGTGTATATGTGTGTGTATATACATGTATATAGCGAAGAAACTCATTGAGCCCAAGCATAAGAAACATGAAGAAAACTATACCAAGGCAGTCACAATTAAATTACTTACAACTAGAGATACAGAAAAAACACTAAAACCTAAAACCAGCCAGAATTAACAGAAATTCTCCAATCTGAACAACAAAAAAATACAATTAAAAAAAAAAATAACAAAACCTTAGGAGCCTATGGAACAACAATGAAAGGTCTAGGAGAGGAGAAAGAGTACAGAACTAAAAATTTTGAAGAAATAATAGCTGAAAGCTTCTCAAATTTGGCAAAAGACATAAATCTACAGATTCAAGAAACTGAGATAAACCCAAAAGAATTCATGCCCAAACACATCACACTCTAACTGCTGAAAATTTAAGACACGTAAAAAATCTTGAAAATAACCAGAGAAAAAGAATACATTACCTATAGAGAAAACAATTTGAACGACTATTTTTTTTATCAGAAACCATGAAGGGCAGAAGGAAGTAGCACATTTTAAAAGTGCTGAAAGAAAAGAACTATCAACCCAGAATTCTATATCCATTGAAAATACCCTTTGGGAAAATATCATTCATTCTCAGTGAAAGAAAACTAAGATAACTCACAGCCAGCAGACCTTCTCTAAAAGAATTACTACAGAAAGTGTTTCTGACAGAAGGGAGATGATACCAGAGAGAAACATGGAACATCATGAATGGAAAAGGAGCAACAGAATGGTAAAAATCTGGATAAATATAATAGATATTCTCCTTCTATGTTCTTTAAAACATGTTTGATGGTAAAAGGCAAAAAAAAAATTACATTGTCTGATGGGCTTTTCAATGTATGTAGATACAAGACAACTATAGCATAAAGACACCTATATGGTGATAAGGTTTCTACGTACCTATTGTAGTAATGATTCTAAATAGGCTGTGAAAAGGTAAGTACATATTTTTCAATCCCTACAGCAACCACTAAAAAAAGTATACAAAGAAGTATATGTGTCAAATTCACGATAAATTAAAATGGAATACAAAGAAAATGTACAAATAACCCAAAAAAGGGCAGGAAAAGGAAACAGAGAAATCAAACAAACAAAATAGTGAACAAACAAAACAAATAAGAAAATGGTAGACTTAAATCCAGACATATAACTGTACTAAATATAAATGGTCTAAACATACCAATTAAAAGACAGATTATCAGACTGGGGAAAAAAACATGACCCAATTATATGCTGCCTATAAGAAACTCACTTCAAATACAATGCTAAGGTGGGCTGCAAGTAAAAGGACAGAAAAAGATGTATCACATTCCATGCAAACAGTAATCAAGAGAATGCTGAGTGGCTATATTAATATCAAACTACATTTCATAGCAACAAAAATTACCAAGGATAATGAGGATCAATATATATTGATAAAAGGATCAATTCACTAACCTATGCTAATATAACCCAAATCTAAACACAATAAACCTATCAAATGAGCTTGAAAACACACAAAGCAAAAGTTGGCAGAACTGAAAGGAGAAACAGACAAATCTGCAATTATAATAGGAGACTTCAACATTCCTCTCAGTAACAGAACTAGTAGAAAAAAAAACAAAAAAACCAGAAAGGGTATAGAACTCCACGACACCATTACCAATTGAATCTAACAGATATTTATAGAACGTTCCACCCTAAAACAGCAGAATACACATTTTTCTTAAATGCACTGGAGCATTCACCAAGACAGTCCAAATTGTGGATCATAAAATAAATTTTTCCTGAGTGTGCTTTAGTAGTTTGTGTCTAAGGAATGAACATTTCATGGAAGTTGTCTGTAATACAACAATAAAACATTTCTAAATAACTGATGGGTCAAAGAAAAAAATACATACACCAAATTAGAAAATATTTGGAATTGAATGAAAACAAAAACACAACATCTGAAAATTTGTGAGATGCACCTAAAATAGTACTTAGAAATTTATAGCACTAAATGCATATAATAGAAAAGAAGAAAGGTCTCAAATCAAATATTTAAGTTTCCACCTTAAGAAACTAGAAAAAGAAGAGCAAAATAAACCCAATCAAGCAGAAAAGAGGGGATAATAAAGAGCACAAGAGAAATAATAAAGTAAATCAATGAAAATCAAATTGATAAACTGATAAACCTCTAGCCAGACTCACCAAGGGAAAAAATGAAGGAAAAAAGACCCAAATTACAAACGCAGGAAAGAAAGAGAAGATATCTCTGTAAAGATTAAAAGAGCAAAAAGGGAGTATTACAAACAAGTTCCTTAGACACAAATACCAAAGCTCACTCAGGAAAAAATAGATTACCTAAACAGTCCTATATCTATTTAAAAAGTTAAATTTGTAATTAAAAAATTTTCCAATAATTCTACATCCAGATGGCTTCATTGGTGAATTCTACCAACCCTGTAAGGAATAAATAATACCAATCCTATACAAACTTTTCTGAAATACAGAAGATGAGTGATCACTTCAAAATTCATTTCATGAGGTCAGCATGAGCCCAATACCAAAACCAAACAAAGAAACCTTCCCCAAAAGAGAACACTACAGACCAATATTCCTCATAAATATAGTGAAAAATCCTCAAAAACAAAAAACCAGCAAACCAAATCTAACAACATATAAAAAGGATCATATATTGTGACCAATTGAGATTTATCCTGGGAATGCAAGACTAGTTCAACATTTGCAAACCAATCAATGTAATTTACAACATCAACAGACTAATAAGACAAACCATATGATTTCAAAAGATCCAGAAAAAAGAAAAAATATCCATTGATGATTAAAAACTCTTAGCAAACAAGGAATAAAAAGAGAACTTCCCCAACCTGATAAAGGGTATCTATGAAAAACTAACAACTAATATCATACTTAATGGTGAAAGACTGTATGCTTTCCCCCTAACATGAGGAACAGGGCAAGGATGTCCACTCTCACCAATCCTATTCAACATCATATTGGAGGTCCTAGCCAGTGCAATGGAGTCCCCAGGAAACAGTTAATGTGCTCAGCTGCTAACTGAAAGGTTGGGGGTTCAAGTCCACCCAGAAGTACCTTGGAAGAAAGGCCTGCTATTTGCTTCCAAAAAAAATCAGCCATTCAAAACCCTAGAGAGCACAGTCCCACTCTGACACACATGTGGTCTCCAAGAGTTAGAATCAACTCAAAGGGAACTGGTAACTAGTGAAATAAGGCAAGGAAAGAAGAAAAGGCATACAGTTAGAAAAGTAAAAAATAGAACTACCTCTATTAATAGATAACATGCCTGTTTATACAGAAAATATCAAAGAATCTACAAAAAAGCTACTAAAATTAAGTGAGTTTAGCAAGATTACAGGATACAAGGTCAATTGTATTTCTATACAATAGCAATAAACAATTGGAAATTTTAAAATGTTTAAAGTACCATTTACAATAACCCCCCAAACATAAAATACTTAGGCACATATCTAAGAAAATATGTGCAAAATACACTGAAAACTATAAAACACTGAAGAAATAACAAAAAAAAAGGCACCTAAATGTAAAAGTATATCATGTTCCTCGATTGGAAAATTCAATACTATTAAGATGTCACTTCCCCTCAAACTAATCTGTAGATTCAATGTAATTCCAATAAAAATACCAGCAGAATTTTTTGCAGAAATCAATAAGCTGTTTATATAATTTACATGAAAAGGCAAAGAAACTAGAATAGCCGAAACAATTGTGAAAAAGAAGAAAAAGTTGGAGGACTCATACTACCTGATAGTAAGACTATAATCATCAAGACAGTGTACTGTGGCGGAGGGATAAACATAAAGATCAGTTGAACAGAATATAGAGTCCAAAACAGACCCAAATATATAGTCGAAAATCAACTGACTATATGTATGGGTCTGTGAAAAGGTAATCAATGGAGAAAGAATAAACATTTTAACAAATGGTGCTGGAATCACCGGCATCCACATCCATCCTTATATATTAAAAAAATAATAATAATAAAATTGATTAAAGATCCAAATGATATAAAAACTAAATATATGAAGCTAATAGAAAACTTAGGGAAAATCTCTGAAACTTTGGGTTACGCAAAGATTTCTTAGACACCAAAAGCACGATCCATAAAAGAAAAAATTCAAATAGTACTTCATTAAAATTAAGAAATTCTTCTCCTCAAAAAACACTGTTAAGAAAATGAAAAGATAAGCCACAGATTTAGAGATTATATGTGCAAATTATCTAATACTTAGTAAAGAACTTGTATCCAGAATAATGGGAGCATTGGTAGTTCAGTTGTAGAACTCTCGCCTTCCACGTAGCAGACTCGAGTTCGATTTCTGCCAATGCACCTCATACAGAGCCATCATCCATCAGTGGGGCTTCCAGACTAAGACAACTAGGAAGACGGGCTGGCGATCTACTTCTGAAAATCAGCCAATAAAATCCTACGGATGACAGTGGTATGTTCCACATCTTGAGGATGGCACAGGACGGGGCAGTGTCTTGTTCTGTTGTGTATGGGGTTGCCATGAGTTGGGAGTCAACTCAATAGCAGCTAACAACAATAATCCAGAACAAAGAACTCTCAAAGCTCAATAAGAAAACAAACAACCCAATAAAAGGAACTGAAAAAGACTGGAGCAGATGCTGCATCAAGGATATACTGATAGCAAATAGACACATGAGAAGGTGCTCAACATCATTAGTCTGACCAATGGAAAAAATGATGGTGGTTTTTATAGGATGGTCAAAGTGGAAAGGGTGAGAAGTAGTAAGGTTCTGGATATATTTTAAAGTGAAATAGATACAATCTGCCAATGAATTAGATACGGAGGTTGAAAAATAAAGAGGTGAGTGGTAACACCAAGGTTGTTTGACCTGTGCAACTGGGAGGATGAGGTTATCATTTATAGAGATATGGAAGTCTGTGGGAGAAGTCCTTGGGTAGGGGTAGGGATTTAGAACTTGGGTATTAGACATATGAAGTTTGACATTACTATAAAATATCCAAGTGCAGCTATTGACTACACAGTTGGATATTTGGAATGCAGGGTAGGGGTTTGGTCTGTACATACAAACAGCCCTCACTAATCTAATAATGCTATTTAAAACCATGAAAACTAGATGCTACTACCTGAGGAGTTACTGAGGATAAGAAACATAAGAAATTTGAGGTCTGAGTCCTAAAGCACCCAAACTTTAGAGGTTGGGGCAATCAGGAAGAACTTATTATTAATGAGACTAGCATGAAGCGGGAGGAGAACTAAGTGAATGGTTTCTGGAAGAAGGATGTGTTTCAAGACAGAGTAACTGATTTCATCTAATGACGATGTCAGGTAAATTGGATTGATTTGACCCATAGATTAAATATGGAGATCTCTGGTGACACTATCAAAAGCTGATCTGGAGTATGGGGAGCAGAGGCCTGTTTGGAATGGGTATGGAGGATAAATAGGAAGACAGATATTGAAGACAGTGAGACTAAGCACCTTCTGTATGCTTTAACTTCTATTTTGTAATAGAATTTTTATTAGTACCTAGTAATAGAATATTTTATCAGTATCATTCTTTTATACCATTTTCCATTCTTTACCTTTGAATCTTTCTGTACTTACGACATGTAAACATCATAGAGCTGAATTTTTTTAAAAATCCAATCAGAAAATGTTTTAATCTGAGTTAATCTATTAAACATTTCTTGTTAGACTGAATTCTATCTTCTTAATTTGTTCTTTATTTTCTGTTCACATTTTTAAAAACTAGATTATAGCACAAACGAAGATTAATAAATGTATATAATATACATTCACACATTTAAAGATAGAGTTGATACTCATATACCCACCAACTAGACCAATACATAAATTCCAGATACTAGCAAACCTATCTGGAAGTACATCCAGAATGCTCCTTAGAAGTGAAAATGATGAGAGACTTCATCTTGCTTACTTTGGACCTGTCATCAGCAAAGACCAATTGCTAAAAAAAGACATCATGTTTGGTAAAGCACAGGGTGAGCGAAAATGAGAGAAATCTTCTACAATATGGATTAACACAATAGCTACAATAATAGGCTCAAGTATATTAGCGATTATGAAGATGGCACAGGATCAGGCAATGTTTCCTTCTGTTGCACATCAGGTCACCATGAGTGGGAGCCACTCGATGACAACTCACAACAAGAAGCAATAGGATTCCCCCCTTTGCTAGGAGTGAACCACTACATTGAATTTTTTAATTAATAATTCTTCTTGCTCCACTTTTCATGGTTTCTGTGAGCTATGCAAGTATCCATAAATTTTATACTTTATATGATAGTATTATATTGAATGAACTCCTTTTCTATGAGCTACGCATGTATCCATGAATTTTATACTTTATATGATGGTATTACATTGAATGAACTCTTTTGTGACTAGTTTATTGTTTATTCATTCTAATTTTTGAGATTAATCCATTTTGTCACATGTAGTTTTCACTGTTGTATATTCTTCCTATGTATGAATATATATTTTATAATATGTTCTACGGTATATGGACATTTTTTAGTTTCCATTTACTTTTTTATTATGGTGAAAATATACACAACAAACATACACCAATTCAAAAATTTCTACGTGTAGTTTTCATTTACTTTTTTCTATTATGAAGAACGTTGCTATAAATGTTCTTGCACTTGTCTCCTAGTAAACATTTGCAAGAGTGTCCCCTGAAGTGAAACTGTTAGATTTTAATGTGGTATATCATTGTGGTTTTAATTGGCAAATATCAGCAAAGTAATGAGGATAGCATCTTTGCATATTTATTGGTCATTTAATTCCTCTGTCAAGTTCCTGTTTATGTTTTGTTTACTAATTTTTCTACCAATGTTTGTCTTTTATCACATTGATTAAGGTTTTAGATTTCTGTGATACTAATTCTTTGTTAATTTCATGCAATGCAAAATTTATCTCCTTATTTGTGACTTGCATTTTCTCTGTGATGTGCTAAGGAGCAGAAATTCTCAAACTTAACAAAATAAAAAAACTCAGTAATCTGACTGAACATTCTAATGGGAAGGGCATAAAGAATTTTAAAAGAAGTAATCTCTTTAAGTATTCAAAATAATAACATTATTTAATATTATTGTTACTCTGAAACTATTATATCATCCAAAACAAAACCCATTGCTGATGAGTCGATTCTGACTCATAGCAACCCTACAGGACAGAGTAGAACGGCTCCACAGGTTTTCTAAGGCTGTAGTCTTTACAGGAGCTAATTGCTACCTCTTTCTCCCATGGGTTCAAACCACCCACCTTTCAGTTAGCAGCAGAGCACTTAACCCTGTTAATGTGTTAAAGAACAAAGATTTTTTTCATGTAAGCAAAAAATGATACAAACATAAAAATCAAAGAAGTTAAAATTAAAATCTGTAATCCTCAATTTGAACAGAAAATATCAACATGAACTCATAACGTATTTTTCTCTTTAAAAAGTTTCCTAGCTCTTTCAACTGAAAAGGCCTAGTACCAGTGACCAACTCACTCAGTTGCAATCCGAGTCCTGACAAACTTGACAAATGTGACCACTGGCAAACAAGAAAGTTTACCAAGTTCAGTTGCATCATCACAGAGCAAGGCAATGAAAGGTGAATTTGAAACTGAAAGTCAATAAACTGATAAATGGCACAGAATAATGACTATAACAGAGTGAAACCCACCTAATATGCTTATGAGTTCTTAATGATAACATAAAAACAAACAATAAAAACAAACCTCATTGGTTACTAATGAAGGATGCTAGGGAACCAGCTGATAACTAAAAACTAGCAAATAAGGGGAAAGAATTAAAGCATGTATTCGCCCTTTCCTGTAAGAACTCTATCGCAGGATACACAGTCAAAGTAAGGGAAGTTTCCCTTTATGAAGGTATTCTAGCTACTAAACAAAGAAGCAAAGGACAAAAGTAGAATTATCACCATTTTGCAACCCCTAGTGAACTAAAAGCTCTAAACAATGATCATCAGCAGTTGCTAACATCACAAAAAGAGAGCTGACCAGGTATTATGTGTCTCTTGGTGCAAGCAGTCAATACTACGCGACATATTCTTGGTAAAATTTGAGCCTCAATTTGATCAAGCCTCTATCGAACTAACAGTTTTTGAAAATCCAGGACTGGAAAACATGTTTAATGAACTCATAAGGATGCCATTGGCACAATCCAGAATGTGAGAAACTTTACGGGACAAACAATCCAGTTTTTTTTTCAACAAATAAACTGCAAGGAAAAATTCTTTTTTTAATAAATAGGCTTAACCTACAAACTAAGAGATATCAACCTACTGCAGTGTTTGGACCTTACTGCATCCTGCTTTAAGAAACTTAAAAAAAATTAAAAAAGTGATAAATGAGGAAATTTGAACACTAGATTTTTTATATTAATGAATTATTCTTAATTTTAGATGTGATAACTGTATTGTGTTATTATGTGTTAAAAAGAAGACAGTCCTTATCTTTTTAAAGACACAAATATATTTAGGGATGAAATAATAGGAATAATATGCTTGGGAGTTTGCTTCAAAAAAAATTCAGTGAGAGGTAGAGGGAGCGAATGGTATCTAGACAAAACAAAAATTGATTTAAGTGTTAAAGGTAAGTAATGGGCACATGGGGGTTTCATTATACAATTCTCTCTAGGTCAAAATAAAAGTGTTTTCTTTTCCCCTTGCTTTCAGGAAAGACTATGAGAAAATCAGTCATACTTGTCTGAAAATGTCAGGTTCGATTTATGAATCTCCTAAGTACATATTTACGTTTTCACACAGAGCTAAAGCCTTAAAAAAAGAATGAGTCCAGTGGTGTATTTTAAGGAATCAGCAAGTGTTGGAGAATTTCTGAGAAGAGAAACATTCACAGAAATTTAAAAATCACACCAGATACATAAAGGGCATTAATTCTGCCTATTTTTTAAGGAAAAGGCTGATTTTGAGCACGATCTAATGTTACAATAGTGATTTTCTACGGCACTTTTGTAATTATCTCCCTAATCATCAAAAGTAAGATGGGATTCAAATTTTGTCCTGTTACAGCAAGGCTGTCTCACCAAATTTATGATCTGTATTTATAAGTCTCTAAAATTTTCTGAAGTTGTGAGTTTTAAAATTCTAGTATCTTACCAGATACCTAAATATTTTCCCCGAATAAAGAAAAAAGGAGCAAACGTTAAAAAGTTAATTTAGAACTGCTTTAATATTATTCATACATTTACATAAAAGCAGATTTACATACCTTGCTGGGACTGTGAAGGTGCTACAGGAACTTCTTGGTTTGGCTCAAAAGGAAGGTCAGGTGTTAGGTTTTCAAATTGCTCTTTACTAATGACATTTAGCTTCTTAAAGTTCTCAACTTCTTGCTGAAGTAGAATGGAGGAATCTAATTACTAAACTGGCTAATAGAGTAACCAACAGACAATAATTTGATACCAACCTCAAAAATGAGTTTTTAAAACTGGGATTAACTCAGTAGATTAAAAAAAAGTTGTAATTAAGAATCTAGCATTATACTATAACAATTAACATCCAGAGTCTAAAAGAGGCATAAACCAAAAATACCTGTTGACCCTAAAATATTGTGAATATTTCGTAATTCAAACACATTTTAATAGCATACATACAAACTAATTATTTCTTGTTGCGCATTTATACTCAAGACTGTTAGGGTACTATAGAGATTACAAAATAGTCTAATAAATGTTTCTTGCCCTAATTTACAAGTTAGGTAGAAAGAGATACATACATTAACACTAATAATATTAGGCAGTACATGAAAAGTGGTAATATTTGGCATAAGAATTCAGGTCATCAGGAGGTAGGTATCACAGAAGACGGGACAAAAGCAGCTTCTGAAGGATGAGAATTTAAAGAAAGGGAAAAGCAGGTAATGTGAGCAAAGATGAGAACCTTGAAATAAACAATGTGTTTATTACAAGTAATTCAGTGAAAGAAAAATTTTGTGTAGAACCGGTGGCAAAAGGCCTGATAAATAAGTTGAAGTTGAAGAAAACAACTAGAAGACCATTTAATACCAAGCCAAGAAGCTTTTACACTATTTTCTAGTAATAGGATTCACCTGATGAAAGATAAATCTAGATGGTCCTGGAGGCTAGCAGCAAGGAGGCTCAACAGGTCAGAGTTGTTAGCTCAAAAGAAGAGTAGACCCATTCCTGCCCCCTGGGGCTCTGGAGGTTCCCCCTTCCCAACTACTGTTACACAGTTACTTAGATGTTCTCTGCCGTAACCTACAAATACGTTGAGCATTACAGAGGTGGAGGCTACTCTCCACTGGAAGGCTGATGGCCACGGTGCCTGAAGATCATCTATGCCTGGGCTAAACCACAGGATTAAAAAAAAAGGTTCAAGGGATTGCTTGCACTCTACTACTTATTGTAAGTTTTCCCCCAATAAACCCTCTATCACGTCAACACCACATGGTGCTAAGGTGCCCATGACCCTTGAAAGAACAACACCAAAGAGTGTTTAAGCAGGTAAAACACAATAAAAGTATTCGTCAGATGGAACCAAATTAACTTCATCATTACAAACTAGTTGTACCTTGCTTTCAATAGCTCCCTAACCAAAGAATCTCCTTTGGCCTTCAAACATGAATAATTATTTGTCAGCCCACACCATTAAACAATCTGATTAGCCTTTTAAAATACGATCTATATTCTTTTAATGACAATACTTAAAATGATTATTCCAGCCTCTGCCTTTATACCAAAATTGTTTCCTCGGACAGAGCTGGAGAAAAACGTAGAACAAAATTCTAACTCACAAAAAAAAAAGACCAGACTTACTGGTCTGATAGAGACTGCAGAAACCCGAGAGTATGGCCCCACGACACACTTTTAGCTGAATACTTAAGGCACTCCTGAGGTTCACCCTTCAGCCACAGATTAGACAGGCCCATAAAACAAAACAAGACTAAATGGGCACACCAGCCCAGTGGCAAGGATGAGAAGGCAGGAGGGGATAGGAAAGCTGGTAACGGGGAACCCAAGGTTGAGAAGGCGAGAGTGTTGACATATCATGGGGTTGGCAACCAATGTATGCTCTCTACCTGAATGGTGGTTGCTTAGGTATGGTCTGTTTTGATTACTCATGTGATGTATAGTTACAATTTGAGTTACTAGCTCCTGAGAAGGCCTCCTCATGCCCATTCCCATCACTACCTCCTCTCTTCTCCCCAAAGATAACCACTATGCTGACTTCAACACCATAGACTGATTTTGTCTGTTTTTGAACCTCATTTAAAAAATGGAATCATAATGGATAGCTTCTTTCCTGCAAAATTATGTTTGTGAGGTACATCCATGTAGTTGTGTGTAACTGTAGTTTATGGCTCTATAGCAGGATCAGCAAACTACAGCCCCCAAAGACCAAACCCTATTTTTGTAAATAGTTTTACTGGAATACAGCAACACCGATTTGTTTACATATTGCCTATGCCTGCTTCCCTGTAGACTACAGTCATTTGCTGCATGACGTCTGTTCAGGCAAAGTCCATCCTGCATATACGTATGTGGTCCCATAATGTTGTAATAGAGTTCAGAAATCCTGATCAGAGGACAGGACATCGACATAGGGGCCTTAACTCGACATAGTGCAACAGCTTCCTGCATGCAACAGGTGTGTCTCATGTCTCTTGTATACAGACGGATTGTGCTGCCAGTGTATTTAACTCAAATTTTTAATACAGAAGGCTTTATGGCAGTCTGTTCTTAAGTATGAGGTGTCCGTAAGTCTGATGTTCATAACACCGGTACTGCCTGTAACATGGTGTTTGCACAACATCTAAATTACAAAGTGTCCTATTTCACAGAACTTATCCTGGATGTTAAGCAATGCATGACTGCAGATACAACAGAGAATGCGTGGCCCACAAAGCTTAAAATATTTACTACTTAGCCCTTTACAAAGGAGCCACAATTTTAAAAATCCTTTCTGTTGTTGGTGTACATTTGGATCCTCTCCAGATTGGAACAATTACCAGTAATGCTTCTATCAATATTTTTTCTTACAAAACACTTTCGGTGCACAGAGACACATATTTTTGTTGAGTATTTACCTAGAAATTGCTAAGTCATGTGGTACGCTTCTATTCAACTACGTTTTCCACAGTGGTTGAACTTATTTACATTTCCACGAGCAGTATATTAAAATTAACTTTGCTCTACATCCTCACCAATACTTGGCATTATCAGTCTTTTAAAATTTAGCCCTTCTGAAAAGAACCAAACTATGGATACACGCAACTGGGATGATCTCAAAGGCATTACGCTGAGTGAAAAATGTTAATCTCAAAAGGTCACCTACTGTATGATCTCATTTATATAACATTCTCAAAACGACAAAATTCTACACCTGGAGAACAGATTAGAGGGGTTGGAGACAATGGAGGGGGGCAAGTGGGTAGCACTAGGGAGAGCTTTGTGGTAAAAGAAGAGTTTTCTGTCTTGATTGTGGTGGTAGTTACACAAATCTAAACTTGTGATAAAATGACATAGAACTATATAAGAACATATTTGTAATAAGAAATGTCAGTTTTCCGGTTTTGATATTTTATTATAGTTATGTTAAGATGTAATCTTTGGAGGCAACTGTGTGAAGAGGACCTCTGTACTATTTTTACAACTTCTGTGAATCTATAACTATTTAAAAAAAAAATTTTTTTTTAAATTAACCATTCTGGTACATGTATGTGCTCTCTCATTGTGATTTTCAATTCTATCTCTGTGAATGCTAATAAGACTGAAAATCTTTCCTATATTTGCTGATTTGGATAGCTTCTTTTGTGAGGTGCTTTTCAATTCTATTGCTCATTTTTCTATAGGCTTCTCTTTCTCTTGTTGATTTGTAAGAGTTCTTTATAAAATGTTATATATATTTTATTCTATTCTGTAAAACTTGCCTTTTCACTCTCTTAATGGTGTTTTTAGATACAAAGAAGTTCTTCATTGAATAGAATGTAATTTATCAATCATTTCCTTTATTGTGTTTAATAAATATTTCCCTACTCAAGTATCACTGGCATTTTATGTTATCATCTAGAAGTTTCATTATTTTGCCTTTCATGTTTAGATCTACAATCCATCTGCAATTGATTGTTCTGCATATAGTGTAAGGGTCTATGTACACTTAAAAAGAATCCATATTCTGCAGTTGTGGAATGTAGTGTTTCACTTATGTCAATTAGGTCAAGTTTCTTAATTTTGTTGTTCACATTTTCCACATCCTTACTGATTTTTGGGTCTGCTTAGTCCATCAGATGATGATAAAATTATGCCAAAATCTCCCACTATGATTATGAATTTACCTTTTTCTCTGTCAATTTTTCCCTTACATATTTTGAGGATATAGTATTAGATGAATACAAATTTAGAACCATTATATCTTCTGAGGCAACTAAATCTTTTATGTTTATGAAATGTTCCTCTTTTATATCTTGGATAATTCTTTTTCCCTTAAAAATCTACTTTATCTGACTATCAATAAAGTTACATAAACTTTGTTGTATTTAGTGTCAATATTCATTCAAATTTACACATGTATTTACCCTTTCCATTACTCTCCATTCATTCTTGTATCTCCATCTTCTTTCTGGAATCATTTTCCTCTGCATGAACAACTCCCTTTAGTATTTTCTTTAAAGAGAATCTGCTGAAAATAATTTTTCTATGTTTTTGTCTGAAAATATCTTTATTTTACCTTCATTTTTTTAACAGCTTTACTTAAGATATAATTTACATACCTTAAAATTCACCTATTTTAAGTGTACATTTCAATGATTTGTCTACCTTTATTCCTGAAGGCTATTTTCCCTTTTTCTCAGTAATGTATCATGATGATATAATTTTATTGTCTCCTGACCGCCACTGTTTCTGCTGAGAAGTTAGCTGAGATTCTTACTAGTGAGCCTTTAAAAGTAATCTGTTCCTCTTCTCTGGCTTTTGTTACCTGTTTTTAGCAGTTTTTCAATAATAGTTTTGATGTGGTTTTCTTTATATTTATCTTCTTTGGAGTTCTTAGGGATTCTTGAATTTGTCCCTTTTAGTCTTTCATCAGTTTTGGTAAATTCTCAGCCACAATTTCTTCAAATATTAATTCTGCCTTATTCTCTCTCTCCTCCCATTTCTGAGACTCCAATTACATGTATGTTAGACCTTTCAACGGTATCGCCTATGTTTCCTACACTCTTTTCTGTATTTTCCATCTTTTTGTATAGCCATGACTCACTCTGGATTTTTCTTTTGCTCCAGCTTCCAGTTCAGTAATTCTCTATTCAGCTGTGCTAATTGCTAGTCATCCCATCCATTGCACAAAATTATTGTATTTTTCAGTTCTAGAATTTGAATTTGATTCTTTGTAATAGTTTCTAGTTCTCTGCTGAAATTCTCTATCTTACATTTTGTTTTTCTTTTTAACACACTATTATAGTTATTTTAAAGTCTGTTTGATAACTCTACTATCTGAATTCCTGTGGATCTGTTTCTACTTTGTTGTTTCTTTTTCTTTTTCTATCACATCATCTTATCTTCTTGTATGCCTCATTAGTTTTTGAGGGCCAGATACTATTACCAAAAATTTGAGGCCTAGGATGTTATTTTCCACCAGAAAAGATTTGTCTTTGCTTCAGGCAAGTGGCTAGAGGCAGTAGCATGTTCATCCACTTAGAGATGAAAATAATTAAAAGCTTGGCATTAGTACCTACTGAGAGCAGGTGTTTTCCACTTGGCACTAATTTCCAGGATCTAGATCTACAGAGTTCCACATCAAAACCTGGAAGTTTTACTGAAGGCCCCTCTGTTTGAATCCTGAACTCCAATTTTAATCCCCCTAGACCTATGAGTTTTTTTAAAGCTCTCTGGCTTCTCAGCTACTTTTTCTGAAACTAGCAGATACCTCTAGGGGAAATACAGGCCCAAATGCCAATCTTATTTCTCTAGGTTTCCTTTTTCTTCCAGATGTTGACCACATAATTCTTTACTGTCTCGTTAGCTATAATGGGCTTTAACACAGACTTTTTTACTTGCCTACTTTTCTAGTTGTTCTCAGCAAGAAGGGTGCTCTAAATTACCTAGTCTACCATTACTGGATGTACCACTAAAGTCTTTTTTTTTTAACCTATACTTTGTACTGTTCTAAAAGGAATTGATGAGACTTAATAATCTAGTGAACAAAAGGGACTTGTAAAGAAATCAGTAACAATTTAGTATGAGAGATAAAAATAGGTATGTATGAGGTACAGAGGTGGAACAGAATGGTGATTTTTCTGGAGTAGACGGCTAGAAAAGCTACACATTAAAAAAAGTATTGCCAGAAAATAGTATCTTAACTGGGCTTTGCAATCTGAAAGATAGAAAGGAGTTTGGCAAGTAAACAATGTAGAAAGACACTGCAGGAGAGGAAACAGCATGTGCAACCTGAAAGCATAAATCAATAACTTGATATTTATAGAGCATGAATTTTAAAGCTTAGAGCAGTGGCACACTGAAGGTAGACAGATACATAAGAACCAAATCATGAATTCTTGTTTGCCAAGGAATTTTACTAAATATCATTAAGAAGAATAGGAAGATGGTCAGATTTATATTTTTGAAAAATGAGAAATTGGTGTTCTTTTCCTTGGGATCCCTTATATTTTGAAAATGGTGTAAGACTGAAACTGTCAGTGGCCATCACTGCTGCCAGATGGAGAAAACCTGACTGAAAATGAAGCTAATACAGAGATAAGTACCCCCAAAGATAGCAGTAGAATAAGGCAAAATCATTCTTTGAAGCCTTAGATGAAGTCTTGACTGAAAGTAAGCACTGCTTCATGGATTTCTAGTAATAAATTCCCTTAATTGCTAGAAATAGGAGGGAAAAAGGAGGAAAGATTACTTTGAGAAGAGGAAAACCAGAAAGAGAATGAACTAGAGCCAAGAACCTATTGTACAAATCCCATTGAGAAATTACGCAAACCAGAACTATTGCATTGCAACAGAAATGGAAAGGAAAGAAAATGATCTAAGTCCTAGTGACAAAATGCATGCTATAAGTTAGAAAAAGTTAATGGGGATTCCCAAGGCATCCAACCAAGATAAGAAATATAGGAAACAGGTTTGGGGTAGATTTCCGTTTAGTTTATTTTACAGGGGAAACACAGTATAAATGAGATACCTATGCAACATCAGACAGGTGAATGGAAAAGCTAATAGGTCACTGGTTATATAGTTCTAAAGTCCCACAAAGACTACTAGGGAGTCATCAGCATATAGTTAACAATAAAAAATCCTTGAGGCGCAAAATGGTGGAGTAGAAATTTCTATGGATCGGTCACTCCACCAAAGTAACAATTGAACTGGACAGAGCAATTGAAAGCAAGTATTTTGAAACTCTGGAACCTAATCAGACACTTAACAACAACCAATGGCTTGCCTGATGAAGGAGGAAGTTGCTGATCTTTTGTAGGTGAGCCACATGTGCCAACCAGCTACCATCCTCCATTTCTCAGCATGGTTGTGGTGGTAGGGACAGTGGCCCTCATTCCTAAAGTGGCTGGCTGATACCAGGACAAGAGGGGGAGAACTTGTCCTCCAAAGATTTAAGGTTGTACATTTGAGTTCATCTAGTGGTATCCTAAGAGACTGGTCCAGGTGATTGCTGCAGTTTCAGCCCTCTCGGCAGCAGTGGCTTCTCCTGGAGCAGCAGCAGCGTAAATAACCAGTATGCCATTATTTTTACTTATTTATTTTGGTGAAATCTGTCAGATCACTGGCTGACTGCAAAGATAATGAAACAGAAACTTCAGTGACCACACACAACTGTAATACATACTATGCAAAAATAGTTAGGAAAAGTCACTAAACAAATGACTGCAGCCTTCATCAAGTAACAGCATCAATTCCTGAGGAGTGACAGAATCAGATGTTCAGAGCTACCACATTAAAATACCCAGAATGTCCAGTTCTGAACAAAAATTTACAAAACATACAAAGTAACAAGAAAGTATGGCCAATTCACAGGAAAAAAAGTATTTGACAGAAACCATTCCTGAGGAAGTCCAAACATTGTAGTGCTAGTCAAACACATTAAATCATTTGTCTTAAATATGCTCACTGAGCTAAAGGAAACCATGTACAAAGAACTAAAGGAAATCAGGAAAATAATACATGAACAAAATTAGAGTATCAACAAAGAGATAGAAATTATAAAAAAACCAAATAGAAATTCTGGAGCTCAAAGGTACAATAACTGAAATAGAAATTTCACTATAGGGGTTCAACAGGAGATTAGAGCAGTCAGAGAAAGAAGCAGTGAACTTGAAGGTGAGACAATGAAACTATTGAGTCTGAGAAGCACAAATTAAAAGAATAAAGAAAAATAAACAGTCTGAGGGACCTATGGGACACCATTAAGCATAGGGGAGAGAGAGACAGACAGGGCCAGAAAAAAATACTGGAAGAAATAATGGCCAACAACTTCCTAAATTTGATTAAAGAAATGGACATACATAATCAAGAGGTTCAACAAACTCCAAGAAGAATAAACTCAGCGATCTACACTAAGACACATTATGATAAGATTGTCAAAAAACAAAGACAGAGAATCTTAAAAGCAGCAAGAAAGAAGTGAATTGTCACATTCAAAGGAACCTCAATAAAATTAACAGCTGATATCTCATCAGAAACCAAGGGGCGAGAACACAGTGAGGTGACACATTTAAAGTACTGAAAGAAACAAACAAACAAACCAAAAAAAAAAAAAAAATCAACCAAGAATTCTCTATCTGGCAAAACTATCCTTCAAGAATGAGGGAGAAATTAAGACATTCCCAGATAAACAAAAGCTGATGGAGTTCATTATCAGTAGACCTTCCCTACAAGAAATGCTAAAGGGAGTCCCTCAAACTGAAGTGAAAAGACACCAGACAATAACTCAAAGCCATAATAAGAAATAAAGAACACTGAGGAAGGAAACTACACAGGTAAATATAAATGTCAATATTATTGTACTTTTGATTTGTAACTCCTCTCTTTTTTTACATATGACTTAAAACCAAGTGCATAAAACAACAATTATAAACCTATGTTAACAGGCAAACAATGTACAAAAATGTAATCACTGACAACAATATAAAGAGAGACAGACAGAGATGTATAGGGCATAGTGTATATATACCATTGTAACTAAGTTGGTATTATTTAATGTAGGTTATTACACATTTAAGATGTTAATTCTAACCCCTAAAGTAACCAATAAAAAAACAAAAAATATGTACAGAAAAGTAAAAAAGAGAATCAAAATGGTACATTACAAAAATTCAACTAAACACAAAAAAAGTGAGTAATGTGAACTGTACACGTGAAGATTGCTGAAATGGCAAATGCTTTGTTACATATAAATTTACCAAAATAAAAATAAATGACCGAAATGGCAAAAAATTAAAAAAAGAGTAATGAAGAAACTAAAAACCAAAACATATATAATACATACAGAAAACAAACCAAAATAAATACTGCCTTATCAGTAATAACTTTAAATGTAAATAGACTGAACTCTCCTATTAAAAGTCAAAGATTGGATAAAAATCATAATCCATCTATATGCTGTATACAAGATACTTTAATTACAAGGACACAAAAGGTTAAAAGTAAAAGGATGAAAAAAGACATATCATGCAAACATTAAGCAAAAGAGAGCTGGAACAGCTATATTATCATCATCAGACAAAAACAGATTTTAAATTGAAACAGGTAACAAGAGGCAAAAAAAAAACCTGTTGCTGTCAAGTCAATTCTGACTCATAGCGACCCTACAGGACAGTGTAGAACTGCTTTATAGGGTTTCCAAGGCTGTAATCTTTACGGAAGCAAACTGCTGTATCTTTCTCCCAAGGAAAGGCTGGTGAGTTTGAATTGCTGACCTTTCGATTAGCAGCCAAGCATTTAACCACTGAGCCAAGAAGCACATTATATATTAATAAAAGTTTCCACGCAGCAAGAAGATATAATAATTATAAACATGTATGCACCTAACACCAGAGCCCCAAAATATATGAGGTAAAAATTGACAGAATGAAAGGGACAAATAGACAGTTCCACAATAATAGTTAGAGATTCAAAACTTCATTTTCAATAATGGATAGAGTAACCAGACAGGTTAATAAAAAAATGAAAAACACTATAAACCAATTAGACTTAACAGACATATAAATAACATTCCATACAACAGCAGCACAATACACATTCTTCTTAGGTGCACACAGAACATTCTTCAGAAGAGACCATATATTAGACCACAAAACAAATCTTAATAAATTTAAAGACTGAAATCATAAAAAGTACCTTTTCTAATCACAACAGAATAAAACTGGAAATCAATAAAAGAAGGAAAACTGGAAATTCACAAATATGTAGAAATTAAACAACATACTTTTAAACAACCAATGGATCAAAGAACAAATGAGGAGGGAAATCAGAAAATACTTATGAGTCAAACGAAGATGAAAACACAACATACCAAAACTTAGGAGATGCAGCAAAGGCAATGATCAGAGAAATATTTATAGCAGTAAATGCTTACACTAAAAAAGAAGACAGATCTCAAATCAATAACCTAAATACAACTTAAGAAACCAGACAAAGAAGAGAAAACCAAGTCCAAAGTTAGCAAAATCATAGCAGAAAAAGAGAATAGAAAAACAGCAGAGAGAATCAATGAAACCAGAAGCTGGTTCTTTGAAAAGTTCAATAAAATTGAGAAACCTTTAGCTAGACTGACAAAGAAAAAAAGAAAACAACTCAAATCAGAGGTGAAAGTGAGGACATTATAACTGATTCTACAGGATGCAAGAATACTATGAACAATTATACATCAACAAATTAGATAACTTTGATGAAACTGACAAATTCCTAGAAACACATAAACTACTTAAATTGACTCAAGAAGAAATAGAAAATCTCAACAGATCCGTAACAAATAAGAGATTGAATCAGTAATCAAAAATCACCCAACAAAAAAGGTCTTGAACTAGAAGCTTCACTGGAGAATTCTGCCATACATTTAAAGTAGAATTACACCACTCCTTGCTAAACTCCTCCAAAAACTAAAAGAGGAACACTTCCTAATACATTCTATGAGACACGCATCGCCCTGATACCAAAGCCAGACAAAGACACCACAAAAAGAAAGCTACAGACCAATATTCTTTATGAATAGAGATGCAAAAATCCTCAACAAAATACCTCAAAAACTGAATCTAACACCATATTAAAAGGATTATGCACCATGACCAAACGGAATTTATTCCAGGTTTGCAAGGGCAGTTTAACGTTAGGAAAAAAAAATCAATGTAATGCGTTATTTTTTATGCAAGTAACATGCGCCTTCTACGTTCGTTTGCCAACCACACCACTTTTCTTAGCAATAATCACCTCAGGGCTTTAAGTTTTATTTAAGAGATAGTCCACACAGTAACGGCACACAGGCTGCTTCCTGTCCTCTCTTTTCTCCATTGTCCCCTTTATCAACCAAGTTCACTGGTCACATTCCCTAGATGGAGTATTTCTACTCTGTTTTGATTATGTGTATGTTTCCAAATATTGCCTAAAGCCCAAGGCAAAGATCTTGCATGCCATCAAGGGGTAGAACTTTTAAAGAAGGTAGAAGGGGGCGAATGTTTTAACCACTGTCTTAGCAGTGGTAAAGAAGTGACCTTTGCCACAGAAACCAGGCAGAGTCCCAGGAAAAGGGAAGAAAGCACCAGTTGTTTAGGGATGACTAGGCCACACCTTAAACTAAATATACAAAAGCCATCCCTAGTCCCAGCTCAATAGAGAGGGGAAACATAAAGGATCTTGTGCCTGTAAACTTCATGAGAACACAAGCTTTTTATTTTCCTCACCACTTACACTAAGTGCCAATTGCTATGCCTGAAATCTACATGGTACTAAAATATCTGTTAAATGAATGAATGAACAAATGGGATGGCAACTATAGTCATGAAGAATGTGTTCCACGGGAAGTTATCCTCTGCCTCCTTTTTTGGGGGGGAGGGGACAGGAGTAAAGAGCAGTAGGTCCTAGATCAGATGTATTGCTATCTATAATACAGAAAAGTTATTATTTAGGCATAGTTCAAGACCTACCCTACTCTAGAATGCTTCCCGTGGCTGTAACAACCCCAAACTCTCAAAATTCTTTCATTCAGTTATTTTCAAATAACTTTGTTTTATTGTAAAATATCTTATACACAGAAGTGTATAAAACATATGTGTACCTCTCTCCAGAGGCACTATTATATTGACTTTAGCAAACATCATTTCCTAACTGTTCTTTTGTTAACCACCTTTGAAAGTATCCAAAAAAAATATATTTCACTTCTTCTGTTTTTTGAACTTTAAATAAATTAAATCATACTGAATATATTCTGTGGCTAACATTCACCAAACTTTTTTTAGTTTAGTTTTTTATTTTGGAATTTTTCTAACACACACAAAGTAGAATAGTAGGATGAAGCCCTATTTGCCTATCACCTAGTTTCAGCAATCATCACCATTTTAACATTCTCTTATTTATCTATAGGGGCATTTAAAATAAAAACTATCCACATTTCTACATTCACCATTACTTTATTTCACTGTTAAATACTATACCACTGTACAAACATCCACAATTTATCCATTACTCTGTTAAGGACATGATGCTGTTGTCTGCTGTCAGGCTGATTCTGACTCTTAGCAACCCTATATGACACAGCTGAACTGCCTCAGAGGGTTTCCTAGACTGTAATCTTTACAGGAGCAGATGACCAGGTCTCTTCTCCCGTGGAGTCGTTGGTGAGTTTGAACTGCCGATCTTTCAGTTTGCAGTTGAGTGCTTAACCACTGGCACCACCAGGGCTCGCTATGACATAGGGCTATTAAACTATAACAGTTTATATATATGTCTCATGGTACACATATTCAAAAGTTTCTCTAGTATATATACAGGCAACACACACACACATCCACCAGGAATGGAATTGATACCTCTTAGGTATGTGTGTGTATACATATACGTGTGGAAATGGAACTGATGCTTCTTAAGATGGATAAATGGTCAAGTTTAATAAGTAATACTAAACTGTTCTCAAAGGTGGTTGTAACAATTTAACCCACCACTAACAGTAGTAAGAGAGTTACCATCATACCACTACTTTGTTGTTGTTGACAGGTGCCCTCGAGTCCACTTATGGCGACCCCAAATGTGCAGAGTAGAACTGCACTCCATAGGGTTTTAAATGCTGTGACCTTTTGGAAGCAGATTGCCAGGCCTTACTTCCAAAGCACCTCTGGGTAGATCTGAACTGCCAACCTTTTGGTTGGTAGTATAGCGCTTAACCATTTGCGCCACTCAGGGTATCCTTTACCAAGGCTTAATACTGTCAGAATTTTAAATTTTATGATGTAACAGGTATGATCTTCTGCTTCTGGATATAATGTAGTAACTGACACCAGCCTAGGCCTCCCAATGAAAATAATCATAAAACTGGAAAAAAAATAAATGAAGAAACAATTTTTCAGCATTAGACTAAAGGCAATGCAAGACTGTGATCTTTAAGAGAAGAGAAACTCACCAGGTAAGCTCCACAATCACCTCAGTTCTCTTCCTGGGTACAATTTCCCAACCATGGCACAGCAAGCTCCAGCCAAAGCAAAGCACAACTGTCCCAATGAGGTGAGAAGGTAGGGCTTACAGTTCAGGGCAGCTGAAGCAGTGGAATCTGTGAAGCAGAACACTGGAGAAGTGGGGGCTATGCAGTGAAGGAGGGGGCAGTAAGTTTGTGTTAGGGTCATACCCCTGTGAGTCCTTGCCTAAAAGCTGAGTAGGACGAGACATGCGAGACATACACAAAAGCAGATGCTATGGGATTGAGCTAAACAAATATACTAAAGATTAAACAGTGCTGGGGCATGGTGGTGTACAGGCCCTATTAAGACTGGAACTCTGTTAGTCACTCATTAACACCCTAGGCATTCAGCTAAGACACCACAAAAATCACACCTTAGGAGTAAGGCCATGCTGTAGAATAAGACCCACACCCTAGAGTTAAGTCTTCCTCTAGATTCTATTCTCCCTAGCAAAGCCTAACTCAAGACCTGACAAGTTAGAATGAAGACAGAGTTTGGGGATCACGTCCTGTAAGTTAGAGAGGCATTCCACAGATCTGCCCTAACAAAGAGTAAAACCAATTCTACACAGTTCCAAGTTGGCCCACCAATAGGACCCCCCCACCCCGCAAAAAAAAAAAAAATCAACATTATTCCAAAGAAGATGAAATAATCTATAACCTCTACAGTATAACACCTACAATCTCCAGTACATAATTTTTAAAATTAAAAGATATAAAAGAGACATGCAACCTGTAATCAAGAAAAAAAAAGCAGTCAATGGAAACTGTCTCCAAGATGTCTCAGGTATTGAATTTCAAGATAAAGATGTTGAAGAAGCTATTATAAATATGTTTGAAGAACTCAAAGAAAATAGGGTCTTAATGAGCAAATAGAAAAAAAATTCTAAAAAAAGGAAATTCTAGAACCGATATGTTTTTACTTAGATGGGCTTACAAGCTGAGGAACATGGTAGAAAAAATTAGTGATCTTGAAGGCAAATTGATAGACATAATCCAATCTAAAGAACACAGAGAAAAAAATATTTAACAGAATAATTCTAGCAGGATGGGAGAGTCAGCAGGTCTTCCCACCCTCCCACACACATATTAACAAGCACAACAAGAATCTGTGCTCAGCCCTTTGGGATTCTGAATGGATGCACAGAGGACAGTAACAAGGAGCTACAGCCAGAAGCAAGTCAACAATGAGTCTCATGAGGTGAGAAAAGCACTTCTTCCACTGCCTTGCCACTCCCCCTCCCAGCATAGCAGACTGGTACTGGTGGACAGCTGCAGTAGAGCCAGCTTGCCCAGCCAATACCTATTTTGCCTGAGACGAAGAAGGGCCCTGAGCTCTGGCTCCAAAATAAATAGGGTGGGTCTCTCTGGTGCTTGTGTTCGGGGTGTGCATGCCCTTTCCCCTTCCAGTGCAGTGGACAGATGACTGCCATAATTCCAACTGACCCGCAGACCACGTGAGAACAAGGGCAGGCCCTGATTTCTGGAGCAGAGATTAAGTGGGCACTCAAAGAATGAGGCAGAGAGTGGCAACCAAGGACTGAGGACTGCACCTGCCAGAAGGTGGTTAATTCCATGTGGGCTTTCAACTAGCTGGCGAGCTGCTAAAGGACTGAAAACTTGTTCTAAATGGAAACACAGCACTCAGAGCAGGGGAAAGAGCAATAAACAAAAACTGAAAATTGCACCCATGGAGGACAGATTGACTAGTTTGTGAACTCCGCTCTGTTCAGAAGCTACTGAAGGACAGAAAAACTTGATCGAGTGGAAAAACTTGACCTAGACTGAAATGGAGTTATCAAAGTGAGGGAGAGGTAGGGATAAGTAAATTCTGCAGCCTCTGTCCACCTAAGAGTTTCTGGTAGCAAGTAGTGCTATTGAAAACATTGAATACTCAGAAGAATTGAGAAAAATAACACTGCGAAATTCTAATGTCCTGGTTACAACAAAAAACACAAGGTACATAAGGATATTGGATATGATGGTCCGTCCAAGTGCACAAGACAAAGGGAGAAAAAAATCATATTTACGGAAGCCTGAAAATGAACACAATGAAAGAAAATAACACAATATTAAACAACCTCAAAGAACTAAAAGAAAACACAGACTAAGAACTAAAAGAAATCAGAAAACTTATGTATGAACAAAACAAGACTTTAAATAACAGCCAGTATAAAAACAAATGAAATAAATACTGGAACTGAAAGAAACAATAACTGAATGGAGAAACTCAACAGCAGTGCATCTATCCACAACCTAGGAACAGAAGGGAAAATCTTCAATCTGATAATGGCCATTTATGCAAAACCCACAGCTAACATCATACTCAATGAAGACAGACTGAGAGCTTTCCCCTTAAGATCAGGAACAAGGCAAGGATTTCCATTCTCAGCACTGATATTCAATATTGTACTAGAATTTCTAGCAAGGGCAATTAGACAAGAAAAAAATATAAAAGGTAACCAAATCTTCCAAATTTGGTTACCTTTTCATGGATGACATGATCCTATACATAGAAGACCCCAAAGAATCCACAAGAAAGCTACTAAAGCTAATAAATGAATTTAGCAAAGTGGTAAGATACAAAGTTAACACACAAAAATCAGTTCAGTTTTTACACATTAGCAATGAGCAATCTGAAAAGGAAATTAAGAAAACAATTCCATTTACAAGAGCATCAAAAGAAATTTTAAAAACCTAAGAATAAATGTAACCAAGTAAGTGAAAGACCTGTACACTGAAAACTACAAAACATTACTGAAAGAAATTAAAGAAGACCTAAATAAATGGAAGGATATTCAGTGTTCATGGATCGGAAGACTTAATATTCTTAAGATGTCGATACTACTTCAAACAACCTATAAATTCAGCGTAATCCCCATCAAAATTCTAACGGTCTTCTCTGCACAAATACAAAATAGTCAAAGCAATCTTTGAAGAGAAGAATAAAGTAGGAGGATTTCACATTTATCAACCTCAAAACATGTTAGAAAGCAAAATTAATCAAGAGAGCCTGGTATTGGTATAATGATAAACAAATATAGACCAGTACAATAGAATTAAGAGTCCAGAAATGAATCTGTATATGTTGGGCCAATTGTTTTTAAAAAAAGGGTGCTAAAATACCATATAATCCTGCAAACCCACTCCTAGGAATATAAGCTAGAGAAATAAGAGCCATCACACGAATTGACGTATGCACAGCCATGTTCATTGCAGCATTATTCACAATAGCAGAAAGATGGAAACAACCTAAGTGCCTGCTAACAGATGAACAGATAAACAGACTGTGGTACATACACACAGTGGAATACTATGCAATGATAAAGGACAATGATGAATCTGCAAAACATCTCACAGCATGTATGAATCTGGAGGGCATTATGCTGAGTGAAATAAGTCAATCACAAAAGGATAAATATTGTATGAGACCACTATCATAAAAACTCATGAAAAGGTTTATACACAAAAAGAAACAATCTTTGATGGTAACGAGGGAGGGGAAGGATGGGGAGGGAAAAACACTAAATAGACAATAGGTAAGTGGTTAACTCTGGTGAAGGTTAACACAGTACACAATACTGGGGAGGCCAGCACAACTAGGCCAAGGCAAAGTCATGGAAGCTTCACAGACACATCCAAACTCCCTGAGGGACCAAATTACTGGGCTGAGGGCTGGGGACCATGGTCTCAGGGGACATCTAGCTCAACTGGCATAACATAGTTTATAAAGAAAATATTCTACATCCTACTTTGGTGAGTAGCGTCTGGAGTCTTAAAAGCTTGTGAGTGGCCATCTAAGATACTACACTGGTCCCACCCCATCTAGAGCAAGGGAGAATGAAGAAAACCAAAGACAAAAGGGAAAGATTAGTCCAAAGGACTAATGGACCACAACTACCACAGCCTCTACCAGACTGAGTTCAGCACAACTAGATGGTGCCTGGCTACCACCACCAGCTGCTCTGACAGGGAATACAACAGAGGGTCCCGGACAGAGCTGGAGAAAAACGTAGAACACAATTCTAACTCACAAAAAAGACGAGACTTACTGGTCTGACAGAGACTGGAGAAATTCCAAGGATACGGCCCCCAGATAACCTTTTAACTCCATACCGAAGTCACTCTGGAGGTTCACCCTTCAGTCAAAGATTTTTCCAGCATCATTTTATTAAAAATTAGATTTTGTCCTCATTGATCTGCAATCCTACCTGTCATTGATCAAGTGTGTATACATGTAAGCAACTGTTTTCGGACTTTCTATTCCATTCTTTTGGTGCATCTTAAACCTTTAATCTCTAAAACAAGTTGCCCTGTCTTTTTCTTAAATATATTTTGAGTTTCTTGCACCTTACACTTCCATGTAAGTTTTACAATCAGATTGTCAAGTTCCTTAAAAAAAAAAAAAATTAAAAATTTATTGCAATTCAATCAATTTGGGTAGAATTACCATCTTTATTTATCACACTGAGTCTTTCAAAACATGAACCTTGGTACCTCTCTCCCTACGTAGAAGCCCCGGTAGTGCAGTGGTTAAACGTTCAGCTGCTAACCAAAAGGTCAGCAGTTCGAATCCACTAGCCTCTCCTTGGAAATCCTATGGGGCAGTTCTACTCTATAGCATCACTGAGTCGGAATCAGATGGACGGCAATGGGTTTGGTTTTGGTTTTCTCCCTATTTATGTCTTCACTAACATATTTCAATTAAGTTTTGAAATACCTTGCCTTAAAGGCCCGGTGCATTCTCTGTAAGATCTATCCTAGCAGAATGGCCTTCCAAAAGATGTCCTTACTCTAATCCCTGTAATATGTGAATGTTGCCTTACTTGACAAAAATGACTTTGTATCTGTAATTAAGCTTACTTGTCAGTGATGTTAATTTAGAGAGATTATCCAGAAAATAACAGATGAGGCAGAAGAAAAAATTAGAAAGTTTCAAAGCTGGCAGACCCAATGAGCTGTTGCTGGTTTGAAGACAGAGAATGCAATTTGACAAGGAACACAGTGGCCATGAGGGGCTGGGAGAGGCTCTTGCCTGGCAGCTAGAGGGTAAACAGGGACATCAGTCCTACAGCTACAAGGAACTAAATTCTGCTAAGAAGCCAAATGAGCTTGGAGGTGGACTGTCCCATAGACACTTCAGATAAGGGCCTAAGCTGGCCAACACTTTGATCAAAGCAGAGAATTCAGCCTCATCCACCCAGAATTCTGACCTACAGAACTACAAGACAATAAATTTTTGTTGTTTTAAACCACCAAATTTATGGTAATTTTTTACTATGGCCATAGAAAATACATATTCCTAGGTTCTTCATGATTGTTTTATGCTAAATTTTGAATTTTAGAAGTTACTACTTCCAACTGCTGCTATTAGGAACTGGATTTTTTTTTAAATGATCTCAAAAACTTATTAAACTCATTAATTCTAATCACTCACCTGTAAGATTCTTTGGATTTTCTATTTATGCAATCCTAAATTTTTATTTCTTCCTTTCCACTCATTTGTTTTTTCTTGCCTTACTAATCCAATAGATGACATCCAATAGATTTGATAGGTTTGACAGTATCTTTTTCTTCTTTCTGATCCAAGAGATTAGCTTCAACATTTCAGCATTCAGAGTGATCTAAGTTACCGTATTTCTTCGCAAATAACGTGCCAACATAAAATAACACAACCACACATATAACGTGGAAATGATGAAATTAAGTAAAACAGTTCTGGCATAGTGCACCCATGCATATACTGTGCATGTCTCATGACTTTCCAGAAGTGAACTTTGGCCTTATTCACACATCCCTCCCATATCACAAGTAAATCATATCGTTCTGTTCATTTTTTTTATAATCTCCTGCTCATGTGTAATATAAAATCAATACCTACCTTAAATGAAGTTTCCACATAAATTGAAGTCAGTGACATGTAAAAAAAAAAACAAAAAAATGGCATGGCATGCTTGCAAAAATAACGCACGGGGGTTTGAGTGGCTGGCAAAAAACATATAACTTGAGCATTATTTGCATAAAAATATGGTAGTTTCTTTGTGAGATTTTGCAGAAACCCTTTATAAGGTTAAAGAAATTGCCTACTCTTCCTATGTTGCTAAAAAATTTCTCATGTAAGCATCTTGAGTTTTATTAAATGCATTTTCTGCATTTATTGAAGTGATCACTATCTTGCTTTAATCTGTTAATGTGAACTGCATTGATTAATTTTTCTAATGTAAAATCAACTTGCATTATTGGGAAGAATCTAACATGACAGTTATGCTTTTTTTTTTTTAACTGCTAGATTAGGTTTGCTAACAGTTTGTTTAGAATTTTTGTACCTAGATTGAGTCAGACTGGACTATAACTTCTCATTTATGTTCTAGTAAGTGTGTGATGTGCTTCAAAGTTTATCCCTTGAAACTTGCATTATAATCTAGTATATAGTCAAGTTTTATAAGTGTTATTGAAATGCTCACACAGAACACGTGCTCTGCAGTTGTTAAGCACAGTGTTCTATACATGTCCTTTTGTCGAGTATAATCACGTTTCCCAAATTATCTATCTCCTTTTTTTTGGTCTGCATATACCTTATTTACTTGATGAGGTAAGTTAAATCAATCATTATGATTTTGGAACTGTCCTATCAATTTTTGCTCCATATATTTGAGGTTCTGACGTTAAATACATTAAACTTTAAAGTTACATTTTCCTGATAAATTTCACCTCTTATCATTACAACAGGACACTCTTTAGCACTAAGAATGCTTACTGTCTTCAAGTCTACTTTGTAAGTCTATTCTGGCTGATATTATACCTACAACAGCTTTCTTTTGGTTACTTTTTTTTTAATTTCTAGGCAGCTGCCTTTTTTAATTACAGCTTTATGAAGATATAATTGACATATACAATTCACCTATTTAAAGTACACAACTCAATGATTTTTAGTATATTCACAGATGTGTAAACATCATCATAATTAACTTACTTCAGAACATTTTCATATTCCCAAAAAGAAACCCAGTACTCATTAGTAACCACACCCCATTTCCTCCCAACATCCTCATCCTTAAGAAATCATTATCAATCTACTTTCTGTCTCTATAATTTGCTTATTCTGGACATTTCATATAAATGCAGTCATATAATATGTATTCTTTTGTGATTGGCTTCTTTCAGTTAGCTTGTTTTCAAGGTTCATCCATGTTGTAGCATGTATTAGTACTTCATTTCTTTTTATTGCCGAATACTATTCTACTGTATGGACAAACTGCATTTATCCATCTATCAATTGATGAAGATTTGAGTTTGTTCCACTTTTATAATGCTGCAAAGAACATCCGCACACAAGTTTTCATGTGGACATGTGTTTTCATCTCTCTTGGGTACTGTCATGTATTGAACTGTGATCCCCAAAAGTATATGTCAACTTGGATAGGCCAGGATTCCCAGTATTGTGTGGTTGTCCTCCATTGTGTCATTGTAATTTTATGTTAGAGAGGATTAGGGTGGGATTATAACACCCTTACTAAGGTCATATCCCTGATCCAATGTAAAGGGAATTTCACTGGAGTGCGACCTGCACCACCTTTTATCTTACAAGAGATAAAAGGAAAAGGGAAGCGAACAGACTGGGGGATCTCATACCACCAAGAAAGTAGGGCTGGGAGCAGAGCACATCCTTTGTACCCAGGGTTCCTGCACTGAGAAACTCCTAGTCCAGGGGAAGATTGATGACAAGGACCTTCCTCCAGAACCGACACAGAGAGAAAGCCTTCCCCTGGAACTGATGTCTTGCTAGCCTACTAGCCTGTGAGAAAATAAATTTCTCTGTTAAAGCCATCCACTTGTGGTATTTCTGTTATAGCAGCACTAGATAAGTAAGACAGGTACATATCTAGGAACAGAATTGCTAGGTCATACCGTAATTCAGTGTTTAACCTTTTGAGGAAGTGCCAGACAGCTTTCCAAAGCAGCTGCATCACTTTACATTCTTACCAGTAGTGTATGAGGGTTCTAATTTTTCCATATCAGTCAATATTTGTTATTTTCCATTTTTTGATAATACCTATTCTAGTGGGCATGAAATGGTATGTCACTGTGGTTTTGATTTGCATTTCCGTGATGGCTAATTATGTTAAGCATCTTTTCATTGCTATTGGCCATTTGTATATGTTTTGGGAAGAAATGTCCATTCAGATTCTTTGACCATTTTTTAAATTGGGTTGTCTTTTTATTATTGAGTTGTAAGAGTTCTTTACATAGTCTAGATACAAGTCTCTTGTCAGATATATGATTTGCGAATATTTCCTCCCATTCTGTGGGTTGTCTTTTTTGTGTCCTTTGAAGTACGAAAGTTTAAATTCAGATGTCTAATTTACCTGCTTTTCCTTTTGCTGCTTATGCCTTTTGATAACAAGAAACAATTGCCTAATCTAACATACTTCTATGTTTTCTTCTTCTACAAGTTTTAGTTTTAGGCTCTTATATTTAGGTCTTTGATCCATTTTTAGTTAATTTTTTATTGTGAGGTAGGGGTCCAACTCCATTCCTTCCCCATTTAATGGTCTTGGCACCTTTGTCAAAAATCACTAGGTCATACATTATTTTATATGTTATTTCTGGACTCACAATACTATTCCACTGATCTGTGTGTATATCCTCATACCAGTACCACACTGTCATCATCAGTGTAGCTTCGTAGTAAGTTTTGAAATCAGGAAGTATTAATTCTTCAATTTGCTTCTTTGTTTTCAATAGTTTTGAATATTCTGGGTACCTCAAATTTCCAAACGAATTTTAGATCAACTTGTCAATTTCTGCAAAGAAGTTAGCTAGAATTTTGATAGGAGTTGCATTGGGTCTATAGATTAATTTGAGTTACTAGTTTATGGTATATATTTTTCCCTTCTTTTCCTTCCTTTTTGCTTCTTATCTTTTGCATGTGTCTCTTGTAAATTACTGATTGCACTAACATCCAGTGTGACAATTTTTGTTCATTTTACCCACTAAAATATTTGGGTTTACTTCTACCAACTTATTTTTGTTCTTCTTTCCTTTCTTTCTTGCCTTTTCCCACACAACATTTCTGTTTCTCAAGAGTATGCCCTCTAATTCTATTTTTTAAGTAGCTATTCTTCAAATTGCTAAATGAAAACTTAAAAATATCAATATCCACTTTCCAGACAGCAAAATTACCTTTAAATATAGATTTATTTATTGCTCCCACTGCTCCCACCCAAGTTAAAGGAGTCCTTGGGTGGCACCAACAGTTAAGCACTCAGCTACTAACTGAAGATTGGTCATTCAAATCCACCCCGGGGAACCTCAGAAGAAAGGCCTGATGATCTACTCCCAAAAGTTCACAGCCATTGAAAACCCTATGGAATACAGTTCTACTCTCACACACATGGGCTCACCATGAGTCAGAATCAACTCAATGGCAACTTGTTTGGTTTTTGGTCTCACCCAGTTTGTGTTAATGTTATATTTTAATTCTATATATTTATATACTTTAACCCTGTTAAGACAATTTTTTATACGAAAACAAAAAAAACCCACTTCCATCGGGTCGATTCCAACTCATAGCGACCCTATAGGACAGAGCGGAACTGCCCCATAGGGTTTCCAAGGCTGCAAATCGTTACAGATGCAGACTGCCACATCTTTCTCCCATGGAGCGGCTGGTGGCTTTGAACTGCCAACCTTTTGATTAGCAGCCAAGCGCTTTAACTACTGTGCCATATTTATTTAGACTTATCTACATATTTATCCTTACATTGCTCTGCAGTTCTCTCTCCATCTCTGTCATCTGGAATCACCTTTATTCTACCTTTGGAATTTTCTTTCATGAGGCCCTGCTGGTGGTGATTTGTCTCATTATATTTCACCCTCCTACTTGAAAGATACTTGGCAAGGCATACAATTATAGGTTGACAGTTATTTTCCCTTGGCACAACAAAGTTATCACTCCATTGTCTAACTGTTGTATCACTGTTAGAAAGTCATCTGCCAATTAGCTATCCAGTGTCTCTCCTTTGTCTGGTGTTTTTCCTAGTCTTTTTCTCTGGCTGCTCTCCTCTAGTATCTGTCCTCAGTTCTGAAAAATTCTTAGTTATTATCTCTCAAAATATTCACTCTGCCCTATTCTTTCTCTTTTCATTTCTTTCTGGGAACTCTGATTAAATGTATTTTTAAAAACTTCTCACTCTAGCACTCTATATTCCAAGTTTCTTCCTTGCTTGCTTTTTAAACCCTTTTTCCCCCAAGGGAAAAGAAAAAGCTTTATTATACAATTTTTTACATAATATATAAGTTGATTTGAAATTTACCAAACAATAAGAAAGACTATGCAGTGCAGTAAGTTACTATTATATGGCCCTTCTAGCCACGGTCTTCTAACTTCCACAAAATGATTGGGTAGGACTACGCAAATAGGGTGCTTGTGGCCCACCAAGGGGATTGGCTAGTTCTCTAATGCAAATAAGGTACATGGAAACCTTGTAAGGGATTGGTCAGTTTTGCCATTCACTAGGCTTAAAGGGAGCCAATTCCAGAGGTTGCTGGGGACCTCACTACCATCAATAAGAAGAGCTGGTAGTCAAGAATGTCCTTTGGACCCTACGCTAAGAACCTCCTAGACCTAGAAGACAGATAGAGTTGTATCACTGAAGACAGCATCAGACAGCAGTGGCAAGGGACTGACAGTCTAGGCTAGCCAACACATGGAGTGAGAGAGCTGACTGCCTTCGGGCAGGAGGCTTCCTGGTGGAGTAGGGTACCTCTGAGCACTTGTCAGCGAGCCAAGCAGGGCAGAGGCCAGGCCAAGAGCCAAGGACTGAAGGTCAAGGGCCAAGAACAAGAGAGCCAACAGCGGGGCTCTAGGGCTGAGGGCAAGGGGTTGAAAGAGGCCTCCCTATGGGCACAGCCAAGAAGCTATCCTGATCGAAGAACTATATTCTGAGTCATTCCAGTTACTTCCACGTTGATCCTGATTCTGAATTGTAACCTGTAACTTCCCTAATAAACTCCATAATTGTGAGTATGGTCTGTGAGTTCTGTGTGGCCATTGCAATGAATTATCAAACCCAGCAAAGAAGTAGAGTGTCATGGGAGGGACGGCTGGCGTCAGAAAAGAAGAATAGAATAGAATAGAAGTCAGCTTTGAGCTGATGCTAATGGCAATTCTCTCTCCTCCCCCTGAAGTTAGACAAAGTCTGATGTTGTGCCATTTTTGCAGACTGTCTAAAGAAATCATCCTGTAGCAAGGGAGAATGAAGAAAACTAAGGGCACAACAGAACGATCAGCAGTCCAAAGGAGTAATGGACCACAACTACCACAGCCTCCACCAGACTGAGTCCAGTACAACTAGATGGTGCCTGACTACCACCACTGACTGCTCTGATAAGGATTGCAATAGAGGGTCCCGGACAGAGATAGAAAAAAACGTAGACCAAAATTCTAACTCACAAAAAAGACTAGACTTACTGGCCTGACAGAGACTGGAGAAACCCCAAGAGTATGGCCTCCAGGCACCCTTTTAGCTCAATAATGAAGTTACTCCTGAGGTTCACCCTTCAGCCAAAGATTAGACGGGCCCATAAAACAAAATGAGACTAAAGGGGCATACCAGCCCAGGGGCAGACTAGAAGGAAGGCGGGGACAGGAAAGCTGGTAATAGGGAACCCAAGGTCAAGAAAGAAGAGTGTTGACATGTTGCAGGGTTGTTAACCAATGTCATAAAACAATATGTGTACTGTTTAATGAGAAGCTAGTTTGTTCTGTAAACCTTCATCTAAAGTACAATAAAAAATAAATTAAAAAAATATCATCCTGTATCTTCTTTCATATGTTCTATCTTTTTGCCTCTTTGTGCTGACTACTGAATAAGTTCTTGTGAACTATAATCCAATTCACTAAATTCTCTAATTCTGTCTAATCTGCTGTTAATACAGTCAATTGACTAATTTCTTAATTTCAATCATAATTTTTTTTAACTTCCAGAGGTTCTATGAAGTTATTTTTCAAATATGGATATTTTTAAGAATTTGTCCCCTGGACATATTTTCATTTATTTAAACAGTAAGTACACGGGTAGTCTCCGCATTACTACAGGGTTCCATTCTAACGATATGCCATAGATCAGTTCCGACATAAGTTGAATACCTCTTTTTTCTTTGTTTGTTTTTAGTTTTCATTATTTTTGCCTTTTATTATCAATATCTTTATAAATCCAATCTTTATTTGTCTTTGGGGGTTGGCATGAGAATGACAACAGTAGCAAATTATGCGCTGCAACACTATATGTAGTACATATTATTAACGATAAATGTACAAAAAAAAAGGACAGTCATAAGTACAGTTCATCATAACGTGAATACGTCATAGGCTAGGGACTACCTGTAGTTACTTCAAATTCTCTGTTTAATAATTCCAATATCCAAATTACTCAGGGTACGGGTACAAGTGCATGATTACAACTTCTGGGCCAATATTTTTTCTCCCTGTTCTGCTCAGCATCACCAAGAAAATATTTTAGTTCTCTGGGGGAGTGGGTGGGAAAGCAAGTTAAGTTCTCCTTCACTAAGGGTGTTTCCCCTTTGGGAACCAATTTAATGAGAAAAGAATACCTACTAGACTTTCCACCTTTGGCTCATCCCTGGGCTTGTGTCTTTTACCACTAATTTTGGGTAGCTTTTGCAGTGTTAAGTGCTTCAAGCTCTCCAAATTCCCCAACTGTCTTGGGGTAAAACTGGTTTCAATATTTCACTTTTCTATGTTCTTAGCATTTTTAGGTTTTATTCTGATAATTCCACTCATTGCAGATCTTCAAGGCTTTAAATAGATGTTTTCTTATCTATTAACCGGCCATATTATTTGTTTTCAGCAGTGAAGACACACCAGACACAGAAAGTTACTCACACTTTGGTCTACTTCTACATAACTCCTGGATTCACTAAAACTCCTTTTGCAGAGGTCAGAAAAGATCACCAAAATGCCTACCAGTTTGGCATACTTTTTATTGCTATCAACTCAACATCTCCACAATTTCTGACATAGCTGATTAATTCCCTCCCCACTTAAAATCAGATTTTAGATTCCACAACACTACAGTTTCCTATACAACCCCTAAGTGGTCATTCCTCAGGGCTCAGATCTGGGTCTTCTCATTTCTATATTTCTCTGCCACCAGTTTACCTTAAGCTAGCAATGTCCTATTTCCTAGTCTACTTCAATAACCTCTTAATTGGATTTCTTCTGCCCGCTCTTGTCCCCATCCAATCCATTCTCCCTCACAGCAACCAGTGATCTGTTAAAAATGAAAATTAGATTATGTCACTTTGCCTGTGTAAAACTCTTTAAGTACTGCATTTTAACTTGAGACAAATTCCAAACTATTTAACATGGCCCACAAAATCTTACATGATCTGACTTCTGCCTATTTACCATAATTTTCTTTTTATATAATACCATAGGCAAATCGAACTTTTTTTTAGTACCTCAAATATGCCAAATTCTTTCTGACCTCAGATCCTTGACACTTGCTGTTCCCTCATTCTGGAATATTATTTCACTACTCTTTGCATGGTAACTCCTACTCTTACTTCATATCTCAACAAAACTGTTACTTTCTCAGAGGCCTCCCCTGACCACCCAAGCCAATAGTATCTTGTTCTTTTCCTTGAGAATATTTACCATAATTTGTGATTAAATATTTATTGTAGGTTTTTTAATGTCTGTTAAGTGCCAGGAATGTAGAGACCTTACTATCTTCTCACTCTATGTCCAAGAACTAACACAGTGTCTGGCACAAAGTAGAAATTCAAAAAACATGTTAAACGATTGATTTCTCTCACTTTAAGCAGACCTGCAGGAAAAGTATAATTCTAATCAAATATTACATATTTAAGATAGAATTAAAAGCAAAGGAGATCAGTTAGATGATGGGAATATTCCTAGAGATCAGGCTAAAATAAGACATATGTACAAATTGACGCATAACGCTTAAATCCATAAAGCCAAGAATTACTTTCCCTGATTATCATTTAATGTTAAGGTTAACATCTGTCTCAACTCAACACGTGGCTGTTAATTATCTCTCTCTACATTTAAGTTAATAAATACCTACAAATAGCTTATAAATTCATTATTTGGAACTCTGAGGATATTTTCCCACAGAAACTGGATTATACACAGTGGTTAGTTTCCATTGGTTAGTTCATAATGCTTAATCCATAATTCTTTTATGCCTTTTAACAAGTATGACTTGAGCACTACTTTGTGCCAGGAACAGTTCTAGCAATGGGGATACAATATTAAACAAAAGACAAAAATCGCTATCCTCATGGATCTTACATCCATGTGATCAAAAAGAAAAGTGAAATGTTTAGAATGGTAGATGGTGGCATATACTATACTGATGCAGAGAGCATGGTAAAGGGAAAGGAAATGGGGTGAGTGCAATTTTAGTCCATTAGAATTTCTTTTTATCTCTTACTATTCCAAAAAGGAGTTAAGGTAGATATTACTTACAGACCTAAGTATCACAAATAAAATAATACAAGGGAAGACTTTCAACTGAGAAACATCATAAAAACAGACTTCCTTCTCTAAGCAGTAGGACAACTGCTCAGGCTTTAAGTCACTGACAAGCTATCACAGACTGGGGCAGAGTCTCCAAAAACATGGTGACTAGAGAACATAAAAGGTCAACAGCAGTGATGGAAATTCCAGGAAGAACTGA
Organism: Trichechus manatus latirostris; assembly: GCF_000243295.1. NCBI lineage: Eukaryota > Metazoa > Chordata > Mammalia > Sirenia > Trichechidae > Trichechus > Trichechus manatus. The sequence goes on from NW_004444175.1 coordinate 1,541,822, forward strand.
GAAGCCAAGAAGGAAAGGACACTTCTTACTGAGGATATGAGCCCCCATAGACAAGCAGTTCCCGCTATTCGACCACTAGCTGGCCTCAAACTATACAACTATTGCACAACTAACTACCGTTGTCCAACTAACCACTTCTAAGATCTCTTTCCTAATTGACATATTACAGTTACATTATTCTTCCCTTACAATTCTCTCTCAAAAACAAATTTTAACTTTGGAGGGTTTATTGATAAATTTAATTCTTAATAAGATGAGGAAATGGTAGGAAGTGATTCACTCTTATCCCTACTTGCACCATTATAATTTATATCAAAGGAATGCAGGAGACTACTCTGGCTCTCCCCTATTTTATCTTAACAACTGGGATATGGGCCAGGATCTGGGGTGAAAAGAAGATAAAAAATTGAAATTAGCTTTCAAACAGCATCCCCAGCACCATCGTAATTATCAGAAAAGGAAGGACAATTGGCCACTTTAATCTTTTAAACTTTGTCCACTACCATAGACTAACATTCAAAGGACAAAAGGAGGCAACAAAAATAACTCTCTTCTAAAGCCACTGGTTCCTATAGCAGGGGTGATTATTGCCAGGTAAGGAATGAGCATATAAAGTAAGCCTGTCTATAATAACTTCAATTTTTATTCCATTTTATGAGAAAGGGCCTTCTTATTTTGAAGAGTTTACAAAATTTCACCTAAAAAAGTAAGGTTTTAGTCAATAAGTGCTAATTCTTTTTGTAATTAAACTCTTCATTACACTGCTATTACCTCTCAGGGTGTGACTATCAGATACATTTCAGGGAATTTTTCAAAATTTCATAAACTAAAGCCTCAAGTTTAGGAAAATATAAACAGCAATATACACACAAAACAGCACAACAGCAGACACATGTTGGCCAGAAACAATTACCTTTATGGCTGTGTGTTTGTTTTCATCCTCTTCCATCCATAAGTCCTGTTCATAATAATATAAGCCATCATTGATAACTTTAGCAAGTTCAGATGTAATTTCTGCCCGAGACCGGTAGTTGCCTGTTCCATCTCCTCCAGGATGTTTTCTCATGTAAGGTGGTGTCTGCGTTACAATCAAAATCTTGTTTAAATCCTGGTCATCAATTTCATAATCTGAATCATTATCAGACCAAGCAGTAAATGGGTTTTTTCGACCTTCTATTTGTTCTATCTCTTCATCAAATAAAAAATCAAGTTCTTCTTGTTCTTGTTCTTCTGAAGGATGTAGTTGATTTGATGCCTCATCAGGTACAGACATTGATTCCTGAAGGAATAAATTGGTATTTTACATAAAAACTTTTCTATCACTTTTAAAATAAATGCCGTAAGTTTTACAAGTAAGAACAAACTTATATAAGCTCAATGACTAGTTTAGCAGTTAAAATTTAAAAGAATATCAAGCCGATATTACTCAGCCCCAATAAGGTGATTGCTAAAGACCAAATTTTATTTTAAGAATAAAAAATACAAAGTTGAGTAAAAGATGGACTCTTTTAAAGTTGGAAGGGTCCTTAAATCATTCATTACATCAAACTTACTCATTTTACAGGTGAGAGACTGAGGCCCAGAGCTGTGACAATTTTATTGGCCTATGGTTACAGAATTAGGACTAGAATCAAAGTCTTCTGACTTCCAGATTCAACAATCTTCCCTAGTCTGAACCCTTTTCACCCCACAATTACATTAATGCCATAGTTTACTAGCTAACCCCTTTGCCCCAAGTTCACCCCCCATTCTACTTGGCCCACATTTTTTGTAAAACTTACCTTAATACTGCCTCTTAAAGAACTTAAAATAGTTTTGGACTTGTTAGATCATCTAAAATCTATCCTAGTCTAGATTTTCCAACATCCCAACAAAAGGGGGAAAAAATGTATCATTTATGTCACCTTCACATGCCTTGCTCCATCCTATCTTAATCCTTCAGCTCATCCTAACTCTCCTATGCCTAGAATAATTCTTCTCTTTCAGAATTCCTATTCATGTAGATCTATATTCAATCAATCAGTCAATCTGGGTGCTTACTCTGAGCTGGGCATGTCTCTAGGCAGGCGTATGGAACAATCAATAAAACAAAAGACTCTACCTAGATGGAAGCAACATTCTAATAAATGGAGGGCTGTCCATGATGTTTTTTACTAAAAAGAAAGTTGTAAAACAGTATGTGAATATATTTATTTAAAAAACTATATACTTTGTAATTCACATTTGCAGGAACATGAAGTCTAAGAATAAACACCAATCTGTTAATAAAGGTAAACCATGGACAGAACCTTTCACTTTTTACTTTAATTTTTTTTCAAGCATATACTTTTATTTTTTTTCTAATTTGTGAGAAAAAGACAGTAGATTCTGGATTAAAGATGGCTGAATGTGAATGTGTATTTGCCTCCCTACAATAATGATACAGACTAATAAATTCACATCAATACCGAAAAAAAAATATTACTATCAGAAGATAAGAAATTTTGATGACTTTCTGAAAAGCAGAAAACAAACAGGATGGTATTGATACATAAACCAGAGGAGAGTAAATAGCAACCTAGACCCATTTAAAGGAAATGATTCAGCATCCTTAGAAATTCTTGTTCTGGAAAAACCTGCTTTGTTTTTAAAATGTTATCCTGAGGGGGGGAAAATGCTCTTTCAGTAATAGTTGATATGGTATGTTTAAATACCATTGTTAATTAAGAAGTTATATTTAGAGGCAGGGCCCAGATGGCAGAGTAGTCAGACACTTCCTGTGGTCCCTCTTACAACAAAGACCCAAAAAAACAGGTGAATCGATTACATATGACATTCTAGGAGCTTGAACATCAAAGGCAAAGTTGAGGAATCACACTGAGCAGCAGGGGGAAGGAGAGAGGGTTCAGACGCAGCGAGGAGCTCCCAGACCTCACCTGGCAGTAACCGGTACCCTGCATCTTGTGCACGCAGTGAAGGAAGCAGTGGCGCTCAGGAACACATTTTCCACATCTGGAGAGACCGAGCGGTGGAGAGTCTACTCAAGCCTCCAGAATCAGTGAAAAGTGGCGCTCAATTGGCAAAAGATAAGTACATGTGTCTAACCTACCGCACGGATCAAAAAACACCCCCTTTGTGAAAAACCTCTCTCCCATTTACTACCCCTTCCCCACTCTGCACTGGGTTCTGAGCTGGCTTCAGCCATTGCAGCATGCCCTGGGCCAGAAATAAGGACCTGACGCATACCCTGAGTCATTCTCCTGGACTTGGAGAGGGAACAAATTAACAAACAGCAATAAATAATCTGCCAGCTCCTCTAAGCTGAGAACTTAAGGTAACCATAGTTCCGTTGCCTAGCCACAGGCATAAAGGGTTCACAGACTCTGAATGCCTTTGACCCCTGCATAGACCTGTGTGGGCCCATTTCAACAGGATAGGCCCTCATGATGACAGTAAAACAGGGTATACACCTGAAGCCTAACTTCACCTGTATCAGTTATATGGTGGAATAGCAGGTTCGTGACATTTGATACCACTCTGCCCATTAAGCAGAGTCCTCACCTACCTCTATCAGGGGCCTCTGGACTGGTAGCTCTGCCCACGCTGCCTACCCACCCACGACAGGGGTACAAGGATAAGTGCTGCCGCCCAGTCCTTACAGCCAACACCAATTAGGCGCTCATAGTCTGGCTGCAAAACCCACTGAAATGCGCGCTATATGGAACAGGGAAACACCTTCCTCCCAGACACTCAGGGGCAGCTGTCAGCTCCGTGCCTTGCTCAGTGTGTGACCCCCTACTGCAGCCAGATACCTGTGCCTACACCAATCATCCCTCCTATGTAGGACTGTAGGTGATGGCCTAAACCACATACTTGATGACCAAATACCTGGACACTTGAGCTGAATCCATACAAGAAAAACAAACAGACTCCTGGACTCACATACCTAGTAAGAGATCTAACCATCTGGTGACAGGATGTTAGATCTTCAAAGGCACCAATAATCAACCTAGCTCATATGAGCAGCATATTAAGGCATATCAAAACAAAACAAACCAAGAAGCTAACACATAGTAAGCAAACAAAAAAAATATAATAACTTATTGATGGCTCAGAGACAACAGTCAATATTGAATCACATAAAGAGGCAGACCATGATGGCTTCAGTAAGCTCCCAAAACAAAGAATCAAGAAATCTTCTGGAGAAAGAAAACTTCTTGGAATTACTGGAGGTAGAATACAAAAGATTAACATACAGAATTCTTCAAGAGATCAGGAAGGAAATCATGCAAAAAGCAGAACAATACAAGGAACACACAGACAAAGTAATACAGGAACTTAAGAAGATTATGGAGGAGCATAATGACAAATTCAACAGGCTGCAAGAATTCACAGAGAGACAGCAAACAGAAATCCAGGAGATTAACAATAAAATTTCAGAATTAGACAACTCAGTAGAAAGTCATAGGAGAAGATGAGAGGCGATGGAAGTCAGAATTAGTGAGACTGAAGATAAAGCAGTAGACACCAACTTATTTGAGGAAAAATCAGATAAAAGAATTAAGAAAAATGAAGAAACTGTAAGAATTATGTGGGACTCTATCAAGAGGAACAACCTACAAGTGATTGGAGTACCAGAACGGGGCGGCGGGGGGGATAACAGAAAATACAGAGAGAATTGTGGAAGATTCATTGGCAGAAAGCTTCCCTTATATTGTGAAAGATGAGAAGATACCTATCCAAGATGCTTATTGAACCCCACACAAGGTAGATCCAAAAGAAAGTCATCAACACATATCATAATCAAACTTGCCAAAATCAAAGATAAAGAGAGAATTTTAGGAGCAGCTAGGGATAAATGAAAAGTCACCTACAAAAGAGAGTCAATGAGATTAAGCTTGGACTACTCGGCAGAAACTATGCAGGCAAGAAGGACAGAACATCCAAAGAGCAGCTCAACAAAGACATGGAAGAACTAAATGCTACAATCAACCAACTTGATCTCATAGACATATACAAAAC